>NC_088125.1:3456801-3821899 GCF_036370855.1 Dromaius novaehollandiae | reverse complement strand
GACTTACAGATATTCACTGGCACGCCGTCTCCAGCGAGCCTGTTAGGGGACAGAACGCAGCAAGGTAAGAGGTAAGAAGCTTTGGTGGGGGGGATGCAGGATGCTTCTTAGGAACTTTTCAGGAGAAAAGTAAAAACTTGGCATAATTCGTGGATTTCTCCTGCAATGTTATTCTAACTCCACCCTTTCTCCCTCCAGGATGCCCTGTTTAGCCTGTGCATTTCAGAATTGCTGAACATCTCCAGCACTTGCAGTGCTTTGCTTCTCCAACATCAGGATCAGAAGGGATGTGTTTGCCACCCACCTGCTCTCCTCTCCCTCCAGCAGCTTCCTGTAGGTCGCGATCTCGATGTCCAGGGCCAGCTTGACGTTCATGAGCTCCTGGTACTCGCGGAGCTGCCGGGCCAGGTCTGCCTTGCCCTGTTGCAGGGCATCTTCCAGCTCGGCCAGTTTTGCCTTGGCGTCCTTGAGGGCCAGCTCCCCACGTTCTTCAGCATCCGCGATGGCCGCTTTCAAGTTCGCACACTAGAGAAGAGAAACCAGCAGTCAAATTCTCCATCCAGGACCTAGAGCCTAGACTTGTTCTTTTTCTGCCCTGAAATCACAAGGTCTCATTCAAGCAGTGAGGACTGGTTTAACCTGTAGGGATCTGAGGTTAGTGCTCATAGAAAAAGGTTTGTGTTGCGGGCTGAACTGCCAGCCCCAAAGCTGCTTACATTCCTTAGGGTTTTGCCCCAGTTCTATTCATTTATTTGCCTCTGTGGCAGCACCATCAGGCTAACTGGTTTTAGTGGCAGTTCTGTTTTGAGAGAAAAAGGGTCACACTGAGCAGGACTTGCCGGGGTAAATTGGCCCAGATTATACAGCTAAGAAGGCAAAACCCCATGTGTTTTCTGCTGCCCTTTACCTGTTTCTTCACACTGTCGATTTCAGATCGCAGGCGCTGGACGTGACGGTTGATCTCAGAGATCTCCTGCTTGGTGTTGCGGAGGTCGTCCCCGTGCCTGCCCGCCGTAGCCTGCAGCTCTTCGTACTGTCGCAGAGAGACAAACAACCAGTCAAGGTAAAACCATCGGCTTGGGAGGAACCCAGTGTCTGGGGAGGGGGCTGCTGGAAAGCACAGGTCTGTTCTTGAGCCCAAACTAGCAGCGGGAGTGTTGCTGTGCAATACACAGCATTTGAGATGTTTTTTAGAAGAGTCTTTCCTTATCGGTTCAGGAAAAGACATGAAGGTAACAGAATAGAAACCCCCAATTCCTTCACCTTGGTTTGGTACCAGGACTCAGCTTCAGCCCGGCTCTTGCTGGCGATGTCCTCGTATTGTGCTCTGACCTCCGAGATGATGCTGTCCAGGTCCAGGTTTCGGTTGTTGTCCATGGTGAGAACGACAGAGGTATCAGAGATCTGTGTCTGCATCTGGGAGAGTTCCTGCAAAGTGAGCAGGAGATGAGGTGAGCTAATTCACTTTGAAGACGTTCTCATACTTGCAGATGAGCGTGCGGATCTGGGAGAGGCTACAGATTGTTATCTAAGCTAAGACAGTTAGTATAACTCTGAAGAGGGAGAGGATTTAGCATCTCCTGAGGGAAGAAATTACAAGCTTTCAGAGGAAAGGAGGGAGGGAACCTCTTAACTCTGAGGGTGTAAATGGCTGGGAAGGTGGTTGTACTCACTGCTTCATAGAGGGCTCTCAGGAAATTAATTTCTTCAGACAGCCCATCTGCCTTGGCTTGTAGTTCCACCTTGTTCATATACGCAGCATCTACATCCTGGAAGATGAGATATTTAGGTAATACAGTTTAAACACTCTTATTAGCAAGTCAGGAGCATGCTTGTCCCTGGTGTAATAGTCCAGGGAAGAAGCCCTAAAAAAGCTTTTGGAATATGAATGACCAGATTTGTAAATGAACAGATGATTAGAGCTCTACAAGTAATCGTTAAATTGTATTCTGCAATTTCCTCTCACCTTCTTAAGTGTCACAAATTCGTTCTCTGCAACTGTACGCCTGTTGATTTCATCTTCATACCTAATGGAGGGAGGCAGAAGGAGCATTTGTTTAGGCAAGTAACAGACAGAAGTGATTTTAGTTTGCTGAAATGAACTTAAGAGCATTTTGCATACAATGCTCTTCTCTCCTACAGAGCATCTGAACAAGAGACCGTGAGCAAAGTTCCTAGGCTAAAGTAGTTAAGACAAGTAAACCACTTATTTTTTTTTTAAAGAAATCTCTGCTATTCCTTTTTTCCTGTTTTTGGCCATTAGTCATACTTCTTCTGCCTTTCTTAAGCAAATTAAGGATGCTATCCTGAAGCTCTCAGTCCTAGCATGTAATTTTTTTCTCAGGAGGTAATTTAGTTAAGTCTTTGATCATATTCTAAATTACTCCCTAAACATTTTGTGTATTTGGGTCTCCGTTACCGTATATCTTGATAAAATGGCACAGTCTTTGCTGTTAGGATTTTCTGTGTCCCAGTATGTTTTTTAGAGGCTCACCTGGGGGGTTCCCTGGTTGGCTTAAGGATGGGAAATGGAGAAGGACTGCACCCACACAGATAGGTAGATCACTGATTCAGTAGACTTACTTCTTCTTGAAATCCTCAACCAGGTACTGTGTGTTGACCAGCTCTCCCTCCAGCCTTCCCTTGTCGCTCAGCAAACTGTTCAGCTGCATCCTGAGATTGTTGATGTAAGTCTCAAAGAGCGGCTCAATGTTGTTTCTAACTGTTTTCATTCCCTGCTCCTGAAGCAGGCTCCACTTGGTCTCCAGCACTTTATTTTGTTGCTCAAGGAATCGGACCTGCAAGCGGAAATATCCTGAAGTGTTTTGAAAGAGCAGTGATCTGGAGAACTTTCCTTGCAAATACTGGATCTCAGTACTAGCTGAGGTGATGAAGCACCCTTTCCAGCTAGTCTTTATTCCCAAATTCTCATCTGGTAGAAGCAGGAATTTGCTATTTGATTAGAGGAACCCTTCTCAGTATTGCAAACTAACTCTGACTACTGATTTCCCTGCACCATGCTTCCACTTCTTCCCTTTGCTAAAACATGATAAGTTGCATACATTTTGTGTGAATGCTGCATGCAAAGTCAGATAAAGATCAAATCAAGGTTTGCGCTCTTAATCAGAAAAGAATAATAAAGTGCCAGTTCCCCCCCTCTCAAATAATACCCCCCCTCAAAATTTCCAAAATAAGGTAGCATTATCCTTGAAAGCAGAGAGGAGCTGTTCAGCTGGAACAGAAGTAAAGCAGATGCCCTGGTGCATCTAATACAATGAGGAAATGAAGCAGACTGAGCTGTCAGGTTGGATTTTGCTGTTTTGAACTAACAGTCTGAACATATCAGCACTGTTTCGCTGATGGCTTTAAATGTCTTTTAGGAAAATTCATGCAATGAGAAGCTTACTTGTCCCTAGTGCCAATTTGTGTAATTGCTTTCTCAGTCCTTTTAGATGGGTTGCTCACATCTCACTTTAACCATCTAAAAGCCTGTTGTGAAATCTCCTACAATGCTCAATGCAGAGAGCTCAACATCTCCAGAAGGATGGGATTGTCTCCTAGAGCTCTCTTTGTCTACTGCCTACTAATGTCAAGTAGCAAATGAGGAGAACCTCGAATGCTAGATGATTAATTCATAGCAACCACTACGTAGCAGGTACCGTTCCCTGGAATTTCTGGGGACTGTGGCATGTTCCAGTTTAATTCCTTATTTCCAAGTCCTTCTTGATCAGCTTATGGGCTTGTAAAGCTCCTAAGAAAAGAGTCTCACCTTGTCGATGAAGGAGGCAAATTTGTTGTTAAGGGTTTTGATTTGTTCCTTCTCCTCCTTTCGGATCCTCTGGACGCTGGGGTCAATCTCCAGGTTGAGAGGTTTCAGAAGGCTCTGATTGACTGAAACCTCATGGATTCCCCCAGCTGGGGATCCAGGGCCACCCATGCCACCACCAAATGCACCATATCCGTAGCCAGTGTTAACTGGCATGCCAAAGCCACCACCACAACCATACACGCTACCAGCGCCACCACCAAAACCTGCAGATCCGTAGAAGCCACCACCCCGTCCAGCCACAGAGATCCTCTTGCATCCGCCAACACTGTAGAGGCTCCTGCTTCCAAAGCCACCACCAACCCTAGCAAACCCACTGCCAGCATTGCAGCTTCCGACCCGGCTGACGGAGCGCGAACTGAAGCTGGTGCGGCAGGTTTTGGGGGCAACAGCCGAAGCAGTGCTGAAGCCACTTCTTCCCCTCTGGATCCGCACGGTGGACTGGCGAGACATTGCTGGTTTTTGGATTGGGATGGATGCTACAGCAAGAATAAAGAAGCAAAGGTGCTGGCCTGGAGCAAGGAGTAGGAGGGAAAAAAGATGAACCTGCACTCTCCACGGGTGCAGAAGAGCCCTTTTATGCATTTATGAGACTGGGATGGGTTTTGATGAGGTGGATCATCTTTCTGATTAATTAGGCTTGGCATGTCCGACAGCATTCTAGAGAGTGAACTCACCCCGCACACACGCCCTTCTGGAATAATATAGCCAGGTTCTAAGCAACAGTGGTATTGTCTGGAAATAACTGTTGCCTTCTGCCATCCTTGTAGACAGCCGGACTCTTTGCCGTATCAAAGGGTTTGAAAGTTGCAGTGAGTGTCTTTGGGCACGGAGAGAAAAACACCGTTCAAAATTCCTGTCGCTCACCAGCTTTCTTACCTGAAAACTTTATCCCTCCGGATTGCTTTCACTCCCTTCTGTTAGCAAGCAGGATTTTAAAATGTTGCAGTTCCTTGTATTTTATACAAAGGAATCTTTCAGGCAAAGCTGTGTTTTACAACATGCCCTGCAGCAGAGTAAATTGTTTTATTGTGGGTTTTGGGGATGAAATATACTGTTAAGTTCCCTCTGTGCCTCAGCAACAGAAGATCTGCAATAAAACCTCTACTTCTAGCTCTGTTTGGGCTCAGCATCCTGAGCTCTTCTGAAAATCTTGCCTCTGCAAACTAACTCTTCTGTCACTCTAAAAAATACAGGAATGGAAACAGAAAGTTTTGACAAAGCCATTTGTTCATGTGCGGATTTTGGCAGCAGTGTTCACAGCTACCATTCAGCTCTATCACAGGTAGTTGTGCCAGTAGCTTGGCTTTGAAGGTTTCAACTTTGGTATTTTAGGAGGATGGAAACAAACAAACAAACAAGATGAAGGAAAAAAAATAGGAGGAGGAAAGATTGTAGGAGTCAGAACTGCTTTGGGTCTACCGGCTGTATGGAAATGGAGTACTCCAGGGCTGTTCCCAGTTTATAAACATGACTGTGGTATAGTTTTCCCAAAGATTTAATCAGCTCTTTCAGGCAAGCACCACGTATCTGAAAGTGTGATCCCGCGTGCTTGAATTCACTACAGAAGTGCGCTGCAGGATTCCCTCTGCCTAGATCCACACCAGCAGCGATCCGGATGCACTGAGACACCCTGGATCTTCCCTTTCTCAGCCTCAGGTACCAGTGCAGCCCTTTGTTTTGCATTTAGCATTGCAGGCAGATCAAGTAAGAAATCAAATGGAAAATGTGAAAAATAACTTCATTTTGAGGGGTGGCATGCATTTTTGGTCCTCATTGTGTTTCAGCTAGTTCAGGAAAAGATGATTCATACATACTTTGTTTATAGAAGCAGGATGAAATTACACACACTTGCCCCCGAACAGCTTCCTCCCCTGTTATCTACAAGCCTGAGCAGGTGCTGGCCGCAGTACAGGTATAATGTAATATCGAGGAATCACCCCTGCGGAGGGGCGTTATGCTTTGAACTACCTCCGTCTTGCAAGGTAGCACAGTTAATTATAACCCCAGAAGTACTTTGTGCCCCGGTTGTCTTCATGGCTGCTTTCTTTCAGATTTACTTTTATTTTTAAGCATTTGCAATTTACTTTTTAAAAGGAGGAGGGGAATAAATAGCAATTATATATTTTGGTGTCAATTAGAAGACTGAGCTTTTATTGTAAACAAGGGCTTGCTCCTGCAATTTTTGCCCAGCAGGGCTGTGTCACCGGGTCCATGGGAACTGGAAGTAAATGGATTGCAACCAATGGATCTGCACCCAAAAGGTAGGGGATTACTGAACAGTGTTGGGCTTTGCCCACCAGTTGACATATATCAGGATTTGCATGCATGAGGTTGACACTTCCCTCCCACCTCCCCATGGTGCGCTTGGTTCATGGGAGATGTAAGTCCCAGACAGCAAAATGCTCAGAAGTGGATGCAAGCTGCCAGCCTTCTCCTTAAATGCCTATGGCTCCTTTGGGAATTGCTCTCTTACATAACTTTGGCTATCTAAAAGGATTTCTGTACTTGACATAGTCAGTGGAGATCGCTACCGATCGATAGCTCCTCCCACCCCAAGAGAGATGGAAGGAAAGCCCCTGGAGATTGCTCTCCATCTCCAGCACTGTGCCGGTAGACCAAATGGCTGACTCAGAGTGTACAGAGTTAGCCAGCCTGAAACCCACCCTTGGTTACTAAGAGCGTGATGTGTCAGGACTTTCCTTTTGCCCTCAGGCTCCTTTTACATATGAAACTTGTCTTTTTTAGCCAAAGAATACATCAACTGCGTTGGAGTCCATTGTTAATAATAGTAATAAGACAGCTCCTCCAACCAAGTAAAAAGAAATTAATTTCTCTCCATTTCACTTTGGCACTGGGGTGGAGGTGATGTGGTTGTCACTCATCTGGAAGGAATTTGAGAGGAGAGGTAATTACCAAAGGTAGAAGGGTGAGCACAAGGAGCTGTAGCTACAGGTTTGGGGTATGGGGTGATGGCACGGGGGCCCCCACCCTGCTCTGTTGATGAAACACTGGGTTTCTAGGTAGCTCCTGGGGTTGTGTCTCCCATGGACCCTGCAGCTCCGGGCATGTAAGTGAATTTGCTTTTCAGATGTAGATAACTGCTCTGATAGGGAGTTTTCTTCCTCCACCAGAGGATAACGTTTGCACTCCCTCAAGTAGTTTTTTCTCCTAAATCAGAAAAAGGGAGCTGTGTTTGGGCCAGGTAAGAACCCCTCCGATGCGGCTGAGGCCGACTGTGAGGTCGAGCAGGCTCCAAAGCCTCTTTCTTCCCTTCCCCTCTTTGTTTTTCCCTCCCAGGCTGAGCAGAGGGGACAGGCGGCACTGGGCGCAAGTCCCCAACCCAGAGGCAGGAGATGCCGCTACGGCGGGCTGTAAACCTGGAGTTAAATCCTGGCCGAGTTTAGTTCTGGCACCTCTCTGATAATAAATACTCCTTTGAGAGTAAGAAAGCGAATTCTGGCTATACCAGGGCAATAAAGGCAACTCAGACCCCCTGAGTGAGAAGTTTGACCTGTTTTCTGTGTACCTGGAGAATGAGCAGCTGGTACCTCCAGCAGTTTTTTATCAGCTGCTCTCTGCCTTCTCTTGGCATCTCTGCTCTTCTCCAGCATCTGCCCTGGAAGCCTTTGTCTGGATGATGGATATCCTTTCTCAGACAAGGCTGAGAAGTTTAAAAGTGCCTCTGTGTGTTTTTCTTGCAAAAATACATATATTCATAAACTAAGAGTGCATCTTACTAACTTGGGCTGGTTCACCTGTGCTACCTAATCTCAGTTTAATTATCAGTAAAGTCAAGGCTGTAATTTAGGTTAATTGCTTAAATTAAAGCCTTTGGGTTAAATTCGGGCAGCTAGACTAAATTCAATCCCTGCTTATTTTGACTGCATTTTACTATTTCATCCCGAGTTAATGAAGCTGGTCACCCTGAGCTTTTTCCATGAGGGACCGCGCGACTCACAGTGTCCCCGTGCTGCGGGGATGGGAACCTCCGAGAGCTCCCGAACGGGAGGTGAGTACCCGGGAATCTCATTTCCCGAAGGGGTGAATTAAGATGAATTCCTCAGAAGCTTTCCCATAGGTGTTGCCCTGTGATGGGTATTGCAGTCCTTTGAGCCTGTTCCCAGCAGTATCTGGAGGCCAGTGAGCTATAACTATTAGATGACTTTGAAGTGTGGGTGTGACCTGCTTTCTCCAGATAATTATTTTCTGTGCTAGCGCAGACACCGATGCAGCCCAGGGTTCTGGAATAACTTCACCTTCATTATTGCTGTTGTTGCCAGATGCTTCATGCAGAACAGGGAGGTCTCATTTCCCCTATGGCTTGTAGTATGTTAAAGGAGCCTCTGACCTTAGATGGGTATCAGCTGACACCTCCTTTGTCCAGTTCTGATGCTTAGATGATGGTACCCAAAGAAACCTAAATATCCTAAATTCCATTGTAACTCTTCGTGAGCCCATCTCTAATCCATGAATAGGTCTGCCGAGGCAAAGATCTGCACTGAGCTCCACGTGGAAAGCAAGGTCTTTCAACACCGAAGGTTATCGGAGCAGTGCTGTAACATCTCCTCCTTTCTCCTGGCCCCAGGATAAGTCTTTTCTCCTGATAAAGAGCACCAGGCGCTGGAGACTGCGTTGCTGGAAAGTCCTGTTGTTTCAGATGAGCTCTGCACCTGCACGTGTCGTGTCCCACAGCTCTGTCCTGCGTGTAAGCGTGTTCCCGGTGGGTTTCCTTCCAGAGAGCAGTAGAGTTTGTGTGAAGTTTAATTTCTCCCTATTAAAATGACCCAGATCCACACAATGCCATTCTTAAAGCGTGCAGCTGGTGAGATAACGAGGATTTTCCATATATCCCGGAAAGCGTCGCTGGTCGCAGTGCCCTGAGCTGGAGAGGCCTCGTGTTTATTTGCAGTGCACTGCTATATGCCACCGTGCGCGAGCTCGTGGGTCGCCAGCTGCCGCCGTGCAGCGCTTGGCACCGCGCAGCGCTTGGCGTACTCCGAACTCCGGTTGCTCTGGGCAGTGGGATATCGTGGCCCTGTTTAAATAGCAACGCTCAGACTGGAGCATGCCTCGCAGATTGTAGCGGGGAATATTGTTCTGCAGCTGGTTTTGTTGCGTCTTGTGTACCTTCCCTGCAGCCGTTTTCACGTTTTATTTCATTTTCAGGCTATGTAAACTATTTGGAAATTAAAAAAAAAAAAAAAAGCGTGTGAGCTCTCTGATGAAAAATCAGCTTTTGAGTCAAAAGCTACAGCGTTTCATGTGGAAATGTTAGAGGGAGATGTTTCCATAGGAAATGTTGAAATGTAATGTTGGTTAAAAGAAGTAGTTTTCTAAAATCCCAGAGTATTTGTTTATGTTGCCAGGTAAAATTATTTGTCAATTTTGAGTTCTCCCAGTCTCTGCAAATCAGAAATAGATGACTGGAAGATGACTTTTTGCATCTGCTGTCTGCTTTATTGGAGAAGAGGCGATCGGGGGGACTCTTAAAACACAACCCATGGAAACAGAAAAGAGACTGATAGCTGCTCACTACTTTTTTTTTTTTTTTTTGGTCTTGGTAAAGCTTACGCTGAGCTTCGTGCTCCTAAGAAACACGACCCCTGAAATAGGGCACATCAGAAGCAGAAGAGAAAGACAGAGGGAAATGCTTTTGGAGAAATATCAGAGCAGCTCAGGGAGATGCCCCAGGAGCAATGGAGACTTTTCTGAGTTGAGAAGGCACAAGACGTGGTGGGACACCAGCAAGGCATTTTCATGTTTCTTTTGCTCCTCTTCCTACACCCCCAGGGTAAAGAGCTGAGAGGCCTCGAGGGATCTGCAGTTTGACCACTGGCTCCTAGGTGGGGTTTCCATATGGGATCCTCACCCTCGGATTGCGGGAGAAGGACCCAGCAGCAGCCTGTGGCCTCAGACTGATGGAGACTGCAGAGATGCCCAGGTACCACGGGACGGGTAAGGACGTGGCGGATCAGCTTATAACCAGGTTTCACTGCGGGTTCTCTGTTGGTTGTGGCTCACATGTCATGGTACAGCAGTGTTGTATGCACGTCTGTTTGAAAAACAAAAGCCTCTGATTCTGGAAGTTTTCACTGATTTAAAACACACACACACACACACACACACACACACACACACACACACACACACACACACACGTTTAATAATAAAGCCCAGCTCGTATGTCCTGCCTGTCACAAAGGGAGCAGCCTCTGCTTTGAAAGCCGCAGCCTGTTTCCTTAAAACAGCCTAAGAAAGACGGTCAGATGCTTGATGACGCATGATGTTTTGCTGACGCAAAACGCTAAATGGCTGAAACCCAACCTACGCACCTTTACACAAGACCTCTGGCATAACCGGGGTGCCTCGGCTTTCCCAAGCCATCATTCTGCGCGCCAGCACGTTGCAACCCATGCGCTCACTCCCTTGAGGCCAGGCATCTTCTCCCACGTGCTGGAGGGGACACTCATGGGTCTAAGCCCCAGCCCCACGGCAGGACGGCTGGGGCTTCAAGCCCTTGCAGTGCGCTTTTCCCTTGCTCTGGTCCCCAGCTGCTGGAGACACGGCGCTGGGTGGTCCAGCGCTTGCACACTTCTCCCTGGCGCTTGGGTGCACTGGGGTCTGGTGGGCACCGGGCTTTCCCTGCGTCGAGCCGTGCAGCGTGTTCTCCATTGTGCAGGGCGTGAGGTGCTTCTGCCTTGCAGCCGGGCACGGCCAGTGCCCCTTTCCTCTCTCCCAGGGACCCGCCTGGGTTTATTCGATACTGGAGTTTGAGGGGGCTGAGAGTTTGCAGCACACCAATGTGGGGTGGCCAACATGGAAGAGGGGCTGCTTTCCCTCTGGGACTGATGTCTCCGACAGGCTGTAGATCCCGTCCTCGTCTAGTCCCCTGCTGCACCGGCCCCTTTACCACCCTCGGTTTACGTTCCAACTGCTGCCTTTGCTTCTAGGTTCCCACTTTGTGCCTTGGCTCCTATTGCTGCTAGGATTCGCGCGTGGTCTGAAGTGCTGCAGGGAGCAAGCCAGGGGATCCCCGTGGAGCCACAGGAGGGAGCCCGGGAACAGCGAGGGACTGCGTGAAATCCTCCTTTAAGGTAGGTCTATAAAACCTCCCTGGGAGTCGGGTGGGTATTGGGAGGCTGCGTCCTGGGGGCAACTTGGAAGAGCTCAGGTTCATTAAGTGCTGTTTAGCGAGACGCTCGCGTGTACTGGGGTAACCTTGCTGCACAAATGCTGCACGTGGTGGGATATTTGGAGCTTCAGCCTGTGTCTGCCCCTCTTTCGAGTGCCACCCTCCCTCTCAAATGGTCTTTCTGGTTACGGCAGTGTTTGGCTCTCTGCTCCACTCCCTGGGGCTCCGATGAAGAGCCCCCCAGCCCCTGTTTGAGGACGTTCTTGCCACATCCTTGCCGCAGGGCGGATGCTAGACTGAGCTGTACTTGTCTGCCGCACCATTTGTCCCCGTTTGCATCCATAGCTAGGGGCTGGGCTGGCTGAGTGTCTGAGCCGAGCCCCGAAAGTGTTAACCCATGGATCCTGGTGAAACCTTTGGGAATGGCCTTCCTTTTCCCTCTCCCCTGTGCTTCCTCACTCCGAGGCCTGCAGTGATTCGGCTTTTGGCTCAGACCTGGTGCAGCTTAGACTCCCCATGCCTCAGTTCCCCATCCATCTAAACTGCCTTTCCACCCATCCCAGCCTGTCCTACAGCCACACCGAAGTCTGAGTCCTAAAATTGAGCTTGATTTCCCTAAGGCAGCAGTCCTTTCTTATGGACTATTTTCAGAGAGCCCTCACTCCAGCTGGGGACAGCACCCATCAGTGACTGGGTCTGCGGAGAAGTAAGTGCAGTCAAAAAGCAGCAGATTTAAAAATGACAAATGCTCTTTATTGGACATACAGTATGGTAGGCCTGAAGTCAAGAGGTTATAGCCGTGAGGACAAAGAGTTAGAAATCAGTGTGGCAATTCATATACGCAGAAAGCAATAACCTTTCCCACAGGTATCTCAGAAAAACAGAAGGGGCTAGAAATATCTTGCAAACAAAACATTTGGAGGTTGTAACACATGTTGCAGACAGAGGGTTTTAGAGTGCCTTGGAGCTATTTTCACTGCTGAGGACCTGGAACTGTGATTTCGCAAGGCTGCTGCTATGATCTTCTCTGCAGAGCTGTATCTAGGCAGCAGTTAGCAGAAATACCCCAAAATTTGAAGGAATCGGCTGTCCCCATTCAGCAAAGTGCTTCTGCTTCGTGTTGAATACGTGACTCCGAAGGGGACGTGAAGTTGGAATGGAAGAACAAGTACTGTGCTGAAAGAGGGCCACCGCTGGGGACCGTCACGCACTCCAAAGCCCTGTCAATGACAGAGGTTACAACCTATGTTTTAGCCAAAGGTGCTCCAGATTCTTGCGACGGGTCCTTGTCTCACCCAGTGCTCCTAGGGACCAGGGCGAAGGTTTCGAGAAGGAGAGGGTCTAGCACAGCTGTTTACACCATTGATTTGTAGGGCAGCACTTGCTTTCAGAAGGCAGGAAACACGCTGTCGTTCGAAATCCGGGCTCGCCATCCTTATCTGATGGTCTTTTTGCTGGTAGTGGTCTTGGAAACGATCCTCACGCTGCCTCCCGTGCTTGAGCTGATGCCTCGTCCGCTTCCGGAGCTGAAGCTGCTGCCTCCGCCATAGCTCAGGCCCCCACCGAGCGCTCCGCTTCCGCTTCCCATGCCGAATCCGCTGCTGCTGCTCATGCTGTAGCCGCTGCCGCCGCCACCTCCGCCCATGCCGAGACCTCCGCCCAGACCTCCGCCGAGACCTCCGCCCATGCCGAGACCTCCGCCCGTGCCCAGGCTGCTGCCACCGTAGCCCATTCCGCTCGAGGTGCTCACCACGGCTGCAAGGAAACACAGCGTACACCCGCCTTAGACACTTCTGGCTCCCCGGAGCAAGGGGGACCCATGCGGTCGCCCCCGCGGCGGGGAGACGAGTGACGATGGGTAGAAGGTGGAGTTACTTACAGACGCTCACAGCTCCAACTCCTTCTCCTGCGAGCCTGTTGGGAAAGAAGGAAGGAAAGTAAGCGATAATGCCAAACCACAGATAAGATGTAACATTAGCTGCTAGGACCACCTAATATGACTTCTGTGGCCTTCAGTAAGGATTCTCCTCCGGTGGATTCTCCACCCAGATGAAGGGTGATGGTGCTAATGCTGGGATTCATTAGTGCAAAAGATGCCAGGAGCTGGACAAGCTCAGCCTTTCTTGGAAAGCTCACAGTTTAAAAATACCCTGGTTTCTGTTGTCTTATTACATCACTTGGTGCTCCAGTCCACTGGGAGAAGCAGTTTCTCTGAGCCCAAGGAGATGTGCCCCCCTCTGAAGAGCAGTGCACAACAGGACCATATGCTTGAGCTCACCTGCTCTCCTCTCCCTCCAGCAGCTTCCTGTAGGTCGCAATCTCGATGTCCAGGGCCAGCTTGACGTTCATGAGCTCCTGGTACTCGCGGAGCTGCCGGGCCAGGTCTGCCTTGGCCTTCTGCAGGGCATCTTCCAGCTCAGCCAGTTTTGCCTTGGCGTCCTTGAGGGCCAGCTCCCCGCGTTCCTCTGCCTCGGCAATGGCTGCTTGGAGGTTGGCACACTGCGAGCAAGGGAAACGGAGTTGGTTGTTTAACTAGGCTGCCCCTTACATCTCTTCGCCCTTGCTGGATTCATTTAATAGCTCATGACTTGCTTCCCTAGCAAGAAAGTGGCTATTGCAGCGCATGCTCATGCTGTGGAACCTTCTCTGATGTGCAGAGGCAGAGAGGGCCATGCTCCTTCTCATGCTGCCCCTGCCAGCCCTGCTCCAAAGCCGGGATCTGGCTCTTTATGCTGTCCAGGATCACCATCACCTCCCTCCTGCCCTCCACCTTGCAGCGGCTGCTCTGCTGCAGGCTGGAGCTTCCCCATCCTACCTGTTTCTTCACGCTCTCGATCTCGTTCCGCAGCCTCTGGATCATCCGGTTGATCTCTGAAATTTCTACCTTGGTGTTGCGCAGATCGTCACCATGCCGCCCAGCGGAGACTTGGAGCTCCTCATACTGATATGCAGAAAGAAGAGTGCTGGTTAGGTACTGCAGGGCTCTGGGCCCGGGAAGGGTGAGCAGCCTTCAGGGCACTTGTCCTTTTATTCCCAAATCACCTGACACTCACAGAGCGCCAGTCTGGATTTTGGTCATGGAGGGCCATCTCCCTCTGAGAAAGCTGTCCCTGGAATAAGAGCCTTGGCTCGTAGTTATCAATGTAGAAGTGCGCAGGTTCTAGTAAATACAGTTTTCAGGACTCAGTAAAATCCCCAAGGCTTCCTTGTATTCTTAACATAGTACTAAGGACAAGGCTATGGCACTGCACAGAGCAGCTATGGGCTATGCATAGCCTGGTCTACTATTAAAATACTGTGAGGAAAAGAGGAATGCTCTGCATCTAAGGCCAGGTGTCCCTGTGGCTCATTGTGAGCCCAGGGTCAAGGCATTTAAGCCTACATCCCTTGGTTTCACCATGGGGAAAGTAAGGCTGGTCCAGTATAGCGTCGCAAGGGCGAACGGTGAGATCTGTACTCAAAAGCCTGTTGCAACACACACAGAAAGATAAATTCATCTCTACAGTAGCACTGGGATCCTTTCCCTGTTTGTTCTGCCTCCTGACAGCTAATGTGGTGCCACATCACGTCACAATCACAAAAATTACCTTCGTGCCAGCCCCATTTGTCATGGTGGTTACCCACCTTGTTTTGGTACCAAGCCTCAGCCTCTGCCCGGCTCCTGTTGGCAATGTCCTCATACTGCGCTTTGACCTCTGCAATGATGCTGTTGAGGTCCAAGTTTCGGTTGTTGTCCATGGACAGGACCACAGAGGTGTCAGATACTTGCTGCTGCACGTGGGACAATTCCTGCAGAAGATGCAAAAAATGAAGTCGGTTGTTTGGTATCTGGGAGATACCTAGGAGATGTCCTAGGAGTCCTCTTTGTCAAGCTTTCCTGTTGTTTTCTTGCGTTTTCCCCTACTCTGTCTCTACCTGTCTGTCCTCTTCTGTCTTACAGCTACATTAAACTGCAAAAAGGCAGTTTTACTGCCTGTAAAGTGCCTAACCTGGTGGCCAGAGCTCTGTGTTGCCATATAAGAAATGACCAGATACTGAGAGCTGTATGGTGGGGAGCTGTGGAGGATGCTAGCAGGGGGAGGGAGGCTGCTTACCTCTTCGTAGAGAGCTCTCAGGAAGTTAATTTCATCTGCCAGCGAGTCTGCTTTGCCCTGCAGCTCGACCTTGTTCATAAAAGCACCATCCACATCCTAAAGAGAAGAAAGCCAAAGACTTCTGGTGATCCCACAAGCCAAAGGGATCTCAGGACACTAGTAGGACCATCGCTCTGCTTCCAAGTCTGTTGTTTTTACATTAATATGGTCAAGGCATTTGTAGTGTAATGTTGGGCATGTTGTTTGTGAGCCAGAACCAAGTTCTTGGTCAAAGGGCAAAGCTCTGACTCTTGCGGATGTGACTGGGAGTCAGAACTGGACTGAGCCACAAGAAGTCAGATGTTTTGTAACCTATCTTCCGACCACATGGCAGCTCCTCCAACTGTGCTATATAGTCATTGTCGTGGAGAAGGTTGTGCTCATTCAGCGACCTGAAGAGGATCTGGCCCAGCCCATCCTTGACATCCCAGCATCACATCTACGCACAAGACTCAACCGTGAGGTTGGTGGACCCCAACTCCCTTTGGCTTTGGCTGGACTCTGCATGCTGAATTCCTTTCAGGGTCCACCCCATAACTCCCGGTTTCACTCACCTTCTTGAGGACCACAAACTCGTTCTCTGCACCGGTGCGCCGGTTGATCTCATCTTCATATCTGTTAGAATGAACAAATAAGAGGGCTTTGTTGGAAATGAAGAGCAAAGCCAGCATGGGAAGCAGAGATGGGATCACTCCGGTCCCATATTATTAGTTGTGGCTCACAGGTATATTCCTTACTAAGGCTCCCAGTTGTTTGCAATCCAGAGTAGATGCAGAGCAAATGATTACTGACTCTGAACTTACAAAGACTCCATGGTATGAGTAGTCCTGGAAAAAATTAATAGATACCAATCACTGTCCTTAAAATGCAGCTTGTGCATAAATGCAGGCAGGATCAGAGCCCGTTTCAGTAGGAAGGCAGGAGCTGGTATTCTTGGTGACCTTTTCGCAAAGCAAAGTTATGCAAAGGCTTTCAATGAAGCTGCATTGCAATACTTACAAATATATAATAATGGAACAATTTGATATTTGATATTATAATAATGGTGATGGCTCTGAATAACCTGCTGAACCATTTAATTAAAAAAAAGTCTGATTCTTGAGCCGTGGTTGTGCAAGAGCAGATCATTATGCTCAGACTATGCTTCTGCAGAACTTTTTATGGCTCAGAGCAATATCTTCTCATCAGATAATCAGGGCAGGGCTTAGCTAGAAAGTAGACAAAACATGTAGACCGTTGAGGCAGAGACCCAGATTTTAAAGGCAAGTTTATGCGAGTTCTCTAACTAATATTGGCATAGGTATCCCTGCGGATGGATCTCCAAATGGACCTGGGAAGAAGAGGAAAAAACACCAGTAGACTGGGAAATGACTATAGACTTGAAATATAGACAATCTCTTCCCAGGTGGTAGCTCCAAAATCCGTATAATCTTTTTGGTCATTTTTGGCCTGATCAATATTTATAAAAGACTATAATATGTATCAAGACCTGAAATGCACCCAAGTAAAACTTAGCAGAAGCTAATTTGTGTCAGTCCACCCTGCCAGCTTTAAATGCTTTTTGCCCCAAAATCTGTCTGTTTGCATATTTAACTATGTAATATAAACGTATTTCAGGCCTCCGAGGTGTTTTTCTCAAATTTGCACTTGACCAGATCTCGTTGAATACGGGAAAGATTTTTCTTGCCAGAATTCAGCCATCTAAAAATTAGCTGCCTCACCTTAGAGAAAAAAAAACCCAAAACCTAAAAGCCCTCTGTGAGTGGTGGAGGCAGACTGTATGTCCTTAAAAGGCTCCATCCACCTGGATCAGCCAGCTTATCTTAGGGTGGGATAAAGTGCCTCCCCCAGGGAAATCCTTTTCTCTGGTTTACTTTAGAGGGAGCCCAGACAATGGCCTCGGAGGAGCCGAGCATCTTTTATGTGGCCAGAGTTGAATGAGCCCAAGCGCAAACAGATAGCCTGGGTCTCTCTGGAAAGGCTGGAATTTCCTCTGCAAAAAGAGAAAAACATGTTGGTCTTTTAGGGGTTTTCGGAACTGACATTTTATGGCTCTGTTTCAATCCCTTTCCCATGCCCCTTATGCTTATGGGTTATGCATTTTGCCTTCTCCAGGTGTTTAGTTTCAGGAGAGTCGTGGGATCAGACCGTGACCCCCATCACACTGGAGCAGTTTCCCGTGGGTGAATGAATTCTGCACTAAATGCTGATCCTGCATGTAAGAAATCTGGCGTAACAAGAGGTAACTGACACTGGGTTTCGCTTCTGTATATTCATCTTTGCAAATAGGATAGGGAATCTAGTGCAAATCCCAGGCATGCTCCCGAGAGCGCGAACTGTCTGCCCTGATTTTCACAGCTATTAATAATCTAGACTGTGGAGCACGATTTCTTACTTGTTCTTAAAATCTTCCACCATGTCCTGCATGTTCCTCAGTTCTGAGTCCAGCCTTCCCCTCTCTCCCATGAGATTGTCTACCTGCCGTCTGAGGTTGTTGATGTAGGCTTCAAAAAGGGGATCAAGGGACTTTCTGGTGACTGTGTGACCCTGTTCTTGCAGGAGGGTCCATTTGGTCTCTAATACTTTGTTCTGCTGCTCCAAAAATCGCACCTGGGAAAACAAAAACAGGCATATGCTTGAATCCACATAAGCGATGCACAAAACCCACTGCCAGGAAAAAAAGGGGTCACTCAATACAGAGAGGAGAGGTGGAAAGATGCTGCAAATATAGGGCAGAAATGGCTGGGGTCTTCCTGCAGGACTTTAGGGCACCAGATTCTCCAAAGTATCAAAAGCACCTGAGGTGCTTAGTGAGATCTTCTGAGGGCTGCTAAGCAGGCCAAACACCTGCATTTGCAGTTTTAGTCTTGCAGCTTAACTGCCTTAATGGTTTAAACTGGTGGTATCCCATTGAGTTCTGTGGAATTTGCCATTTTACACCAGCAGAAGATCCATCCAGCCCCAGGGCTGTGTGATTTGAGGGGGAGACAGCGGGGGGGATAAGTGAG
Source organism: Dromaius novaehollandiae (assembly GCF_036370855.1). NCBI lineage: Eukaryota > Metazoa > Chordata > Aves > Casuariiformes > Dromaiidae > Dromaius > Dromaius novaehollandiae. Next base: position 3,803,797 of record NC_088125.1, on the reverse strand, counting down.
ATGCTAGAAAAACTCATCCTTGCAAAGAGGAAATTTAAGACAATTCTTAGTTTCAGCCAGTGGGAATTTCTAATGCCAAACTCACACTGTTGGCTGGGATTAGCTCAAGCAAGTCCCCAAATCCAAAGGAAGTTTCTTCCTTTTGTTCTTTCCTGCGGCACCTGAGGATATGCACAGACTGATGGTTTAAGACCAAACTCTCACCTTGTCGATGAAGGAAGCAAATTTGTTGTTGAGGGTCTTGATCTGCTCCCGCTCCTGCGTTCGCACCTTCTGGATTTCGGGGTCGATATCCAGCTTGAGGGGTGCGAGGAGGCTCTGGTTGACGGTCACTTCTTGGATGCCGCCCGGCGGGCAAACGGGGAACCCGGGACCACCTCGACCGCCAAATCCAGGACCTCCCAGCCCAAATCCACTGCCCAGCCCGTAGCCGCCACCACCGCCTGCTCCTCCTAAGCCAAAACCAGCGCCTGCTCCACCACCATAGCCAACACCAAATCCTGCTCCACCAAAGCCATATCCACCACCGGCTCCGCTCCGTAGACCTCCACCGACTGAACTGTAGGAAATTCTTTTGCTTCCGCCTAGGTTATAGAGACTTCTGCTGCCGAAGCCACCACCAGCTCCGAAGCCTCCTCCACCTCCGGCTCTTCCTCCTCCAACTCTGGAGACAGAGACGGAGCTAAAACTGCTTCTGGCACCACCGCTACCTCCTACGATAGCAGAACCCGAGCTAAAGCCCCTCATGCCGCCTCCGGTAGATGATCTGAAAGAGATCCGACTCATGGTGGCTCGTTTAACTGGAAATGCAAAGAGCAGGAGGGAAAAAAAAAAGGTGGTGAATAAAAGCTGAGCTGCAGGAAAGGAGCAGAGGGCAACGGAGACAGAAACCCCTGTGATGGGAGAGCTTGGGAGCCTCCTCTTTTATCTGCTTGGAAAACTTGGCACAGGAATTCAGAACTTGATGTGCCTTGCAGCAACTTGCCTTGTCAAACACACCTAGGCTATGGTGAGGCGCTGAAAAATGCATTGTTTGCAGGCAAGAAAGTAACGGAGTGATAGAGCTCCCCCCGCCAAAGCCCGCTGCTCTGAGTCATGAAATTAGAATTGAATGGGACGAGTCACTGAGGTCCGTGCTCCGGAGCAGGATGCAACATGACTCTCCCAAGACCCTGGGAGCTGCTTTTCCTTACGTGAACAAGAAGAATAACTTTTGTGGGCTCACTCATTTGAGTTATCTTCCTTGCACCGAAGTCTTTGCAAGGTCAGGTTTAGGGTTTAACCCGTCGGGCAGCTAAAAGGGCAGGATGGGATATCTGCATAAAGAGGGGCTGAGGTTTCCAAGGCCACCTGGTCTGGGACTGGGCGTGCATGAACTCTAATCAGTTTTGAAAGTCTGAAGCAAAAGGTGATGACTTGTCAGTGCAGGTCTTTTGATTTATTTTGGAAAAGGGCTCTAAATGATCACGGGGTGGGCTTACAGCCGTGAGCTGAGTGACAGTTGTCTCGTGGCAGCATTTTCTGAGATCTTACCAAAAAATAATCTTCCCTGATTGTAGGAGAAACAGGACCCGTGAAATTAGTTAGCGTGTCTTTCAGCGACAGCAAAGGAATCGCCTTTCCACAATAACTCTAAATTACGTTAAGTAGCATTATGGGACCTATAAAATATTAAAGCGATGATTGAAAGGATTGCTTCTCGTCAGACATGGTGTTCAAAAGCTCCATAAGAAATCATATTTTTATCTCTCTTTCCCCTCCCCCCCATATTTGCTGTCTAACATACAGTTTTCACACCATCGCTGGCTCTTTGAGGCATTCTGTGCGGGGGAATTCACCAGCATTTGTTTTAGCTTCCTCCCACCCCTCCTGAGATCATTCAGTCAGAAGATTTTTGGGGGTAACTTTGGCCCTTTGGGCTTGAGCTTTTGGGTGAACCACCTCCCAGGCGCTTTGATCCCCGTGGCGGGGCTGTGTCGTGCTTTAGGACAGCCTAAAGGTAGGAGAGCTGAGACCTTCTTCTCTCATGTCCATGAAGAGCTGGATGCAGGTTATAAGAGAAGATGTCTCCTCCCTCCCACCCAAAAACATCTGAAAACCACGTGCCAGACTCTGCCCAGCCACATCCTCGTGTGACGAGGGCCACTGACCCCGGCGGGTTACTTGCCAGATAAGATAATAGTGTGAGGCAGAGAGATGAAAGCCCAAGCAACGCAATCAAACAGATTCTTGCAGAATTGGATACGTGAGCAATAAGTGCAGGAACTTAATCCAAAATTAGCGGCTTAAGGGTATCTGCAGCATCTCATAGCTTGTTTCTGTTGATGTGTTTCCAACCGTCGTTTTTTTGTGTCTGGGAACTTGAAAGAACGTGAGCAGAAGCTGCTCTCTCCCTTACTGCAATCACAAAGGGCAGTGCTCACAAATATCCTTCCCTTCCAGCGTTCCCATCACTGCTTATTGCCAATAACGTGAGTCACGAGCACCTGAAGCACGTTCAGCCAAGCTATCGGGAAGCCGATGGCTGGGCGCGACGTTGCAACACGCTCGCTTCGCTGCAAGGGAGACGTCTCAGCAGTAGCAAGGGGGTGCTCTCACCTCGGGAGTGGAGGCAGGCGAACGTGCCGAGGCCTTTGCAACACGCTGGAAACGCAAAGTTTCGCAGGAAAATTGCGCCCACGCTTGCCTGACCGGTCCAGAAGCTGCTGGGGCTGACGGTGAGCCCTGATTTCACGTCTGATATACAGAGGCAGGTAACTTCAATAATAGCATCAAATCAGAAGCAATTCCATAAATATTACTGATTTTATGTTGATGCTAGAACTAAGTAAACTGTGTCACAAGCAAGGCAGATGTATGGAGATTTGCTTTTTTAGAGCTGCCAGTCCTTGGCAGATGCAAAGTGGCACCTGTGTGCCAAACCCAGGGAACAGGGCCAGGCAACCCCAGCAGGGGATCTGCCTTTGACTTCCAAAGAACTATGCAAAGTCACACCTGGGAATCAGAGTGCAGGCTGCAAATGTTTTAATCACGGCAGTGGAAAAGGATGTGTGCTCAAGGTGCTCATTAGCTCCCCAGCTCTTCTAGGAAAGGCTGTTGCTGCAGACAGTGGTAATTAAGTGGAATATTACAAAGGGTTTTGAAGAGCAAAGCGAATGATGGCACAAAAACAAGGAAAGTTCTTGCAGTATCTCTCAGCTCTGCAGAGGAGGAGGTACAGGGCAGGCTGAGAGACTTATGGTATCTGCAGGAGCTCAGCTGCCTGTAAGCGCCTCTACTTCTCTTTTGGACCCTGTTTGCCTTTTTCACCCCAGTCTGGCAGAAAGACACTCAAAATTTACACGGTTGGTTAAGGTTAGGCTGTCGTTATCTATATTAATTCCTCACACCTGTGTAAATCAGCATTAGCACGGGCAACTGCAAGAAATCAAGATGGCTCTGTTTATTTTTTAACCATTGCTAATTTTCAGCTTGTCTGTCTGCAATATCCGCTGTGGCAGCAGGGACCAAGGAGAGAGTTTCTGTCTCCAGCCTTTGGTCCCTTCTCCTGCTGCTCCTTGCATTTCCCGGGTGAAGGTAGATCTGAGGCTCTCGTGTGTCGGTGCAGCTGGGTTTCAGCCAGGCTTTGCCGAAGAGGCTGTGAGCGTGTGCTGTAAACCTGCTCGGGTAGCGTGTGCTTGCTTGCTCTTTCCCGTTTGCCGCTCTGAGTTATGTAAAGCCGAGATGTTGAGAGGTCAGGGAAGAGGGGAGCATCTGTCTCCTTGAAATGCAGTAAGGTGTGAATGTTCATCTGAGGGGTTTTTGGGTGTTTTTTGGCTATGACACGTGACCAAAGTAGCTGCATCATTTGGTGAGATACTCTGCTCCGGCTCACCGAAACCCAGCCCGAATCTAGATCATGCTGATAAAATCCTCCCCCAGAGCCCTGTAAAGGCTTGGTTTTGCTTTGCCTTTTTAAGAAAATCTGGGTTTTGCCTTAGCTAGAAAAGCTGGCCAAAATCCTCCCAGCCATGGAAGAAAGGCTTTTTGGATTAACCCCCATAATATGCAAAGAAATGAACTGTGATTAATTTTGTTGCTGCTTGACAGAAAAGCCACCCCCTGCCACCACCTCCTCCTCCTCCTTCTCCCCTCTCTTCAATTTGTTCTGGGATGACACACAACTGATTTTGAGCTTTTTGTTATTCTTTTTCAAAATTCTGAAACTTTTTCCCCAAAGTTGAAAGAAAGCCTCCTCCAGTTTGCTTCACACCACTCTGCTGACGATTGGGGAATATTTCATACTACTGATTCTCCTTTAGAGTAAAATGAAGCAGGAACAAATAAGTTATGATCCAGTTTTACTGGACACACTCCAAAAAGAGAAAGGAAGGAAAACACAGCGTCACTACAGTATCCCTGACATATAAAAAGACGCATTTTTTTATGGTACTTTTTTTTTAATGGTACTTTCACAAAAATAAAAAGACACAGTGGAATGCTAGAGGGGTAAATGCAGCGCTTAGAAATGGGAAAATAGACTTTGGGTGCTTTTGTACTGGCACGGGTGTGCCTCTGGGCTCCTGCTCCCGACTGTCATATTTCCCAGGTGCTGGATTGAAACACGACTCCACTTCTCAGCTTACCAAATGCATTTCTTTTGGCAAGAAAACCCACACGCAGCGAAGAAGCTGAAATACCCCCAGGAGCGCTACGGACATGGCCCTTCAGGCAGTTTGTTCAGAGTGATTTTCACTAGAGTGGACTTTTGCCTTGATTGCTGCTACCGGCACGCTGGGGAACATCAGTGAGACTTAGGCTGTTGGATGATTTTTGCGCTATTAAGCCATTCCCACAAAACCTTAGCATGAGACAACAACAACCCAGTTTGGCACCAAATGCTAATGTTCTGCCTCAGTTATTATAAAAAGAAAATAGATCATTCAGAGAACAAGCCCTTTTCCGAATGCTTTGGATCAGTCGTACGTGGCTTCTCTGATAAAATACACCCCCAAGATTACCCGCAAGCTGTTTGGTGCATGAAGTGTTTGCCTGCATGTTGGGTTTTGAATGGTTGCCACTATGGGGCAAACTTTCATTTAAGAAGAGAAAGCAAAGGAACATGAGTGTAGTTTGGGGTTCTTTTTAGATGAGCTGCTTGCAAGTTTAAACCGCATACCTGTGGGTGGTACTTTGCAGATGCAGTTATCTCAAATCGCTTTCCTAATACTACGCTCTGAATCGGTGGCCAGGCTGGTGAGGATGCTGCATCCTGCCTGACTTCAAAGACAGCTGCAATTGCTCAGCACATCTGGAGGAGAGGTATTTTTAGAAGCTCGGCTGTGGCTGGGGAAGAGGGGGGTTTTCCACTGCACTCAAGGTACTTTGAAGTGACCCCTAATGGGCTCTGTGCTCCCACAATAAGGGATGTTTTAAGAGGGGCCCCGTGCTTCCAAACCACTGCCTTGCTTCTTTCAGCAACCTCCCAAGGTATTTCTACATAGCAGAAAGAAACCCCGTAGGTATGATAAAGACAGGTTGCTTAACTTAAAGGAATGAGTTTGGATCATCCCAGCAGTGAAGACAAAGCAGGCTGGATTAAAGCCAAGTTCCCAGCCCATGCCTGGGCTTCTGTGGACCAGAACTGCAAATGCTAAACTGAGCTAAACCCCCAAGTTGTTGCATCTTCACAGCTGTTTGATCTGCATTAGCTGATGTCGGACAGCTAGCTGCAACTGCAAACAAGCTGCTCAGCCTCATTTAAAAAAAAAGCAACCCCCAAACCCACCCGTTCCCCATTCAGAAAATCACTCAGGCCTGTGTTTTCCTTTTCAACCTGTTTTAGGTCCTTTGAGAAATCTGCTTAGCGTGTGCTCCACTGCTTTTCCTGAATCGGGACCCAAATGCTTAACAACTACGGTGCGAGGAGCAGGAACAGGGGCAGGTGAGGGATGGTGGTGTGCGGGAGCGATGCAGGAGTGCTGGTTTTGTGGAGGGTCTCATGTCGGTTTTACTCGGGCTGCACAGCATTCTTCAGGCTTTGGCTTTTTATGCTTTTTTTGCTGGAGGAGGTTTTGGAGACGATTTTCACACCTGGGTTGGTGCCTTTTGCACTTCCAGAGCTGAAATTCCCTCCTCCGGTGCTCAGCACGCTGCTACCTCCTCCTCCTCCTCCTCCTCCGTAGCTGTGACCACTTGCGATGCCAAGACTGCTGCTGCCTCCTCCCAGGCCAAGACTACTTCCTCCTCCATATCCACCTCCAAGACCACCACCACCACCTCCAAGACCAAGTCCTCCTCCACTTCCAAAGCTGTAGCCTGCACCACCGCCTCCGAGACCAAAGCTGCTTCCGCCGCCTCCTCCGAGACCAAAGCTGCTTCCGCTGCCTCCTCCGAGACCAAAACTGCTTCCACCGCCTCCTCCGAGACCAAAACCGCTTCCGCCGCCTCCACCGCTTAGACTCAGTCCACCAAATCCTCCTCCTCCTCCTCCTCCTCCAGCCATGCCAGAGCTGGAGCTGATCACAGCTGCAAAACAAACAACCACAGAGTCAGGCATCTGCTGTGGCAATCACCCAGTTTCAGAAAGCACCATAATCAGGTCCTGGACCCATAAGAATTTAACCTGAGTTCTGTCCCCTGTACAAGCCACTAATGCTTGTGGTAGGCTCTGAATATCTTTTTTGGAGCAATTGGCCCAAATCGCCCTTTTCCCAAGGTTGCCTGCGGACTCTGTTCCCAATAGACCCAAGACAAGACGAGGGCTGCAATACTTACAGTAGCTGATGGGGTTCAGTCCCTCTCCGCTCAGCCTGTTGGAGGGCAGAAAAAGGCAAGGTCAGTGCAAATGAAGGAGGCAGGCGGGGGGACCAACCTGCTTGCAGGGAGGATGCAATTGTCTCTGTTCTTATTGCTACAGGCTTTTTCCCCCACCTGCTCTCCTCTCCCTCCAGCAGCTTCCTGTAGGTCGCGATCTCGATGTCCAGGGCCAGCTTGATGTTCATGAGCTCCTGGTACTCGCGGAGCTGCCGGGCCATGTCAGCTTTGGCTTTCTGCAGGGCATCTTCCAGCTCAATCATCTTTGCCTTGGCGTCCTTGAGGGCCAGCTCCCCGCGCTCCTCGGAATCTCCGATGGCCGTCTGCAGGGTGGCACACTGCAAGGGGAGGAGATGGGACTCTCGTAATTGCTGCTTTTTTTGTGGGCAAGAATCACCCAAGGAATAAAACCATTTTGGCCCAGTTATTAATGAACAATGTTTATGACTGAGATCATTAATCCGTAGCTAACTCTGCAGCCTACACAACACTGCTGGAGTTGAAATGCTGGCCTAGAAAGTGTTATGTGATACCTGGGCTGAGGATACAGAGTGGGACCCCTTTTTGGAGGGAATTCAACATGCTTCAATGAAGCATGTCATGGTCTGGAGCTGCTGAAGTCCCTGAATGGCAAGACAGTGGCAGGTAGCAGAGCTGTGGTACTAAGGGACTGCAGAATGGGGCTTCACGGGCTCTTTTTGTCGGTCCTACCTGGTTCCTCACGTTCTCTATCTCTGACCGGATTCGCTGGATCAGCCGGCTGAGCTCTGAGATTTCTCCCTTTGTGTTGCGCAGGTCATCTCCGTGCTTTCCAGCAGTGGCCTGCAGCTCCTCAAACTGCAGTTGGGAAAGAGGAGTGAGCAGTCTAAGATGTCCAGATAGGCAGGATGTTAATTAAACTTCTTCACATAGGGACAGCAGTAGTTTTTTTGCAGAAATGCATCCATGGCATCTACAGATCTGCTCACCTTGGTTTGGTACCAAGCCTCAGCTTCTGCCCGGCTCCTGTTAGCAATGTCTTCGTACTGAGCTTTGACTTCAGCTATGATGCTGCTGAGGTCCAGGTCCCGGTTGTTGTCCATTGACAGAATGACAGCGGTGTCGGACACCTGTGCACTGAGCTGGGCCAGCTCCTGGGAAGAAGCACACCGGGTCGTGGGCCTCCTGCACTTACCTTTTCAAATGCCATGAATGATGACGGGTGCTGTCTAGGGAGTGACATCAGGACGGAAAGCAGGGGAGAGGGTCTGTACCGCCTCGTAGAGGGCTCGGAGGAAGTTAAGTTCGTCAGTCAGGGCATCCACTTTGGCCTCGAGCTCCACCTTAGACATGTAGGCAGCGTCCACATCCTGGAAAACAGCAACCACAGTGACATCTGCAGCATCCAGTACCTGCTCCTTGGCTCAACCAAGACCTGGCTAAGCTCAGACACTGGGCTGCCCCTTTCATTGCTTCAAAGGTGCTGCCCAACTGGAGAAGCCGTGCTTGGCATATCCACCTGAAAGAGCACCAAGAGTACATCTCTTGGCCAGAAGAAGTGTTGTCTGTGACCTCGTAAGCGGATCAGGATCCAGGTAACTTGCCCTGATACCTGCGATTCCCAGTACTGCTGACAATCTTTGCATCTTGTCCGGACAAGTGTATGTGTATGTTATGGGGCAAGAATAGGAAAAGAATTGACTTCCATCCTTCTCCAAGCCCCTCACTTTAAGACTCCACCAAGCTGCACAATCATTAGGGTTAGCTCCGCATCTGTAACACCTTTCATCTTACCTTTTTAAGGATCACAAATTCATTCTCCGCTGCTGTTCGCCGGTTGATTTCCTCTTCGTATCTACAGGGATGAAAGGAAAGATGTGGTGGATCACATCTTGGTAAGCAGGAAAAGTTGTACGGGTAGGACTGCAAGATCATCTGGGCTGGGGATAGGATTTGCAAATCAACCTCTTGGAGACTGCCCTGCTCAAAGTTGTGAGCGTCTCTTCTCTCAAGGGGTTGAAACAAGCCATTTTGGCATAATGCAAATGGCACAGAGAAGGTAAAGCAGTCTGTTTAAGTGGTTTTCCTTTGCAAATGTCATCACAAACTTTTTTATTCTGGCTGAAACTGCCTTTGCTGATTGGCAAAATGTTGATGGACCACCTTCCTCCTGCTGCAGGGGCTCTCCAGGAAAAGGCACCTTATGAGGAGAGCTCTATCTTAGAGGGTGACTAGTTAGGAAGCTTGTGATCAGCTGGAGATACTGGTCTCCTTCCACTGTCTACCTTAGGAGGTTTGGTGAATATCTCAGACTAGATATTTGACCTTGGAAAAGCTAAATTTAAATGAGATTAATCCTACCGGGTAGTGCTAAGCTGAACCATTTGCATCCTGTTTCACACTAGTGTGCCTGGATGTGCCGTTGAACGGGCACTCACTTGTTCTTGAAATCCTCAACAAGGTCTTGCATGTTCTTCAGCTCCCCATCCATGCGTCCCCGCTCGTTGAGCAGGCTGGCCAACTGCCGTTTCAGGTTGTTGATGTAAGCCTCAAAGAGTGGGTCCATGTTGGTTTTGCCTGTGTTGTTTTTTTGACCCTGCTCCTGCAGGAGGGTCCATTTGGTCTCAAGCACCTTGTTCTGCTGCTCCAGGAAGCGAACCTGAGCATTGGGAAGCAGAAAGTGTTTAGCGAAAGATACCTATGATACCTGAGACTGTCAGATAGTACAAACCAAGGAAATCCCAAATTAAGACCGGTAATTCCAGCTGTATATATCCTCTAGATTATCTACGTCTATGTTAACCCATCCAGTAGCTATGCAAATCTGACAGCAGTGGGCAGTTCTATTTAGAGGCAATTTAATTCAGCAAGTTAATGAGCAGTCACTAGAAAATGTGTGTTCAGCTATTTCATCATTTGCTTTCTTTAACATCCTTCAGTCTTCCCTTCTTTATAAGTGATATTTATCTATCTTCCTTTAAGCTAAGATTTGAGTACTACAGGTTAAAAGACAAGTACTTAATTGCCCTTCCTTTTGCTCATATATACTCCATTTAAGGTCTTTATCCAAGTAAAAGCCAAGAAAGGACTTAACGAGTCAATGGGCAAAGGACTTGAGCTCAGAAGCAATAGAACTGGATGTATCACCTCTGCAGTGATACCAAATAGAGCTGGGTTAGTTCTTCAGCAGCTAGGTCTGGGCCTGGAACTGGTTACTCTATTTGAGCTAATATACCTTGTTTCTCAGGCACAAAACCCAAATCTAATCCTCTTGTTACAAGTTTCTAATGTCTAGTTCTGTAACTGTCTAGAAGTACATTCTTGTTTGATTACTTTAATTGAGATATGCATGTTGGAAATATACAATAGAATGAAGATTTATGAAGTCATATTTTTGTAGATAGGAGACTGTCTCACTCCCTCTCTAGCACAGTTAGGTAGTACTTTAGGCAGAAGTCTCACCTTGTCAATGAAAGAAGCAAATTTGTTGTTGAGGGTCTTGATTTGCTCCTTCTCATCTTTTCGCACCTGCTGGATGTTTGGATCAATCTCCAGGTTCAGGGGTGCCAGGAGACTCTGGTTGATGGTCACTTCTTGGATCGTACCGACTCCAGGTGGGCCGACACCAAATCCTGCCGGACTTCTGCCACCACCCAGCCCTCCGCTGAATCCTCCCAGTCCGCCTGCTCCACCAAAGCCAAAGCCTCCGCCGCCTCCATGTCCGCCACCAAAACCAAGCCCACCAGCACTTCCACCAAAGCCATATCCTCCACCACCACCACCTCCACTGCCAAGACCAAGTCCAAGACCACCACCAGCTCCGCCACTTCCCAGGCCAGAGCCGCCACCACCGCCACTTCCCAGGCCAGAGCCGCCACCAGCTCCACCTCCAAAAGCAGCCCGGAAGCTGCTTCCAACACCAATGGAAATCCTCTTGGTACCACCAAGGTTGTAGAGGCTCCTGCTGCCAAAACCAGCGCCGCCGCCACCGCCGCCGCCGCCTCCTCCAATGAGCCTTCCAAAACCACCTCCACCTCCTCCAGATCGTGCCATAGACATCGAACTAAAGCTGGCCCTGTTGCCACTTGGAATAATAGCTGAGGCAGCGCTGAAACTTTTGCCTCCGCCTCCGGCCCTCATGCTGTAGGTTTGCCGGTTCATCATAGCAGGAAATAACGGCCTGGCACAGTGAAGAAGCAGCAGACTGGGAGAGTGCAGCTCTCTGATGGAAGAGAGCATGGCATGGCCTTTTTATCCCTTTGGGGATCTGGGCTTGGTTGCGTGGAAGTCAAGAGATCAATTTGGTGCCTTCATGGTTTTGACGTGCCAGGCAGCCAGCTGTCTCATTGAACTCGTTAAACACTGATTGCACTCAAACACACCTATTGGAGCTGGCGCGAATCCGCTCAGCTAGAAGAGTTATCTAACTCCCTAATTTCTGGCAGTGAGAGCTCAGCCATAGTGCAAAGTCTCTGTATGCTTGGAGAGATTCAAGACCCCCCAAAAAAGGTGAGAAAGAGGAATATATCCCTGGATATTGGCAATAGATCACTGCAGAGCTTAGCGGGGCATTTCCCTAAATTCATTTGAATGGAAGGCAATGGGACTGAAACTGCTAAATCTGAACAAAAAGATGTCATGGGGTTCCTTGGCCTGAAGACAAAGAGCAGTCTGCCTGTTGACTGTTCGCATCTGTTAGGCAGAGACTGTCTTTTAGAGCTGATTCAATACCTAGTGCCATGAGGTGCTTTTCCATGATTTGCCTCTGAGACGCTATATGTAGGTGACATCTTGCTTAAATTCTGGCTGTTTAAAATTAGGTATTTAGTCTTTGGCAGGTTTTCTAGGCTGCCTTTCTGGAGAGATTAGCATCTGCAGAGGGCACCTCCAACCTCCCCAGAGAGGGTTGTTGCACTGATCTCCAGCCAACTGATGGCATGATCGACACGTTTTCATCTGGACCTAAAAAGCATTTTCAGTGGAAGAGAACCGCTTTTCTGAAAAAATCTCTTGCCCAGCTCTGTGGAACTGTGTTATTTTCCTGTTAATATTAAGTCCTTGAGAAAAAGAGCAAAGACAACAGGGTGTGGTGGCATTCCTGGCCTCTCAGACTTTGTGGAATTGCGATGTTTACAGTATTTTATTCTTCGTATTTAAGATCTCGGTTCACTATCAGCATTTAGGTATCCTGGTGGCATTGCCTGCACTGTGCACATGACTGGAGCTCAATATATGCCTACATATTTGCAGGACAGGACTCTACATGCTCTTTGAAACACATTCATGTGCCTGAGTGCTGAAAAAACATTAAGTATGAGTTAAAGTCCCACTGGCATCTCTGGAAGAAAAATTAAGCAGGTGCTTCATGTTCCACTGAATATAGAAGCCCAAATATGTGATTAGTGCTGCAGAAATGCTGCCAGTCAGACTCAAACCAGGAGAGTCAGGCCTCTCAAATTGAATTTCCCATTGTGCCAAATTCCCAGCTGGCACAAATTGGCTGGCTGCTTCTTGGAAAATGTGGGCTAAATCTACCCAGGTGAAATTTATGAACTTATATTGCCTTGATTATTTGCATACAATGCAAAGCCCGGGCGTGATGGGAAAATGAGATTGTCCTCATGCTTTCATGACCCCAAAAAAAGGCAGATTGTCCCAAAGCTGACAGATGGGTTTGGATCAGATATTAGAGCTGACTGAATATAATGGGATTAAGGGTGTGGTTGCCAAGAAGAGAGAGGGAATCGTCATTTTGGACTCCCACACTCTTCTTTCTTCAGCCCACTGACCACACGGTATGAAAGCGATGCAAAGGCTGGGGCGAAAATGCACCGTTTCTGTACCTGGCTGGTTTATTGCATGCAGGGGGCTGCTAGGGCATGCTGGGGTTCGCGGGCTTGCGTCCAGAGGCAGATGTGGCTCTTTTGCACCCCTGCAACTGATCGGATCAGCTCTGCTAGACTCCGAGGAACCACACAAATGCATGTTCAGAGTGATGCCCAGCAGGATTTGGCCTGCTGAGCCCACTTGGGCCCCAACTGCCCCCAAAAATCCTCAGTCTGGAGCTTTCTCCCAGCCGTTCTTTCCAAAACAGCCTGATCTACATGATCATCTTCAGGCAGGCAGCAAAAAAACATGGGTTTTGCAATACTTGGAGGTTGAGAAGGGCAGGGAGGATTAAAGGTATTTTCCCAGAAAGAGCCAGGTGTGAGAGAGCTGCTTGGCCGCTTTGGTACCCTGGGGAGCCGGCTGGTTGTTGGTGTGCAGTTACTGGTTTGCAGGTAGGTGATGATCAACATAAATAATGAGCTGTTGTGGCAGTGAGAGCTTTTTGTCTGGCTGTTTCTGCTTGTTATTTACATACAAATGAGACAGTCAAAATTGTATGCATTGGGAAAGAAAAGCTGAAGATAACCTTAGTGAAAGACATCCTCTCTGGGTGGGTGGGAAGCCCAAATTTCACCACCCCCCCAGCCCAGACAGTGGTGGTAAGGCATGTAGCTTATTAAAAATAATTAGCCATCTGGTACGTAATGATCGCATACACTAAACCATCTTGCTTTCCATCAGAAAAGCCCTGCAGAAGTGGGGAGCCCAAACCCACCACGCTCCGCGCAGCCTCTGTGGTGGGAGAGCAGCGGAGGCGGATGCTCAGCCAAGGGGAACCAGCCATGGATTCATCACCCTCACGCCGACGTGGACAGACTGAGCCGAACAGGGTTATTTAACTTCTCCTCCAGCCGGCGGAGCAAGACACAGGGAGGCAAGTGGTGAGTCAGCAGGGAAGTCGAAGAAGTAGAGTGGAAAGTCAGGGAATAAATTATGACGCCCCATCCTCAGTGTGTATGAACGGGCTAAATTACCACCCACCCCCCGGGCTGCTTCCAGACGCGGTGGGGAGAGACAGGTTTCTCCAAAGGGCAGTTCAGACCGAGGTAACTCGGGGCTTTCAGGCCTTGCCCCAAGAGCAGTGGGAGGAAAGCAGCCGGCAGGGCTGCTAGGTGGGACGCAGCTGGTTTTCCTGGGATCCAGATGTGCCTCCAGCTGTGATGCAGGACTCCCTGGGGCAAGCCCTTCGCAGCCACGCGCTGGGGAGCATTTTGTGGGGCACCGTCGTAGGAAGCGCAAGTGCCAAGGACGTGGATGTAGCTTGGCCCCGTCTCAGCCCCCCATCTCTAATCCACAGGGCACACGGGGTCTCACCACCACCGCTGTCGATCGCTTCGGCTGGTGAGGGTGGGGTTTTCCTCTCCCTGTAAGGGATGTTCCTGGGGGACTTCTATTTAATTGCTGCGCACACTGATGTTAGTGTAGGGTTGTGTGCTTTAAAGCAGGTGGAAGTGTTTAAAGAAGAAAGACCCCAGTGTTATATTTTGGAAAAGAATACTTTTTTTTTTTTTAAATGAGCCTACTTTTGTTAGAGGGTTTCAGCGGTGGGGTTTGGGATTTTTTGTTACTACCTGAGCCGGCTCCCACTAGTTTCTTTAAACAAGAGCCTGGCTGCTTTTTTTGTTCTGCCTTCAGAGATCCCAGACACTGGGAGAGGTCCTGAGTGAGCCGCGGATCCCACGATCGGTTACATTTCCTGGTTACCTCTGCGTGGCCACACATTTCTGGATGGAATAAAGGTATGCAAAAGTGCATCAGCGAGGAGAGCAGACAAAGTCTCTGAAAACTTTGTCAAAAGTCCGGTTCTTGCTAGGTGCAAACCGCACCCATTTGGGGTTTTATGTTTGAGAAAATATCTATGCTTTTGTAATACCACGGAGGGAAATAAAACCCAAGAGACAAAGCATGAATTATGCATGTAGTTTATTGAAGGTACAGCTGAAAGTTTAGAGTTGTGGATAATAAGCGGAGGATAATCAACTCTGTTCACTTATACATTAAAAGCATCAAATCTGTCTAGCTAGTACACACACAGGAAAAACAACGCATGCATTTAACTACAGAAATATAAGGTGCTCATCAGTTTGTAATTAAAATGTGCTCTACCAAACTTGATGTGGCAACTTGGACCAATTTGCATAACCCTTACCAACCCTCTCATTAGCAGGAAAAATTGGATTTTCTGCTGTCATTAAGGAAGCTAAATACTAGCTGCAGCTCCATCTTGGAGAATTAAGATGCAGCTTTTCTTTCTGAAATTGGAATGACCAAGTTTTTTGTGCTTTTGCAATAGCTGCGCTAGGGAAAACACGATGAGAACATCCCTGGTGAAAAGGGATCTAGAAGACTGATTTAAGGGCCGAGATAATGTGTGAACACAGCTATGGGCTCTCTGAAATGAAAATCTCACTGGTCTGGGATCTTGGGAGTAAATTCCCCCCAAGAGGGCTGGGCAAGAGAAGGTGGTTTGGGTCATGCAAGTAGTTTTTGGCAGAGCTGCTAGTCTACTGGTTGTGTGGGCATGGGCACTGCATGGACGTGTGATTCCTATAGCTGTCAGAAGGCAGGGAAATACTGTTTTATTGCAGAAATGCTGATTATTTTAAAATGTGATGTGTTGTTGCTCTCCGGACTCTATCGGGTTGTTCTGACTACACGCACGGCTGTATTGTACCTGTTCCCAGTGGCACAGACCCCCGCCCCGGGAATGATGATGCTTCCCGGGTTGCACGGCTCTACGCCAGCGCACACAACACCTCCCAGGTTGGCCAGGCCAGGGGAGCACTGCACCGCGTCCGCCCCGGAGATCACTTCCCGACCCACGCAGCTCACCGCGCTCCTCGCCCCAAATCCACCCCCTACTCTGGGCACGCAGTCTACGCTCCGGGCGCTAAATCCGGTGCCGCCAACGCCGAAGGAGGAAACCACTCCTAATCCAGAACTGGCCCCTCCTGTCTTCACTGTGCATTTGCCTCCGATTCCGGATAGGGTTCTGCACTCCCCGACTGTGCCACCGCCGCTGACCACAGCTGTGGGAGAAAAACAGGTTCAGTCGCTCCCCGAGCAGGCTCACAGCTCAGCATAAAGCTCAGCTTATAAGGAAACTTAGAAGCTTTTAAGACTTACAAGGAAACAAAGGGAATGCTTCGTTGACTTACCTACGCTCACTGGGTTGCCGGTACATATCCTGTTAGGAAAAGAGATGTCACAAAAAGGTATTTAGGGAAATACTCCCAAATGCACCTGCAAACAAAGCTGGTGCCCAGTCATTGCCTCCTTAGAAACCCTGCAGGTACTTCAGCTTTTCTGAACACTGAGGTTTCTGAGATGTTGGTCCAAATTGCCCACTGAACCACTGGGGGTTGGGTCCCTAAACTCCATAGCTGTCTTAGTATCCCGTCCTTTACCTATCCCGCAAGCAGGAGATGCGACTGCAGCGTGCCTGGCGTACTGCAACCCAGCTGCCCTGGGACGGTGGGGAGAGAACGGAGGCGATGCTTCCCCGTGTGCCATGGGGAGCTGCATCCCTCCCCAGCATTTCTCGCTGCCTCTCCTCCAGTTAGTTTTGCCAGCCCTTGGCACAAGGTGCAGCTGGGGATGCTCCTACCTGCTCTCTTCTCCTTCCAGCAGTGTCCTGTATGTGGCGATCTCAATGTCCAGAGCCAGCTTGATGTTCAGCAGCTCCTGGTAGTCTCTCAGCAAGCATGCCATTTTGTCCTTGGCCTGCTGCAGGGCGGTCTGCAGGTCGATCAGCTTCTGCCGGGCATCTTTGAGGGCACAGTCACCCCGCTGCTCTGCGTCGCAGATGGCCGTCTGCAGAGCTGCGATCTGGGAACAGCAATGAGCAAGAAGGTGCCTGGCCTTGACTTGGAGAGGCATCTCCACAGGGTTGCTCATGTCCCCCCCGTTTCTTAGCTGTTTTCCTCCAGGAACTGCCAGAGAGCCTAGGTTTATACTAGAAGCCTACATTTGAAATGGCCAGATATTTGGGATGAAAGGGAGTGTGTCGGCTGCACCCCTCTAGGAAGTGTACGGCGAACAGTACTTCTGTTATAGCCAAACCAACTGGCTTCTGCTTATTTGGTGAATGGGAAATAAATCTGCTTCCTTGTATTTAGATGACCTTGGAATAAGAAGCTATAAAGACAAGCACTGAAGCTGGGGGGGTGGGGGGGGGGAGGTGCAGCCAAGGCTCAGCGAGGTGGGACCTGGTGTGGATAAAGCCCTTTGCTGGAGAAGCTGTGCGCCTCGCAGGGGGAGCTGCCCGAGCGGCTTTAAACTATTCATCCTACCTGTTTCTTCACGTTATCCGACTCGCACTGCAGCTTCTGGATCATCCGGTTCAGCTCAGCTATCTCGCTCTGGTTGTTTTTCAGGTCATTGCAGAACTTGCCTCTGCTGCTGTGGAGCTCCTCCAGCTAAGAGCCGGGAACAAGGTGATGTTACAAAGCTTTATCACCCCTTCCAGAAAAGGTGGTGACTCTGGAGTCAAACCGATGTCTGTGCTCCCAGGGAAATATCCAGACATGACCTCACCCTGGACAAGGCCCATTCCAGGTAGGCCCTGAACATTTGCCCTTTGGGAAGGGGATAGTGCTCCTCATAGGTCCGCACAGAAGAGACCTGTCTGAAGCAACACTGTGGTCTGCCATGCTCTATCTTTGTGGAAATAGTCCAAACACAGTTTGCAGGGTTTGGGTATGACTTTCTCTAGCAAGCTGCAGCAAGTGCACACTTTGGAGTGGTGTTTCAGCTGCATCATGGGAGATAGAAATGGTCCTCAAGCATTTTATGGGCCAGGGGCTTATATTGCCACTTGTGCTGGTGGTGTGATTACTCACTCTGGTTTGATAGAAAGCCTCAACTTCAGCCTTGCTCTTCTGGGCAATCTCCTCATAGCAGCATTCAACACTTTTGATGATGCCCTCCATGTCCAGGTCCCGGCTGTTGTCCATTTGCACAACGACAGAGGTGTCGCACAGTTGGCAATCCAGCTGAGCTCTCTCCTGCAAGATCCATTGCATTTCAGCCCTCTTCCCTCAACCAGCCCAAGCCAAGATCTTTCTGTTAAAGCACAACTAGAGTCTGGGGTTCTCCAGGTAGGTGGCTGGTTTCCAGCAAGACCTGGCAGCTGGGACCTGTTGTTATGGCACAACATGGGATTGCTGTGTGCAATTCCCTAATGAGGGGTGGGGAAACCTGGTGTAGCAACTCGCTTCATTGCTACTTGGCAATTCCAGCTGCTTCAGCGTTTTTCTGGGCTGTGACTCTGTCAAGAGTGAGTGCTTTGGGCCCGATTGTCTACAGATTTGGTTAAACTAGATGGAAAACAAATGGGCAGCATTTCCTCTGTGTTTTGGTAAGAATGTGTTACATTGTAGCCAAAAGTATCACTTTCACCAAAATATTTTGACTCATGTAACGAAAGAAGTCAATTACTGGAAATATTTTGGTTTTGAGAAGTGGAAGTGAGAAGTTTCAGTGGTTTCCAGCCACAGCTCTGGTGAGAATTTTGGAGGCTTTTTCATGCAAAAGATCTCACACTTTGCAGCCAGCTCTACGCAAGAAAATGCCCTTTGCCTTCCTAAAGCGTGTGCAATAATGTTGTTCATAAGTACATAGGAAGAGATAGAGGATGGAGGAGATCGCAGGATTAGACATTTTAGAAACATTTTAGAAAACCTTGCATTAGGGTTTGCTGCAACCTACCTCGGCGTAGATGCACTTCAGGAATTCCAGCTGCTGCCGCAGCAGGCCCACCCTCACCTCCAGCTCCTCCTTGGTCAGGTAAAGGCAGTCCACGTCCTGGAGAGACACCACATGCTCAGTGAAAAAAGATGGAGAAACAGGAACTGTGGCAAAGCCTCTCTGCCAGGTTTGGAGGAAACCTCACAGCTTCCAGCCTTCAAGACTACCTATATTTGCATAGCGTGTTCTTAAAACCCGTGATTGATGGTGGTTCTCCAAATTCCTTGGGTACCCTCTATTTTGAGGCTAACCATTGGGAAGATGAGCAGTCAGGCAGCGTCATCACACTGAGCCATGACTCTCCATTTCTTTTCCTGACCAGCACCTGGGTCTCATGTCCGTGCCTGCCACTCTTTAATTGTCTCCTGTTAGCTTTGTCCACGGCATGACTTACCTTCTTGAGCACCACAAACTCATTCTCCGCAGCTGTGCGCTTGTTGATCTCATCTTCATATCTGTCGGAGGAAAGGAGAGGGATGAACTGCTGAGTCCAGGCAAACAACCAGTGTCAAAGCAGCCAGTGCACAACATGGCAAGCAGAATTAAACCCAGGGCCTCTTCCTGTGAACTGCATACTTCCTTTTTCATTTTGCTTCGTTGCTATTTTTTCCCCTCCCTACTGGGCCTTGTTCAGTGCTTTTAAATAGTCCATGCTAGCAGTATCAGTGTCTCAGTGATGCAGACCTGGGGAGAGATGGCAGTAAATGAGGCTAAGCCGCTACAAATGCAAAACTGTGGACTTCTGTTGAAGGTTGATCTGCTGCTGCTGCTGTGTCTGAGCTTTTTCTGAAACGTCTGCCTCTGCTCTGAGTGTATGGAGAGACTGCGTCCAAAGGGCCCTGGGGGAGGTCAGGAGCCTGAGCAATCCTAGAAACTGCCAGGCGCAGTGGCGAGGAAAGCCAGCCCGCAACGGCCAGGTAATTGGGACCTAGAAGAACTTTCACAAGATGAGTCTGGCCTCCTTGCTGCTGACTCAGTGGAAGAACATGTCTGAGATGCCTGACTGTGAGATCTCTGGAGCAGGGACTACTCTCATATCCTTGGCTGTGTATCAGGAACCACCAAGAGTCCTGGTTTATGGCTTAGCCTAACACACAGGAAGCTTTTCAGGAATATTTGCATCTTAGATTAAAAACCAAATCGAATCCCCACATTCCCTCTGCGAAGACAGAATGAAATCCCAAGGAGATAATGGGGATAATGTGTTGGGTGGAGACAAATAGACTGAGGGTTTTGTGGGAATGGATAGCACTGGGGGCACGAGATTCGAGGGAGCCACAGAGGCATATACTACGTAGGAGATTTGATACGACAAGCCACAGCCGAGTGCAGGAGTCACACAGAGAGGAAGAGTGCTTCCCCACTCCTCTCCCTAGGGAGATACTGTGGCTGAAGAGCTCTCCCAGTCCACCACCAGCATCTGAGAGGCAGCAGTTGGACCCCAGTAGAAGAAACCAGCCCAGTACTGGTGTGGCCTGCCTGTTCTTGGATGCCAAGGGACTCCTATACAACGCTAAAAAACACCGCTGCAAGCCAGCAAACACCCCAGTCTGCAGCTTCTATCTGTGTGTCCTACTTACTTGCACTTGTACTCTTGAACCAGGTCCCTCAGGCACCGCTCCTCGTTTTCCAGCCTCTCTCGCTCCCCCAGCACACACTCCAGCTGCTTCCTCAGGTTGCAGATGAAATTCTCGAAAACCGGCTCCAGGTTTCTCCGGGAAGCCGGGAGAACGTACTGCTGCAGCAGCTCCCACTTGGTGGTCAGCACCTTGTTCTGCTGCTCCAGCAGCCGGACCTGGGGAAGCAAGAGATGCAAAGGTCATTGAATCCCGTCGCGTCCCCGTCAAAGGCCCCTTGGGTTTCTCCGCTCCAAAAAGGAAGAAAAAGAAAAAAATCAGAAATGCAAAGCATTGGTTTCTCAGCAGTGTGAGTGAAAGCAGCATCGTCTCTCAATTAAACCTGGTGTCACCCAGGACTCGAGTCTGATCTTGTATCATAGGCTGAACAACGTCAGTGTGTCTTCTCTGTGACAGGCACAATTTGTTTGACTAAAGCGCGGTTCAGCCACACACTCTCTCTTCCCCCGTGACAACTCGCTGCTGGAGGATCCGCTGCCTTCTCCGATAGGTGATTACAGTAATTAGCCTTTCACAGTGCTAAAAGCTGCATCCAGGATCTCATTTGAGCGTATCTGATTTAAATGCTAACCACGGATACTTACCATGCTTTTCATTTCTAGATTAAAGAGCCCTCTGATATTTGAGAGCCTTTTTATATCATGAATAAGTCATTTTTCAATGGGAGGGAGCAGAGTGGCTCTTCTTACATACATTTGGGTTTTTTTCAACAGCAGAACAACTGATGAGGAAAAGAAAGATTAGACAGAGCAAAAGTTTTGAAAAGCCATTTTCTATAATACATCTCTAAATAGCAACACAACTCCTTAGTTTTAGCTAAAATATCAATGATAAATTATGTATTTGTTTAGGACATCACCAAATAATTTCACTGACGGAGTGGGGGGACAGAGAAGTTAAGCATTCATTTTATTTTAGCTAGCCATCTATCTTTCTACAGCTGTATGATGAAGCACACACACTATTCAAAAATACTAAAGTCCTTGGGAGTTTATAGAGTATGATAGATTAAAACTAGATTTAAAGTTGTACATTTCTAGTAAGAGTTTCTATTTTGCCTATTTACACTTGAGTGGCTCAGTCCTTTCTCTTACAAGTATTGATACATCCTATCATCACTGGAGCTGCTCCCATTTAAAGGTCTGGTGAGTTAGTGACCATCAAAGGTTAAAATAATTGTGCTGCTGCCTTGGCTGAAGTCTAAAATCCCGACAGTCTCTATGTCAGGAGAACCACGGTCTATGTGCGCTTAGAAACCATTGCAAGAACAGGAGTCAGTAGGAAGAGCTTTGGATTTTGTCTCCCTGGAGGTGCCTGTCCATCACAGCTTAGAGAGAGAAGAAAAATAGCGTACGTGGAGGGGTTTGGAGGCTCACCTTGTCAATGAAGCAGGCAAACTGGTTGTTGAGGTTCTTTATCTGCTCTTTCTCGTGGGTCCGCACTTGGCATTCCTCCGGGTCGACCCCCACGCAGAGGGGCTTGAGGAGCTCCGGGTGGATGCTGACGCCCCGGATGCCTTCAGATCTACCTCCAGCGAGTCCAATACCGATGCCACTGCCGTAGCCTCCGATAGCGACGTTGTCCCCAAGGCCTCTGTAGCTGCCCAGGCCTCCGTAGCTTCCGCAGTTACCAAACCCAATGACAGTGCCCACACCAAAGCGGCCTCCACCGTAAGCTACGCCGCAGCGTCCCACGTTGGGGCCTCCATAGACCCCGCTCCGGCAGCTGCCGCCGAAGGAAATCCTTTGCCCTCGCCCCAGGTCACAGACGCTGCGGCTGCTGAAGCCACCAACTCCACATCTTCTTCCCACGGGCTGGCAGACGGAGGCCGAGCTGCTGTTGCCCCTGCCGAAGCCGCAGACGGCAGAAGCGGAGGAAAAACCTCTTCTTCCCAGGAGAGAGCTGGAGGTGTAGCACTGTCGACTCATGGTGGCTTGGTCAAAGTGGATGTGAAGCGGTAATGGCAAAGCAGGAGAGCAAGAGAGGAGCGGAGAATAAAAGAAGGAGATCTCCTTTAGCTTCTCTGAGGGAGAGCCCTTCTCCTTATATACATTTCAGGAGGTGCCTGAGATGCAAAAATTTAATTTATCCACTGGGTTTGGTCTGCCTGGCAGCAAGGAATGGCTTCCAACATTTTAAACCCACAGCAAACGCTTGTATCTATATGAAATAATGTGGAAATTAAAATAAACTGCTTTGCTTGCAAGCTTCAGTTTCAGGACTTATATTTTACTTAATTAATCTGCTTCCTTATTGTGTAATTATAGTTTAGCAAAATAATTCAAGGGTTTTTTATTCATGGCTTGTTTATGGTTCAGTTTCACCACAGCGTTTAATTATATTTCAGGACCTCCTGCAAAACGTCGTGGTGATGTTGCCCCTTCCAGGGTCTCTTGCCAGCTCAGAGCCAGCTCTTGAGCAACGCCCGGTGATGAGAGAGGAGAAGAAACGCGTATCCGTCAATGCACAGCGCTGACGACGTCGGAAGCGTCCTCGTAAGCATTCGGTTCTTCCTCTCGGGGTACGGCCGCGGCGCTCGGGGATGGCTCGGGTGCAGCAGCGCTTGCTGGCTTGCCAGCTGCTACGCAGATCGGGTTGGCGATCGCAGTATTGATCGAGTTTGCTCTACGCGTGATGGGGCAAGCGTTGAAGTCAGGAGTGGGAGCAGTGCTGATGCTCGTGCGGACTTGGGGACGTGCACGTGAAATGCAGTCACTGGTTTGGCTGGTGGTTTGACATCCCCCGTAGAGCACGGCGTTGAAGATAAGGCATTTCTGGGAAGCGCTCGGTTGCAGACGGCAAAGTGTTTTATTGTCGAATTATGTGCATAGGGAAGGGGTAGCTGGGTTTATTATCTGGGTGTGATGCGACTGGCACACACGGAGGATTCACGCAAGTGGTAGTTGGAGATGCAACAAAGAAGTGAAACGAAGTCTTATGAGCAGGTTGAGAAGTGTCAGCCGGAGTGAACTTTTTTCTTCTTATTCTTGTGACACACCTATTTGACGTTAAATTATTCTAGTAATATCTGTTAATGAGAAGGTACCTACCTTAATTAAAATTCTCAAAAAGATTTTTTGAATTTGCTTGGAAACAAATAAAGTACTTTTTTGCCTTAACAAAGGGGTCTAATCACAGAATCACAAGTGATTGCGTAGCTTGGCTTAAGAAGTCTTTGCATCTTTGCTGAGGCAAAATTAACTGGTTCTGGGAGGATTCCTAGTCACTTGTATTGTAAACTTGAAATAGATTATCTTGAATTAAAAATAATACAAAGGAAGTATTATAATTCAGAACATTTGTGGAGTCTCTCCAGGTAGAGCTCTTCCCTTTTTTTTTTTTTTTTTTTTTTTTACAGATCTCATAACTGGGTGAAATGAAATGTTAAAATATCGTATGCAATTATAACCCTGTGGTAGTTCTGTTGTAGCTGCATTGGTCTGAGGATATTAGGACGCAAGTCTTGCAGTGAGATGTAATTTTATTTATGAGATTGAGATAGCTGGAGAAAGCAGAGAAGCTTTGGAGCATTGCAGCCCTTTATGTCATTCTGCTCATGGTAATCCAAGCACCTGAACCTCTTGCTAGTAAGTGAAAAGGGGAATTATTTCAGAAATTTATTTCATTTTTGGGCTGAAGTTTTGGTGCAAGTGTTGCAGAGAACAATCGGATGTGTAGTCTGAAAGCAAGGCTGGAGCACTGCCTCGAAATAGGGCACTCACGGGTGGTCTAGAGAATCGTTTAGCCTTTTGGTAGGTCTGTACAACCTCTTTTTGCTGATATAACCACGGGCAGCTCCTAGGCTGACTATCGGTGGTGGTGGCAAAACAGGCCGAAGCCCAGGCCATCAAACCAGTGGCACAAGTGGCTGTGGTCCTGCTGGCTGCGTTCTGCACGCCTGAGCCCTGCACACCTGGGCTGGGGCAGCGGCGGTGGGGCGGAGATGGGGTGTCTGGGATGGTGACCACTGATGCGGAGATGCTGGTTAGGGACCAGTCGCTGCTCCAAGCTCTCCCATCCAGCAGGAGCACAGGGACAGACTCCAGCTCCTTTTCAGGGCAAGAAAGATGCTGCCCTTCATCCTCGAGGGCAGCAGCTTGCTGGGTTTTCTAGGATCCACAACCTGGATGTGGTTGTGATCGGTTACTGGCTTTCCCCCCGTCTCTGCTGGGTGGCCCACTGAAGTGTGGCTCGTGCCGTTTGAGGACTGTAGACCTAGATGATGCCCCAGTCTTGTTAGAAAGGAGGGAAAATGCTGCTCCGGGACAACCCGTCCACGTTGCTCCACCAGCCAAGAGCTCTGCAGCAGGTTCTGAGGTCCCGTCCTGCACACACAGCGCTGCCGGGCTGTTCCCTCGCGAGCTGAGAGCAACAAAGCTGTGCTTCAACATTCGACTCCTCCTTCCAGCCCTAAGAAGCGGCTGCTCCCAGGTACCCAGCCTCACACATCAGAGGGAGACGGTTCAGGTCGTGGTTTCGGCTGCTGAGCTTTCAGAAAGCCCGTCTGCAGTCACATGGTGCAAACCCTGAGCTCTGGTTACATAAACTTCAAAGGAGGCAAGACTCTGGCGTGATTCGGTCTTCTTAAGAGCAGGATTGCCATCGCTTTTGTTTTGTCCGCCCCACAGAGTGCTAGTTGAAATCAGAAGCAAATGTGCTCTCGTCAGAGACCTTTCTTCCCTTGTCTCTGAGCTTCGTCCTTGCTGATTGCAGGTCCGATAGTGTTTGAAGCACTGTGGAAAGAGAATAACCTTCCTCTTTACACGGAAGAGATAAAACCATAGCTTTCAGGCTGATGGGATTCAGCAAAGCTTTAAAGCATCAGCTTACATCCAGATTGAGTGGGGAAACCTCTGAGGTCCCCGGCCCAAAATATGCCCTGAACTGGAGTGGCTTCCATGAGACTTCTGCCTTTGAGATTTACAGGCATCCAGATGTGTTGGGGTAAATTAATTCAGCTTAAGTGCCCTGATAAATTGGGGCTTGTTAAGTCACCTGTGTGGCTAGGTAGATCCCAGAGGCTTTCCAGTCTCCTGCTGTGATTCTGGGTGTAACAACACAACCAACAAAGCATTTGCCAACTGGGAAAAAACCTCCAACGGCCAGTTTTCCAGGTCTCTCAGCAGCAGCTTGATTCTGCTCCCACATCAAAGCAGCTGGTGGATTTGCGGGGACGGGGACGGGTAGAGGCGACGGTCCAGGCTCCTTCCATCGCCACTGGGTGCCTTGCTTTCCTCCCTGTGACCCAGCGAAGATCGCTCCACAGCCTGTTACGCTTTTCACCCTCAGACTGGCTCTCTCCTGACCATTAATTAACTAATGTTCATGCTGCTTTGGGGCAAGAAGATGGACAAGATGATTCCTGAGGGGCCTTCCCGGCTGTTCCCTGCGTGTCTGTGGTCACCACCAATACACTCCATCACCGCTCACAGATAAGACCTTGCCAAGACCTTTACCCTCCCTCTGCACTCTTTCTTCTGGAAAGAGGATCTGCATATTAATAAACTGTAGGTGACCGGTGGGGTATTGTGGCAGGATGGAGATGTTAAGCAAAACAGATCACAATACAGCTCCCAAAGGGGACGTCTCACCCGGGGGACATGGAGAGCTACCCACTAGACAGAGCCTGTGTCCAGCGTGGTGCACTGGCCCATCTTAGTGCCCTGAGAAGTCCAGGGGTTTCGTTCAGGGGAACTTTGTCATATTCTGAAGAGTTCTTCAATTGTGCGGTGGAAAACGTGGGTGCAGGACGCAGAGCTGCACATATCTTTTGGGCAAAGCTTGCATGCCTTTTGCTGGAAATGTTGCCTGCAGCCAGTGGGTGCCAGCTGCAACTCAACGCAGGCTACTTGGATTTTGAAAATCTCCATTTTGTACTGGTTACCTAAGCAGAGAAACTCTCCTTCGCAGTTCTTATTTACTATTTTGTTTTGCAAGAGACAAATAGGTTTCATACCAAACATTGTGGGTGTTTGCCTTCTTCCTTTGTTACGTTCCTCTTTTGTATGGGAATTTGTAAGACCTTTTGCATCACCTGGCCCAGCTTTGCGCTTACACTTGGGGCCTGATGGTTTATTAGGGCTCTGAGTAATGGGGTGGAATTGGTACAGCAGTGGCATGATGAAAGCACAACAGCCAGGAGTAAAATTGGGAACTGCCACTGCAGAGGGTGATTAACCACCTGCCAAGTGAAGGGGGTGAGTTTTGCACCGCAAGTGTTTTTCCTGGGGAAAGGTGGGCTCTCCTTGTAAAAAGCAGTCATGGGAATCATGTTGGATTTTGCAGTTGGAAATGCTATGTTCTTTCATGGGACAGTTGTCTCTCTCCCTCTTCTCTCCTACCGTAGAAACTTTTTAAGCAGACAGCATGTTCCTCCACGTACTGAGCCAGCCAGGGACTCCGGAGATGCCCTCCAGCAGCTGAGTGAACAGGGAGAGCGTGGGAGGAGGGAAATTCAGCCACTGAATTTCAACTAGTTCCCATCAATAGGTCTATAACTCTATGTCTCTGTGTGTGCACATGAGTATATGTAATAATGATCATAGAAAGCAGCTCTTCAGTGTGTGGTTAATGTAATAGAGCTAATTTTGCAAACCTATGAACAGGCTTCTTAAAAAAAACAAAGTAGAGACAACACACAAACATTGCATGCAGTTTATTGGCAGCAGAGCAAGAAACGCGGAGTTTTTATCAGAAATGTGATTTCAGTGTGCTACACAGATCTAAAATGCATGACTCTGAAGAGGGACAGTGAGAGAGGTGCTCAGTAGAAAGCAAACCATATTTCTAGCCTTGCAAAAATGATTTAGCAATTGAGAATAAAGGAATAACAGCACTTCTAGCACGGGGTTCTCTTTCCTGAGTTCAGCTACCTAAAAACAAGTCACCAAGTTCAAGCTGGAGGCATGGTGCTTCATTAATGGTCAACAGGAAAACTTGGTGTCATCAAGCAAAAGATTCTTTTATAAAGTCACCAGTGCAAGAAAACTTAGAGGCAACAAGTCACAGTTTGCAGGGCCACAGGTCCATGGTTGGGGAGCAAAGGTGGTGTCCACACAGGGCTACGAAATTCAGCAGAATAAAAGGACAAACATGAACCAGGAGAAATAACAATACTGTGTTTATGAACACCGGGCTATTCATAAAACTTTCCAGAGATGGACACTCAGATTAAGGAGATTACAGAAGGTATAACTTCTAGAAGATGTACCTATTATCTTAATGAATGGTTAGAGTCACTTTTGTGATTCATTTTGCCATCAGCGCACCAAAAACCTCACAATGTGTCATTCCAGAAGCGGTGGCTTGCTGCATAAGCTCTATATTATGGTTCTTGTCGCTGTGCTAACTAGAGATATAAAGCAATATTTGTCCTAGAGGAATCTGCAACCAACTTGTATTTATCTCAGCATTAATGCTCAGAATCACCTGCTCCGAAGTTACACAAAGCCCCAGTGCTTTCACCTCTGGAGAGCAGCCAGCTGAAACACTGGGCACCGCAGCCCTTATTTCCCCAGCAGAGCAAGCCTGCAGGGTTGCGACCTCCATTTCTAGAGCTGAGCTCTCTGAATTGCTAGCAAACCACATCCAGGGACGTAAGGGCAACCAACAGCAATGATTATACCTCTGGACTGCTCATGCCTCCTCCCAAAGCGCCTCTCTTCTGCAGTTTTACTGTCCAGTTGGCAAGATCGCTGTGCCTCCGGAAACACAAAGGCATGCTTAGATTTGACTGTGTTTCTGAGGTGGGTTCCTAAACTTCTTGGCCTTAATCTCTCTTTGCAGGAAAATGTTTTCTTCCATGGCCAGATGTGTCCATGCTGAGTTTGAATTCCAGCCGTTGTATGATGACCGTCCACTGAACCGGACTAGGAAACCAGCGCTGCAAGAAAACACAGCACTCAGTAACTGGGACTGAAAGTTAGAAATGGCACAGAAAAATGACAGAGAAAGCCTTCCAGCTGAAAATCATACGTTTTACATAGCTGTGCTGACAGTCTCCCTGTCCATGCTCTGTTGGAGGATAAAAAGAAATTCATCATTAGGCAAATCTGGTACTTCCATAAGAAACTGCGCCAAGTGGGATCTGTGAACTGCAGGATTTTGTTTAACAGCTAAACTAACTCTCTACTCATCCCATCCCAAGCGAATTAGGCATCCAGTTTCCTCCTGAGTTCCTTGGGGATTGAGCACACAGGGAAAGATTCATCTGGGGAATTCCAGTGTAATTTCTGGAGGCAATGGCCACGCATTGGTGTGTTGCCATGTTATTCTCTTTGTTCTTCTTATTATGTGGTTGCTTTTTCTCGTTGACTGTCCTACGGGATAATCCACCTGCTGAGTGCAGTGCATGGTACCAGGGAGCATTAAGCACTTGTCTCTCTTATTCTCCATGCAAAAATGGATTGTGTGGAAATCTCAATGGCCAGAGCCAGCCTGGTGCTCAAGACATCCTAATAATTGCACTCCTGCCCTTCCAGCTCCTTCTTAGCTTCCTGCAGAGAGCATTTTGTTTTCCTCCTAGGCGTTTTTGCAAAGACAGCCACCAAGCTGTTCAGCATCGCAAATACCTGTCTGCAGACAGGCTGCCTGTCAAAGGACTGACGGGCGGCTTGACTTTCCCTTTAATTACTGAGCGTGACAACTGTGGCTTCGCTGTCCTCATTTCAATTAAGGCTTGGCAAACACCAGAGGCCTAGTGCCCCTGAAGCATCATGCCCCTTTCGTGTGACTGCTTTCAAGTTAATGCAAGAGTACACGATAAAAAGAACAAGTTGCTCATGAGATTGCTACTGGGTTTGGCATAATTGCCTGCTGCTCTGCACAGGTTTATCACCTCCTTCCCACTCAAAATCACAATCACTGGCACAAGCAGAGCATCGCAGGGAGCTCTCATCATCTCCAAAGCCGAAGATCTTGGATGCTGAGTGCTCAGGCAGGTTTCTCAGTTACATTGAGTCCTCCCACCTTGACCCCAGAACTTTAAAAGCACCTTAAAATGTAAAATATGTTATGCTTTACCCCTCCAAAGCCTTGATTTCTGCTCTGCTCCAAAACCAGTGCTGGGGTTTTTGAACAGCCTGTGCCTGTCTCTCATCTGTTGTCCGTTTTCACGGTGATGGAGGTGTTGCAAAGCTTGTGCCTAAAGGTTGCAAAAAGTTGCGGTCAGGAGCGATTCCCCCTTGTTTACATCATTCTTGGGGAAATGTAGAACTAATTGTATAATGTGAGTGCTAATCCTGCAGCTAAAGTCCAACCTGGAGTGATTCATCAGTGAGGAATATACCAGCCTTGCTTTAATCCAGGAAAAGGAAAAATCTACCTACAGAACTGGACCGTATCCAACTAACATTGGGTGTAGATGGAGGATTCCCCACTGCAGCATGTGGGTAGCACAGAGACCTACCTGAATCCTGAAGAATGTCTGTGGGACTTTTCGTTCCCATGTGCAACTAGTACACAAGCCCAATTTGCAAAAATTTTGGAGAAGTAGACATTCCAGCTCAGAACCCCATTTTTTCTACAGCAAACTGGATTGTACTGGAGAAGAGGGTGTTTCCAGGAAAAACACACGCTGTGTTTCCCTGGGGATGGAAGGGGAGGAATTGCTACCACTTCAAACACACATCTCAGCAGTTCTAGCTCCTGCCTCAACAAATCCGCCTTCGCCTGCAGTTCTGTTGCGGCAAGGAATATACTGTCCATCGACACAGGACAAGCCACATGCAGACATGGAGAAGTTCACACCGAACAAGCCAATTGTGTCACGTTGTTGGTTTGGGTTTGGGTTCCTTCTGAAGAGACTTGCAGATCACATTGTCTGAGGTTAGGAGTTTCCTCCAGCCATCTCAAGCAAGCAAGCTTGAAAAAAAGCAGGAAGAAAAAGTTAAGCCTTTGCTTGCCTGTGTTTTGAGAAGAGCAGACCTGAAAGGATGCCATTAGTTTTTAGGGATTCACAGGCCTCCAGGTGAGAAAAAGTAATAATGAGAAAAGCAGTGACTGGCTGATAGCAAGGAAATACTGTGCTGTGCGATATTGATCTGCATATACTTCGTGGGGATAAATGAAGGAATGGTCCCTGTACGTGCCTACATCTTCTCCTTTCCTCACCCGCTGGAGCATCACAAACTCACTACCTGCATCTCAGTCTTTTCCGATTTCCAGTTCGTATTTTCTGGGTTATAGAACAGAAACCCTGAAATCCTGACCAAAGGCAACCAAAAAGTTTACCCAGACTCAGCTTCAGCCACTGAACACAAAAGTCCATGATTCACTTTCTTCTAATGCTGCTGAGTTGAAGCAGCCAAATAAAAGCGAAGGTTTAACTTAAAAAGGAAGGAAGTTTTATTAGGCAGAGGCGTGAAAGATCCAGCATGATCCTATACTGTTTGTACCCAAGGAACTGGGAAATCCTCCATCCCACGGGCTGTGTTCGGGCCACGAGCCCAGAATATCTTGCGCTTACCCAGATCCACATGTTTTCATGAGAGATGTCTGACAAAGTTTTCCTCCTCCCTCCTGCTAGCAACATCAACCACATCACAAGCAACAGCTTGCTTTTGAGTACAGCGTGGATTGTGGAGCTGTCCGTCTGCGAGGAATGAGGCTGAGTGTTCACAGGAGAAACTAATTACCAGCTAATTTCTTTACCTGCACTCATCCACCGTCTGCTCTGCGGCAGGCTCCTTGTGTATCGTGTGTTCCCGCCTGCCGTGGAAAAGGTTTATCCGCTTCCTTGGTTTCCCTGTGTGGGCAGATCGGTGTGCAGCCACGGATCCCACCGGGGCACAGCACTGTCTACTGGGAGTAACAATAATAGTAATGGTACTACTAATAATGTAGTCCTAATTACAGCAAACAGCGTTTTCGTTCAAGAATAGAAAGCAAGGTATCAGAAAGGCGTCCAGGAGTCAGAAAGGGGAAATAAAACCGCTTGTACTTTCTGGGAGCTAGATGCGCAGCTCGCAAATTGGACATCTGAAGCCAAAAAAGGGCGGATGATACTTGATAATGATAAAAAGGGTAAAACAATTTAAAAAAAGGTAAAAATGTAATAAATTTATGTCCACAAAGTCAGGCCACAAAAATGCAATTTCTGTCCCCCAGGAAATTCCAAGCTATTCAACCCTCCCTGGGGACACACATG
Organism: Dromaius novaehollandiae; assembly: GCF_036370855.1. NCBI lineage: Eukaryota > Metazoa > Chordata > Aves > Casuariiformes > Dromaiidae > Dromaius > Dromaius novaehollandiae. The sequence goes on along the minus strand of NC_088125.1, from coordinate 3,772,603 downwards.
GGACAAAAAGCTGAAATTACAAAAGGCTTTATTTTTTTAAGTGGGATATTCCAAACCATTTCTTTCTGAGGTGGCCAGGGACTTCCCAGTTTGCCTCTGTAGGGTGTTCACCATGGCGTAAAGCAAAGTTCCTGCTCTCACCTTGTCAGTCAAGCAGGTGAATTTGGTGCTGAGATTTCTTCATCTATCTATTTCGTAGTCCTCTGCTTCAGCTCCAGAGCCACAGCATCACTGGAAGCTTTCGTCTATGCCGATGCTGTGGCTGTTATCACCAACTGCAGGATCAGTGTGACCTCCAGGATCACCACCCTGATTCTTCTTACAAACTCCTCGGTGGCTATAAATGCTAAACTTTCTGCACTCACGGGGGTCCTGTGACCTCTGAGATGTTTAAAGCTAAACTGTGATACTTATGTCCCTGTCTTGTGCCACCTCAGCTGCTTCCCGCATACTGTCCACCATCAAAGTCATTGTCCAGGCTTACACAGGGACCAAAGGGAGCTCCTGTTCCAGCAGAGCCGCCGAGTTTCTTGCTGTCACTACTCATTCCCTGTCCTCTTCCACCTGGGAAGTATCCAAAGGCTGCATAAGACTGGAGCCTACACAGCTCCCGAGCAGCAGCAAAGGCGAAAGCAAAGACCTGTTGTCCAGTGCTCGATCTCGGAGCCTCCATCCGTAGCTCGTTCCAGGCAAGGAGCAAAGGAGAAGGCACCTATGCTGCAGGGAAGGGGCAGAGCAGAAGGGGGAAGAGCCCCTCCAGTGGGACACTTTGAAAATATCCCCCATGTGAGTGTCAGAGCTTGGGCATGGTTGGAGGAGATAAACAGTTTTGAACTTGCACGGTTTGGTTTGGCGACTGGTAATTAATATTTAGTTTTGACGTGAAAAACCATTGCAGTAGCTATCGCACACATACGGAGAGTAATAGATGCAGGTAATAGCAGGTGACAGCGCTTCACTGACAATCTTGGCTCGGAGAATGTTTCCTTGTTTGATGTAGTCCACTCACTAAGGTTAATTACCAGTTCAAATGTTTACTTTTAAAAGTGTGGTTTTGCAGTCAACTGCTGGGGTTGTGCCATTTCTTCCGCCTTGTACAGGAGGGACATGCTGTGCGGGATGGCACAGGGACACCTTGGAGATGTAACGTGTCTCTGCTCCTGCTACCGCCTCTTCCTCCTCGTCCCGTGTTCTTCTCTTGGTGATTTAGGGCAGAAAGCTGCAGGAGATGAGTCACCTTTTCCAGGCTGTAAATTAAGTTCAGGGTGAGTGGGTCAGTGCCACCGATCTTGAAAGGGACACGTCACCTCCGAGCTGCCAGTCTGCCCTGTGGGAGGTGGAGGAAAGCGGGACCGTGCACTTAGTCTAGATGGCCATGCTTCTTCCTCTTTCCCTTGGCTGTATTAAGTTTCGGCTTAGACTGGTCATATTGGTCAGGCAAAACACCAAAACCAAAACATTTCATAGGAAAAATTACTATAATGGATTTTTTTTTTTGTACTAAAAGAACTGAGCAGAAACTTTTCTCAATTATCAGGTTTTCTGTGAATATTTTTAAATGACAGAAAATCCAGTTCCCCAGCTTAAAACAACTATTTGTTTAAGATAATTGCAGTTAGAAAGAAGAGCCAAAAGAATCAAAAAGTGGTCAGAACAGTCCCTTTAAATGATTGTAACAAAGCTCTTTAGGTGACACAAGTTCACTTAAAGTTATAGTATGATTTTGCCATTTTGCCATGATTCAAAATGGGAAAATTGTTTTAAAATTAAAAAAAAAAAAAGTGGGAAAGGAAAATAGTAGTAGCTTAGCTTTCATTTATGTCTCCCTTTCAACTCAGGAAATGTTCCCAGCTTCTTAGAGCTTGTAATACAAGGCTTAATGAATGCTTTGAAAACCATCTGAGATTAACCTTTTCCTTTTGCTATGGTGACAAAATCTAAAGACGTAGCCCATGCAGCTGCAGCCATAGGAAAAAAGAATAGCAGCCTTTCTTTCCCTCTTTGGTTTGCTAAAATTATAGCTAAGAACATTTGGGTGTTGACTCAAGCCCTAGGAGGAAGGGTCCTGCCCTTGTTTTGGAACAGGTAGGATCATCTTTCTTTCTTCTCTCTATTATTCAGTCTACTAAAAGATCGTGATGCTCCCATTTGAATTAGCCAGTCGCCTCCTGCTTCCTTGGTTTGGATGGGAGAAGGACTCACCCTTCGTAACATGAGGAGCCTCTTTCAGATTCCCATCTGCAGTTCACCCCTGAAGCAAGAGAAACAGGCAAAACCCTGGTGCGAATTACCCTTCTCTCCACCATATCCCAGGCTCAGCTTCCTCTTTGGCCTTGTTGTCTGGGGACACTAAAACCTTGACTTCACAACGTTAATGGTCAGGAGGAAGAAGCTCCAGAAGGCCTGGGGCTTGCCCTCACCCCTTTGAGGCTGGAAACATCATGCAAAGCGGATTCCTGTTTTGCCGGGCCACGGAGGGAATGCAAGCAAGGACAGGACTCGCCAGGCGAGAAGATCCGCAGCGGCGGTGAGAACTAACCCCGGGTCCCAAAGCTGTGGGTTTCTCCACCTTCTCTTTCCCAAGCAACCATCTTCTTTAGCAACAACAAAACCCGACAAAAAGCAGCTTCTGCTCAGCCTCTGAAAGAAAACCAAGCCTAGTATCTCCAGCTGTGGGACCTAGTACCTCTGGCGAGGGGACGGTCGTGTCTCCTCGTAGCCCCAAGGAAGAATAAAGCTTCGAGCCATAGTGGTTCCTAGACAGCTGTACTGCACACACTGCCTGGCCGTGGCCCTAAGTGACTTGTTTGAAGTTGCCCTGGAAATCAGTGACATTTAGGTAATTAACTGGAGCTCCCTAATTTCTCAGCTGGGACTCTAGGCGTTGGACTATCCTTCTTCTCAAGTTATATCCACAGATACACAGTGGTGAATGCATTCAGTTTGGATCGAAGATTTGCCATTTGGGTGGGCTCCATCTCACCTAATTTTAGCCACTTTCAAGTTAGATAAACTGTTGAATGCCGCTTCCTCTACTCCTTAATGAGAAGAGAGACGCTCATGTGGCAGACTGCCCATCTCACCTATTTTAGTCTAACATTCAGGTGGTCAAAGCTGAACAAGAGGGTTTCTACTCTTAACATAGAAATGACACCTTACACCCCTTCTCAAAGGTGCTTATCTTCTTCCCTCTGTCAGTCTTTAATATTCGCTGGGTTTTAGGCTGCAATTAGCATTTTGCCCTGCGAGAGTGGGGAGATTAGTGATGCCGTGTGACCTGTGATTCTTCATGTGCTGGAGACAGGAAGAGATTTACTGTGATAATAGTGTCTGTGAGTCCTGCGGATGACAGGCAGGGTGAATTCATCTGAGTACATGCAGTCGTCTAATACGGTGATGTCTCCATTTGCGCTAATACTTCTGCCCCGGGCTCCCTTTAGAGCCAGGAGAAACCTAATTGATGCAGCCAGTAGAGTCTAGAGCTTGATACCTCTCATGCTAAATTAGGTGTCTGTGTTTAGCCAGAATTAATCTCACCATGGCAGTGTTGGTTTCTTTCAATGAAATGGGCCCTCAGTGTCAAGCTCGGATGTTGAGCTCTACACGGGAAACTTCTAAGCTGAGGCAAAGTCAATCCCACCTCATTATGGCCAAGAAGTCTTAGAATTCATCCCTTTGCCCTTCAAGTCATTTGGGGAAGTCTAATTTTGTTTGCCCTAGTGGCATTGAAGCAAAGGTTTCTGTGTCTAGAACACATGAATCTGGTGAAGAAGAGCCCTGATCACAAGGCTGTTGAGCCCATGTAGGGAGGACAAGGTCAGTGTTGGCAGTCTGTCTTCATTTGGTCGTGTGGCACAGAAGGATCCAACAAATATGTTGTTTGGAGGTCGCAGTGGTGAGTGAAGCTATGGACTGGTACCTTTGCCAGAGAAGAAGCCTTACAATGTTCAGGATGAGAATGACTGAAAAAGAGGTTTCTTGCAAGCTTTGATAACAGTTGTTGCTTATGTAAAGAGCATCTTGAGCTCCAAAATACCATACAGGTGATGTGAAACAAGGACGTAAATAAACCAATAAACACCTTTGGATTTTCCTGGAATTTGAGTCCCACCATGCCCCAAATTTTCTAAAGAGAATCAAAAGATGTGGTTCTTCCTTCGTCCCTGCATGGACATTTAGTCTGTGAGAAAGCACTTCACCCGTTGTGCAATTTCATTAAATACTGTAGGTGGAAAAATTCAGGGACAAAATATTTACGTTCAGTGCAGTTTATTGAAGGCACAGTGAAAAGCTGGAAAGTTTGAGAAGTCAATGAAAGAAGCTCTGGTTATCTGAATACAAGATGTCAAACTCAGAAGCGTTATGCACCAATAACTTCGAGAAACTTTCCTTAGTATTTCTGGGGCGGGGATGAGCTCTTCTAAAAATCAGCATGCTTTAAACTAGCCACCCCTAACATGCAGAAGCAAATGAAAGTACTATGTATTCATCTGTAAGCAAATTCCACAAAAAGCCTATGGCTGCAGTGTAAATAGCAGGCGCTTTGAAAATTGAAATTGCCTTGTTTAAAATTGGAGCTCAGACTTGCGGCTCAGGGTTTCTTCTTGGACAAGAAAAGCAGCATGCTCTTTGCGGTGCCTTCTGGGAAAGTTAAATCATCACTCTCATTTCTGAAATGCTTTGGGAGGTGCTGCAAGAAAAAGAGGTGTCTTGTGGGAAAGAACATCATTAATGAACCTGCTGGTTATAGGAAAAGCCAGAGAGAGAGAAGGCAGTGCAACAAGCAAACCCTTCAAGCTGCAATAATCTAGACAGTATAAACTTGAAGCACTAATGCTGTGTTGAGCGCCTGTTGGAGAAGCTTGCTAGAGATGGCTCTTTAGGTTTGGGGATTCTGAAAACCTAACTCGGTGGGGTATATATGTGATGCTAATGAGGGCTTCTACATGGGAATGGACTCTTCATGAATGTTACTCTTAGTGGGCAGAGAATTTATTCTGCATCGTTTCAGGTGTAGGAACCACGTGTCTAAGCGCTGCACTCTGATGTTCCTGGTTGTGCCGCCTGCGTGGCTGTTGGCCTACGGAACAACACACGGGTCTCTGACGACCCCCAAATTCCCCACCGCTCCGTTGCTGCACCCCACAGCCTCAGGGCTGTTAGCCACGATGACTGGAGAGCCACTCAACTGCCTGATGACGCAGCCTTGGTTTCCAAAGCTGACCACACCACCGGCCTGGCAAGCGCCAATTCTAGCATTCAAGCCCCCGCTTCCCGTGCTGATGACGGCGCGGGCTGGGTAGCCCCCGCTTCGGGAGCTAAACCCTCCACTTTTGCAGTTGGCCCCTCCGGCTTGGCAAAAGACCTCTGGGACACACGGCTTGGCCGCAGAGCTGACGACTCTCCTTGGGTTAATCCCGGCGCTCCGGGAGCTGAATCCTCCAGTCGGGGAGCTGTGTCGTCCGGACCGTCTCCCCAGGGAGCCGTAGCCACATGCAGCCCCGCTTCCAGGCAGCACCCCACAGTCTTCGGGGATATTGTAGCCGCTGCTGACCACAGCTGCAAGACAGCCCACAAGATTAATTATTTGGAGAGAAAAGCTGGAACGCTCCATAGGCAAGTTGTTTCATGAATGACAGAACCGACCAAACCTGATTTCCTCTAGGTTTGTCCAACATACCCGAGCCCCTGAGCTCCCACCTCCTCCCCCGTGTCCCAGCACATCCCCTCACAGAACCTCCCAGTTCCCACATTGCTCATCTCTCCGGCAACATTTGCTCTCTCTGATCCAACGCACATGTGTGCATTGCCTGATGAGCTAGCGGTTGCCCCCAAAAGTAGACAAGAGCGTGAATTTAAACTTCCCCCTCCACCCAAATGCCAATTTTCTTGAAATTTGGAGGTACTTGAGATTCTGGGGACAAAAACTTCACTGTCAAACTGGGTTGAAATGGAAAAGGGAATCGATAGCAGAGGGAGCCAGGACAGACAGATAATGCTGTTTCATAAACTGCCTTTCCTAAAATGAGCCTGGAGACACTCATAACTGGAGTAACTGTAAATCTTCAGATTACTTACACACGCTCACCGGGGTCCCCGCACATATCCTGTTAGAGGAGAGAAGAGAAAGGCGCGTTATCCTATTAACTGGTTGTACATCTGGAAACTTGAAATTACTCATAACTGCCAGCCACATATCCAGCCCTCTTGTCTCTTAATCCCTTGCTGCAACATGTCTCACTATCCCTAGGACAGGAACTGGTTTTGCTGGCACAGCGGTTGGACTGCATGGCCTCCAGCCATCTCTCCAGACCCGGTTTCTATGAGTCTGGGAGTATCCTGGAGCTGCTAAGTTCACTTGGGTGCTGGAATGACTCGGACCTGTAACTCTGACATCCAGGGGAAAAGGAACAAGCTCTCTGTCACCCACCTGCTCTCTTCGCCCTCCAGTAAAGTCTTATATGTTGCAATCTCAATATCCAGGGCCAGCTTGACATTCAGCAGCTCCTGGTAATCCCGCAGCATGCAAGCCAGCTCATCCTTGGCCTTCTGGAGGGCGTTCTGCAGCTCAATGTGTTTCTCCCGGGCGTCTTTCAGGGCACAGTCCCCACGCTGCTCAACATCGCAGATGGAGGTTTGCAGACAGGTGACCTGTCAGAGGAGAGGATAAAAGTGCGGGTGTCTTCAGTGCCTTATTCCCTGATTCATGGGAATTCATTCTGCCCTTGGATTAATCATTTTTTTCAGCTGCAAACTGAGAAAAAGCCCTAACTCCTCTGGAGCGATTTCTGGATTTGGGACTTAGCCTAGAGTAGGTCTTTAGTCTACTAAGGGCAGATGTGTTATCCTCACCCATATTTCAGCTGTCCTGCAAGACGTAGCCCCTTCTGCAAGCAGCATCTCTGGGTCTCACCTACCTGCTTCTTCACATTCTCAAGTTCACACTGCAACTTCTGTATCATCCTGGTAAGTTCTGAAATCTCACACTTGTTGCTTTGCAGATCATTGCAATACTTGCCCCTTTTATCCTGAAGCTGCTGAAACTGGAATCGAGAAACAAGACAATCATCAGTTCAACCCTGCAGCCCATTAAGTAGTCTGGCTGAGACCCAGGTCCTTCCTTACCTTGGTTTGGTAGAAAGCATCAACTTCTTCTTTGCTCTTCTGAGCTATTTCTTGGTACCAGTATTCGACATTCTTAATGATGCTTTCCATGTCCAGGTCTCGGTTGTTGTCCATTTTCACGATGACCGAAGTGTCGCATAGCTGGCGATCCACCTGCGCTCGTTCCTACATGTTGGGGAATGGCTTAGTCAGCTGTTAGCAATTCTCAGACTTTGTAGTGAAGGAAGGGCTGGAACAAAGAGCCACACTGCTCAGCTGATGGATAGAACAAGTCAAGAAATGTCCCTCAGGTTGGCTTAGCAGAAAATCCTCCCTGCTGGATGAGTTACCACATGTCAGCTGCTGACCTACAGCAGTTCTGTCCACATCAAGGGCAAGGAATTTGAGTGACTTAGTCCTGTCATTAACATCAGTCAAACGGCTGAAGATGACAGGATGCTAAAGGTTAAGTTGGGAGTTTCTTTAGCTCTGATCGGACAACTGCAATCCAGAGTAACTAGACAGACTCATCTCATCCTCCAGAGGTAGAGTTAGGACACAGCCAGTTTCTATCCGGAGCTGCACTAAGAAAGGGGGCTTTCTCTGCCTATCCAACATCATAGTGTTAGTTTTATGTCAATCTTGCAGTTTCATGTTTTCAAATATTCAGCGCTCTTAGAAGTGACTGTCCAACAGGGATTTCAAGCGGCAGAAATTTGGACCACCTGAAGGATGAGACAGCACCAGCCTTGGGGGACGGACCAGAGGAACTCACCTCCTCAAACACACATTTCAACAACTCCAACTGCCTTCTTAACAGATCCACCTTCACCTCCAGCTCTTCCTTGTTCAAAAAGATACAGTCTGCATCCTGAAAGAGATGAGACGCGTTCCAGACCAAGCTCGCTAAAAACACCGGAGAAACACACAGAAGACAGATGCGGTGCCAATAAAACAGAAACCTGTTTCAACAAGATTTCAAGAGCAGAAATGTGCGAGAGGCTGAGTCAAGATGCCCTGGTGTCTTCTAAAGGAAAACAAACCCATTAAAACATGACTGAAAGGGATTAGTTTATTTATTACATAGGATTTAGCTACAAACTCAGCAGTGACTAATGAGTATTTAAATATAATTTTTAAGTATTGTTCAGATGGTTTCTCGCTTTCTGATGTCCAGGTATAAAGGAGCTGAAGAAGCTGTCAGGAGATAACCAGTATCTCAGACACCAAATATGCTGGTGTAACCTCTCCCACTGTGTCTATTCCAGATGGACCCTTGCGTGAAAATGTGTTTGGGGGAACAAAACTACTGCTGCAATGCTAATGCTGTTAGCTTGGAGGACACATTATTTTTTTCTTTCCACTCCCATCTTCCTCTTTTTCTGACCCTGTGCTTCTTTACAGCCCTCCCGCTTTCCACTCACTGTAACACATTTTCCCAGGCACCTTCCAATAATGTACATTTTCAGCCAGGCTTTACGCCAGATAAACTCGTGGCAGGTGTAATCATCCATCTGTTTGGAGCTTCTCACCTTTTTGAGTGTCACAAACTCATTCTCTACAGCTGTACGTCTGTTGATTTCCTCTTCATATCTGTTGGAAAAGGAGCAGGAAAGGGCTGAACCAAGCGTTACCATCAGACACACAGGCACGATTCATCTGGAAAAATAACGACCTTTGCTTGCTCAGAGACTGCCATCAGGCACCGTAAGACCAGTGTCTGGAGACCAAGCATCAGACTGTCCAAAGATCAGAAGCTCGTTCACAAACAACAGTATTAACAATGCAAAGAGTTACCAAGTGAGAGAGAGGAATCTGACATCCCCAAAGGGGATTTGCTGCATGTCTGAGAGAAGTTCCCTGAGATAAAATATAGACGTGAAATGACAACAGCCACAGGAAACCTTAAAGCCCTTACTTGCACTTGAACTCCTCCACGAGCTGGCTCGTGGCACACTCTTCGCTGCCCAGCTTTTGCTTCTCGCATAACAAGCAGTCCAGGCGCTTCCGTAGGTCACAGATGTAACTCTCAAAGTAGAGTTCAAGGTTTTTCCCTTTCTTTGGTAGAACGTGTTGCTGCAAGAGGCCCCATTTGGTCTCCAGCACTTTGTTCTGCTGCTCCAGGAATCGGACCTGCAGACCAAAAAGTAGCAGTTGTTCGAATAAAGAAAGAAAATCCATAACTCAAAACCTGATTTAGCTGTCTGCTCTCACGTTGGAGTCAGATAAAGTACATCTTCCTGCAAGTGTAAGAATAGGATTTTTTGGAAAATGAGAAGTGATATGCCATAATGATCACAAAATTGTCTGCCCTTATTTAAAATCCAGAAGTTAGATGTCTAAATCTGAGCTGACTCCCTTTCTCACCAATGAAAAGAAATAAAGCTCCTCCAGAAGGTGCCTATGATGTATTCCAAGATGAGATTGAGTCCCCAGCTGAAGGGACCTGTTTGTCTCTTTTCTCTACAGGATCCTAAGGTGGTGGCTCAGATGTCTAACATTTAGATAGAAGAATTACAGTTAATCTCCTCCATCTTTAGAAATGTTTTTGGAACAGTTGCTATATTTAAAGATGGGAAAAGCAAATTGAATATAGGACAGAAAAATGAGCTCATCAGAATTGTAACTTTTAGCTGAGATAGAACAAGGCTGCAAGGAGAAAGCCAACCTTGAATTCAGGCTGTCCAGAGAGAGGTAACTACAAGAAAGTTCAGTGCTCCTATGGCCAGAATACAGACACTAGCAAGTACTGAGTTTCTCCAGCACTGAAGATCACAGCCTGAAGAAACATGGCTCTGTGGGAATCCAGAGCCTTGCATGGATCTAACGCAGTGATGCCTGGCATGAGCTGGACTACTTTTTTTTTTCTTTTTATTCTCAGAAAAGTGCAAGTAGGGAACAGATTGCACTCACCTTGTCAATGAAGCAAGCAAACTGGGTGTTGAGGGTCTTTATCTGTTCCTTCTCCTGACAGCGTATTTCATGTTCCAGCGGGTCGACCCCAACACAGAGGGGCTTTAGGAGCCTTTCGTCAATGCAGATACCTTGGATACCATCAGCCTTGCGATCTGGGTAACCTCGCACGATACTGTATCCCCTAGGGCCACAGAGGCCAACCCTTCCTCCGACACTACCATAGCCTACACCTCCGTAGCCGAAATCCCCATAGCATCCAGTACTGCAGACCCCGTTCACGTGGGAAATTCTTCTGTTTCCACCTAGGTTACAGACGCTCCTGCTGCTATAGGCACCAGCTCCGCGTCGGACAGGTTGGCAGGCAGAGGCCGCATAGCTTCGACCACAAATCTCAGAAGCTGAGCTGAAGCCTCTTCGTCTGAGGACGGATCTCGCTGTAGGTGCCTGTCTGCTCATCGTGGCTTATTTGAAGGTGGAATATGAAAGTTTAGGGGACGTTCTTCTGCAAGAGAGGAACAGCGATCCTGCTGAAGTGACACGGTTGATGCTACCCCTTATATATATTTAGGAAGCTGGCCTTGATAGGATCAGGACATTAATTTAAAGCGCTTAAGGGTTTGGTTTGCCTGGCAGCAATAAATGCACCTCAAAATGCAAAACAGCCCAACAAATACTAACTACTGAGGAAATAAAAAGGAATCTAAAAGTGCTCTGTTTGCAAGTAGGCTTAGAATTTATTATGGTTTGAAGTTTTCTCCTAACTTGCACTAATTATAGTTTAGCAAACATTTTTTGAAGAAACTCTTTGTGATTTGTTTGCAGTGCCTTGCTTGGGGTTTTGCGTCTCATGGGTTTTTTGTGTATGATGGCACATTTTGCAGACTTGCACTTTGTGGGGTGGGGGAATTTCACAATCTCTCCTTTTTTCTCTCACCAGGCTCATTTTGGGTGCGGAAACACAACCAAAAAAAGAAAAAAGAAAAAAAACAACTGTGGAAAAACACCGTGGAAGCTGTGCAGTGGCAGATGGACCACTTGCGTGCCTGAGACACCAGTGAATTTACTGAGTTACGGGTCGGGATTCACAGGCAAGGACTCGAAACAGGCTCCCTCTCCCCCCAAAACACTCCCATGCGACATTTCACATTGACCTTCTCTTACTACCAAGAAACTGAGGCACATTTCAGCTTGCTGTTGTCACTTGAATAATATTACAGATTTTTAACCTCAAGTGCCTATGTTGCACTTAAATTTTGGCCCTTGCTATATTGGAGCTTCTACCCTGCTGGATGTCAGAGAACTTCTTGCTTTATCATTTGGTAATTGCTAGAGGTAACAAAAATGGAGCAGTAGCACATTTCAGGCTAGTGAAATTCATCTCATTCAACAAGCAACACCTAAAGTTGGGTAGCTTTGCCAAACACATCCTTGACAGTCAGTGGCGAGGCACCTTCAAGAGAGCCACAACCACCTTTGGGTCTGAGGCTAGGGGAACTGGGGTGATTCATTCTCTGTAGGTGGTGATCTTTCTCCATCAATAGAGGAAGTCTCAATGAGTAGGTTAGCCTGGGCACCTGAGGTGGTGACTCACATTGGTAAGATGAAGCTCTCTCCAAAGAGGTGAGACACTGAACCTCTCTGCCAGCTGTCTCGAGCGTTTCTGGGGGCGTTCTCCAAACTGACAACTGGAGATTCAAAACAATAGGACTCTCTGAGAGCAAAGTGCTCATGAGAGAAGGAGCCATTACAGTGCACACTCAACTAAATGCCCTCAGCCCTTCCTGACTGAAGGGGAACTATGCCCAGAGAAGGCTGCATATTATGCATTTTATGTGACAGCGGACAGTATCTGGAGACAACTGGTAACTGTGGTCACTCATCCTTGTTAACCCCCTCCAAAAGCATTTTCCAAGAGTGAGGATCAGGCAGTGCAAATCACAAAAATAATGCTAAACTTAGCGGGCCATAGGACATGATTACCACACTGAGCTGCACCAGGCTATTAATTGAACATGTAATTGCAACATATGTGAGTTGGAGGGGCTGTTGGTACAAATTAGTTGTGTTAACTGATGCTCTGGCCCTATACAAGTGGGATAATTCAACATGTTTCAGATTACACCTTTGTTGTTAATATTTTTGGCTCACAGTTCATACTGGGTTGCCAGTACAATTGGCAATATCAGTTAAAACATACATTTGGCAAATATTAGTGATTTCAAGCTAAAGCTTGTATAGTCATAAGTTCCCAGAGCCTTTAAGTTCTGCATAAAGATTATCAAAAGTGAAATGCATGTTTGACTCCAAAGAAACAGCACAAAAGGCAATTGTTTCAGCTCTTTCACTCAGTGAGAAGTAATACATGCTGTACATAGGAAAATAGTGTCCTGAATCAGTCAGACTGAAAGCTAGTGAGCCATTGCTCCCTGTTTGCACCCCATCATACATGTAGGCTGTGTGGGAGACTCTCGGAACATATCATAGTCTACAATTAATAGGCTGTGAACCAACTACACATCAGCAGTCCCAGTTCTAAAACATCTCACCAGAGCCACTGGCTTCATGAATGGTAAGAGATTTTTGCAGTAAGTTATCCAGTGTTGAGTAACATTTCTGTGTTTGCCAAACTCTTGATGTTGCTAGTGAATCCCAGTGTGAAGGCAGCTATAAAGAAGGGTCATTTAATGTCTTTCAGGTCTTTCCAAGGGACATTGAGTGTTTCATTGTTCTAAGTAGATGTTAGTACATGAGATCTCAGGAACCAACAGGATTATTTATTATTTTGAGAGTGGACATGGAAAATGGGAGAGTACTTTAAAGCAAAAAATTACATCTTTTTCACTCAAAAAAAAAGGGATTCATCATCTTTCATCTTTGGGGGGGGGGGGAACTGAGGAAGAAATGAAGGAAAATATTTTGATGAGGGGTTAATGAATCATTTCTGTCCACTTGCAATCTCTCCCTTTGTCAGCATTCTTCTCCTTGAATGTGTTGCTGAAAATGGAATTTGTTATGAGAACATGTGAAGTTCACTAATCTGTTTACTGCCTCTGGAGATGAATCTAAACTAGCTGTTAAAAGTGTATTTTATGCGATAGTCTCAAAGAAAGACCCATGTAATTAGACACAGACATAGAAAACTCATTTCATTCAGATAGGACAATAGCAATAACCTACCCCTGCGAACAGCATTTAACAGCTATAGGGTTGGGTGGCAATATGTGTTTTTTGCACACACAATTTCATGGACTATATAGACGCTTGTGTATGATGTCGTTCATGTGGTGTTAAAGATCAGATTTGATTAACACATCCTCATCCCCTTGTATTCGAAAGCCAAGGTTGTCCAAAGAGATTCAATATGGTAATGTACTCTTTTTTCTCTCTTTAGCCTACATCTGTTATATGGTAGAAGCAGAGACAGGGATTTTCAAAGGATATTCCTCATAAAATTCATCAAACACTGGGCCTGGATTCACCTCCCTTCCCAACTTCAGCCATCAAACTAGCTGTGTATTCTAATTTCATCTTTGAGACTGCCTCTATGGCTAATGGAAAGAGTTAGATAGCCATCTCCAGACGGTGATTCATCACATCCTAAAATAGGCAGCTAAGACAGGTGGGAGGAATCAACCTCTGGACGTACTTACTCTCTTTATTGACTACCAGAGGCAGTCTAGACAACCAGACAGCTAGACCAGGCGCCCAACTTCTGGATGGTTAAAGTTAGGTGAAATTAGTCCCACCCTTTGGGTCCCAAATTTCTTTAGCACATTTGAAGTCTTAATGAGAGTACACAACATCACATGCTCTCTAGAGTTCCTCAGTTCCTGATGCATGCATATCATATCTCTGTGCAGTGATTAGTGCATGTAAATTTGAGGCTTGCAACAAAGCAAAAGGATTGTTTTGATCTTTTTCGTGATGCTGTCTTCCTCCCACAGAATTACACAGTGGAAATAAATGTGGGAAGTATGGGAATCCAGGGCCTTGAATAGGATAGCATCACACTATCTGTTAAAGCAAAGAATTTAGAGAAGGGGGAAAAAGTTACTCTTGAAATGTTGCCGCTGGTACTAGGCTATGGCAGCTTCCCTGTAAATCTACACTGCCTCTCAGCATTTCTTGTTGGAGTTATATTCTTGGGCAGAAAAGTTTCCCTGAGCCATAGAGAGGGAAGGAATTGCCCATGGAAGTTGGGTAGGATCCTTCTGGGAAGCATATTCAGCTGGTGCCCAAGCCCATGTTTGACTGGATTTGTGTAGCTTTGTGACGTACTGATGAATTTCTGATGAAATGCCCAGCTGATTTATGAAGTACTGATGTTCACAGAGGCTGGTCACAGGTTTAAAGGAAAACACTTGTTAAATTAACTTATCAGATCAGGGTCTTGAACTGGGGGGGGGGGGGGGGGGGCGGTGCGGTGGAGATGAGAAAGCAGTACAAGTTCTGTCATTTCATTGACTTAGTCTTCTCTTGCATTAAAAGGGACTGAATTGTTCATTTTTGATGGAAACATTATAAACTTCATGACATACTTAAACCTCCCCCAATGCATATATATGGTTGTCCAATTGTTCTTTTCTACATGCCTGTCAAATCTTTTTTGTGGTTTTCATCATTAAGATTTGCACCTGTTTTCTTTTGTGCTGCTCATGTTTCTTTGGGAAATGACTTCTTATCACATGAGAATTTGGTGGAGGGGGGGGAGAGAGAAAGCTCTTCCAGTTCTGACTCAAGATAATTGCTCTGGACAGCAAAGACCTTCCCTCTGGATTCCTCTTTCTGTAAAACCCATATCTGTCCGACTTGCCTCTAGCTGGTTCATGTCTTTGCTCTGCAAGTTGGCTTTCATCAGTTTAATCGCAAAACACTTGAGTCCTTTGTGGTTGGTTTATGTTACTAATTTGTTGGCTTCTTTTTTAATCCACTCAAACATACAATAAAATGTCTCCCTTTGATCTGTTTTGAAATCCTAAACTGGTAGTTGTAGGTTTTCCAAAACGATGCTGGAAAAACGCAATCAAGCACATTCCTGAGTTTTTCCCTGTGATGACCCTATTTGCAGTAGATTTTGAACTGGGGTAAGCTGTGTTTTACCATCACACCTCGGTTGTAGACATACATATAACGGGAAATAGTGGAAAACCTTAATTATTAGATCCAATTAGAACAAAGTACTAGTAGCCTTGAAACAAGCTTAGCATAGTCTCATGATACAGAGATGCACACAGCCTTCCCGTAATATTTCAGAAGTGGTTTGATTTTAGAAACATTTGGCTTTCCTAAAAATGACATCAATACTTCCAAATTTGTCACTCTCAAAAGGAGAGAGAATTACTCTTTTAAAGGTGCATATGGAAAGAGAGAGGGCAGAGAACATAAGGATTTTTGTCTCTCCCCGGACAGGTGTCCTCTCTGCAAACATCAGTTTGTGATACTGAGCAGTGTGGGGACTGTGCCCGGGAGAAACATACTGAGCTGCAGAACGCCTTCCAGAAGGCCAAGGCTGAGCTGACAGCAAGATTTATTAGGCTTGCTTGACAGATGGGGAAGAAGAGGCTGATAAGCTTAATATATTTGCTAAGAACCTCCCAATACTTC
The DNA here is from genome assembly GCF_036370855.1 of Dromaius novaehollandiae. Lineage (NCBI taxonomy): Eukaryota > Metazoa > Chordata > Aves > Casuariiformes > Dromaiidae > Dromaius > Dromaius novaehollandiae. The sequence goes on along the minus strand of NC_088125.1, from coordinate 3,756,979 downwards.
CGAGGTGGAGCCAAGATTGCACCTCTGTCCTCGTGGCACCTTTCCAGACTCCCTTTCATAGCAGAAATGTGAAGGGTTTCATATCAGATTTGAAAGAAACGGCTTTCCCCTGCTCTTATGCCATCCTTCTCATTAACTTTTCAGTTGGCTCAAAATTTGGTCAGTGTTCTTGGCAATTAAACATTTAAGGGTTTCAGATTCCCAAGAGAAGTGTAGTATCTCACTTGCTCATTTCTTTCCTGAGTTTTACAGGGACTTTTTTGCTCCATGGGACCATTGAAGGACTTTTTTCACTCTCTTTCACAAGAGGCTTGGTGAAAAGCAAATCTGCTTACCAGAAACCCTGCTAGTATTCTGTCTCCAAGAGTGGCTGGAGGTTTTCTTGTACCTCATTATTTGCAAATATTCTGCACGGGAACATCTCACCCACAGCCCAGCAAGAGAGATAATTGATGGTATGAAGGAGCTGGAAAGACAACTAGCTTAATTGCAGGTTCTTGACAGCACTATCAATTACACCTACACTCGGAAGAGCAGGAATGATTGAAGCCCTGGGTGCCTAACTTGCCTGCTTAAATACCAGCAGAGTCCATGGCAATCCCAGCTGGAAGAGCAGGATTGGAGCCTAGGAGGGGGGCACTTCACCTGGGGCTCCTCCAAGTCTGTTCTCATTTTGCTTTTCCAGTTTGTCTCGCCTTCATCTCCCCCTGCCTCCCCTGTCCCTTGAATGGCCCTGGAGATGGGGATTCACGATGCCGACAGGGCTCCTGCAGCTTTTGAGCAGGGGGGAATCTCACAGGACTCTGCCTGGCCCCACACTTAGCGGTGCGAGGAGAGTTTGGTGCCTTTCAAGGGGGCAAGGGTTAGCTCAGTGCTTTCACATTTAGAGCCTACAAGGTCAGTGGTCTTGGTTTCAAAAGGTTTCTTCCCATGGATACGCTTTGATAAACAAAACTCCTGAACTTGTTTTTCCACATCCCTAGCACAAGAGGAGGGTTTATTTATCCAGCTCAGCCTCACCTCTGACCCTGAGTCCTGATGTCCCCTGATGACCCTGAGTCCCCAAAGGCAGATGATGCCACTTGATTCAACCCTGGGGCTGTTCACAACTGCCGGGCAGTGTATGGGTATGTGGGCACAGGGAGAGTAGAAGGGGGAAGAGCTCCCAGGGTAATCATAGCTCATTAGTTTTTTTCCCCTTAATCACCAGGAATTTTGGAAAGCAGTCCAGAAGTAAAGATAGAAGGAGACACATACAACATCGCCACAACCAATTTCAAATCTTTTTGTCAAGGCAAATGAGGAGGGAACTTTTTATTCCAGGTATCCTTGCACGGTGAGGAGTGCTGAAGCCCCAAACTCCATCAGTGAGGATGGGAGAGGTGTCTCCAAGACCAGCCCTCCACCTCAGCGGCACGACGTTTTTCCCCCACTAGGTGGTGGCATCTAGTGCATCTTGAGCATCCCCGTCCTGACGGGTTCTTGTTCAGGTTCCTGGTGGTGCGATGTCTGTTCACACCTAGTCCAACACTCAGGAACCTCTCAGAATACAGTTAGCAAGAGGTGGCTCACACCTGTAGAGGCCAATATTTAGAAGCTAGGACAGTATGGGAATGATAAGGCCATCAGTCCACCTGGAAGAAGCTGAGGTTTCCTGTGGATTTGGGCCCTGAAGTTGACTATGAGCCTGGGACATTTCATAAAATGCATGTGCATCCTGTAATGCATCTTCTGGCAGAAGGACAACACTGAGATACAGACTTCCCAACAGCTTTAATGACAACTGACCTACTGTCATCATCTTTGTTACCTTCTTTTCCTTCCCTCCTACCTGAAATCTTGCTCTTCATGTCAGTACCCTTGGAGGTTCAAGCCATGCCTTGGCACAGGGGGGTGATAGACCCCTTGTTTCAGTGCTACACAATGAGCACGTTTACAGTATTGTGCTCACTGATGCTACCTGCATCAAGACATTGATGATACTAATCTGAAGGTCTCAACTTATGGTCTTCTCCTCTCATGACTTCAGCTCTGCACCTGAACCGCAAAAATCAAGTCTCTGGGCACAGCCTTAGCCAGTCTTATCTTGTGGCACCTCCCATTAAAAAAATGCACGGGCAATATATAATTGACACACGCAACTTATTGTTGAGACAATGAGAAATTAGCAGTGGGCACATCCTTCTATACATAAACGTTGCATCTCTTTGAGCTGCTTTCCAGCCTTTTTCCAGCTCAAATCCATATTATCCAAAGAAATAAAACTTGGTCTTGCTCCTGACAGAATAAGGAGCACAAGCTCCTTACAGATATCAACAGGAGCTGGACCACATACCTGCTGAAGGAAGGAAACAGCAGCTATTAAGCATTTTTAAAAATACTGTATTTTTATGTTTGGAAGCTGGGGCTAGATTTTTCACTCCTACTTAAACGGGGGTAATTTTATATGGAAGGAGGTGCCAGAACACTCATCCCCAGAAACTGGAGATATCATTATAGCTTAGCTGACAAGCAGAACAGGTTTTGATATATCCTTCCAAACCATTCCTTCACAAAATTAGCCCTGCGCTCAAGGCTATGTACTACCAGGGTGTAAACAGTACTTAGAGCAGCTTAGTGGAAATGCTGATCAAGCCCCTTTCAGGAAGGACTTCAGGGTTAGCGATCTTTTTTCTAAGCTGGTCTTCCAGGCTACTCTTATAGTCAACCAAAACAGATGGTTTGCCTGGTCCCCAGAAGGTGATTCATCCCATACTAAAGTAGCTGCACAAATGAGGTCTGTTGAATTGCCTCCAGGAGTGCTGATTGCTCTCCACTGACTTTCCCTTCCTCCCTCCCTTCTTTCTCCTGTACAAAACAGGTCAGTAAAGAACCCACAGGCCTGACCACACTGATCAGATTAATTCTTTGTTTCTTTTAATTGCCCTGATTATAGCTGCAAAGCTCTAGGCATCCTGTCTACAAAATTAGTTTAATAGCGAAGCTAAAGCCCAGCAATACTTAGTAATGTGCATTTCCAAAAAAAAAAAAAAAAAAAAAAAAAAAAAAAAATCAGTTACCTTCTACAGTTTCCAGTTTTCTCGGCAGTGGCTGGAGGGAGGGAGGGGAGCGGGGAAGAGTTTTGTCCTGATTGAGAAGCCTTATCTACTGTCTTAGACGTAAATGTCTTTGTGATGATGCAGCTTATCATTTGGATTCTGAAGAGCTGAACTGTTTCAGTGCATTACGTCGTAGCAAGCGTTAACAGGGTGAATAAACTATCTCAGCTCTTGTAGGGTGGCTCTGCATGGCATTTTGCAAGCACAGGTAGGCTCACACCGCCCACACACTGACCCTGTGAGATGTGAGCCAGGGCAGATGAAAAGCCAGGGTTAGCTAACATCATTTCCAGATTTCATGAACACAGCCCTAGAGCAGCTAATTGGGTCAGAGCATGCATAGGGCTTTCTGCACTTGATGAGAGCAAGAACAACTCAGTTTTGCCTGAAATAGCATCTAGAACTCCCCACATGAAGGGTAGCCCTCGTTTCTTCCAGACCAAAGGTTTCATGTAGCCTTTTGTGGCTACCTGTGAACCTTCTCTGTTTTCATGGTTCCATGGCCATGTGCAAATGGCTCTCCGTAATGGATTTCCCACCAAGCTGAGCATCTCCAGCGAGGAGCTGCCCACTGGCTCCCATCCCAGGCTGCCACCCCCAGGATTCGTCACAGTCTTACTTCTCCGAAAAGCAATTTAGAAGCTTCTGTCTTCCCTCTGACTGGGAAAGAGGGACATGAAATATTCCTGACATGGATTGTGACACTCCAGTTATCTAAGTGGAGTGTTGCTAAATTAAGATGACACAGTTCCACCGAGCTTCTTGAACAAACTTTCCGAGGAATCTCAGTTTCTCTATTCTTCATTAGAACTTCTCATTGAATTTAGAGTAGCTCCCATCAAAATTTAGAAAACTTCTACCTTCTCCTGCATAGAAGTGACCATTGAATAAAATATTGGTTAAACAAGGCTGACGGGGGGTGGGGATGGACCCATCCAGCTGTGCTTTGGAACCCTAGGAGAAGAACTGGGCTAGAAATAAGGAGACAATATTGTTCATAGACATTCTGTTCCTTTCTTAAACAGCAAAATGCAATGCTAGCAAAATTCACATTGATGATTTGAACTGTGCCGCGATTACTTAATGAGTGACTTCAAGGAGGGAATGGAGGAAGAGAGATGTAGCCATGTGTCCTGGTTAATTGGCTAGCTTAGGCCAATGGGACTTGTACTCTGAAACCTTTTTTTTTTCCACAGCAGATAAGCCTATGGTCCCCCAGCCACAGATGTTCATTTGTAAACATCATCTGCCATGTTTCCATTAAAAGTTTCCTGAGACTGGATCAGTTCTCCGTAAACTAGATTATGTATTTCAGAGCGTTCTTTCAAATATCTCATGCATGTTTCAGAGTTGCACCCTTGCATAGAACAGTACGCACACACCATAGGCAGGTTTTCAAGCTTTTAGTTGACAAAGAAAAAGGTCCAAACTATAGCCTGCGAGCTGAAATGCTCAGAGCATTTCAGAAAATGCCTAAAGAAACAACAGCTACAGTCACAATATCTTCAAGAGAAAGTATAGGCCAAAAGAAGTTGTGCCCATGGCACACTGGTGGGAGAATTCAGGAGATGGTAGTGCAGAAAGAACAGAGCTTGGGACAATATATGACCCAACTAGACTAGGAGTGACTCAGTTAAGAGAAGGAAAGCCACTCTTGCGTCCACAAGAACTCCATGCTCCCATTCCAGTGACAGTTGATCTTTGCATGCAAATATTATTTCTAGGAAGCACCTCTAGATGAACCATATGTCCCTGGGCCACTTACCCCACCAGACCAGTAACCCCCTTTCTAGAAGAGCTCTCTGCCTTTAGGGGTGCCTTCTCCAGTATCATCTCCAGAGGCAGATATTTGAAACCTACAGCATGCTACTCCTCCTCTGCATTCTGCTCCTCTCCAGAGCTCACCCCAGAACAGCACCCTCCCCTTCCACATATGGATGTTCCAGCAGCTGAGCTTCTGCCTCCCCCAAACCCATCACCACCACGTCCAGACACAAACCCTCCCCCTCCAAACCTAGAAACCCCACTGCTTGAACTTCCTCCTGTGCCTTCAGAGGATGACCCTCTCCTTCCAGAGCTGGAGCTACCACCAGGGGAGATAGATCCTCCAACACCTGAGCTTCCTCCTATTCCTTCAGAACCATATCTTCCCTCTCCAACACTGGACCCACAGCTGCCACAGAGAGATCCCCCACCGCCTGGGCTTCCCCCGCCTCCAGAACCATAACCACCACTTTCAGACCCATACCCTCCTCCTCCAGATACTGACCCTCCACTGCCAGAGATGGATCCCTCACCACCTGAGATGCCTCCCCCTCCAGACCCATAACCACCACTTCCAGACCCATAACCGCTGCCTCCTCCTCCAATGCTGGACCCACCACTGCCAGAGATGGACCCTCTCCTTCCAGAGCTGGAGCTACTGCCAGAGCTCACACCCCCACTGATAGGACTGCGCCTGCCACTTCCAGACCCATAGCCTCCTCCTCCAGAGCTGCTTCCCCCTCCACAGATGGATCCTCCACTGCCACCTGAGATGCCTCCCCCTCCAGACCCATAACCACCACTTCCAGACCCATAACTGCCTCCTCCTCCAGAGCTGCTTCCCCCTCCACAGATGGATCCTCCACTGCCACCTGAGATGCCTCCCCCTCCAGACCCATAACCACCACTTCCAGACCCATAACTGCCTCCTCCTCCAGAGCTACTTCCCCCTCCACAGATGGACCCACCACTGCCACCGGAGATGCCTCCCTCTCCAGACCCATAACCACCACTTCCAGACCCATAACTGCCTCCTCCTCCAGAGCTGCTTCCCCCTCCACAGATGGACCCACCACTGCCACCTGAGATGCCTCCCCCTCCAGACCCATAGCCACCACTTCCAGACCCATAACTGCCTCCTCCTCCTCCAGAGCTACTTCCCCCTCCACAGATGGACCCACCACTGCCACCTGAGATGCCTCCCCCTCCAGACCCAAAACCACCACTTCCAGACCCATAACTGCCGCCTCCTCCCCCAATGCTGGACCCACCACTGCCAGAGATGGACCCTCTCCTTCCAGAGCTGGAGCTACTGCCAGAGCTCACACCCCCACTGATAGGACTGCGCCTGCCACTTCCAGACCCATAGCCTCCTCCTCCAGAGCTGCTTCCCCCTCCACAGATGGATCCTCCACTGCAACCGGAGATGCCTCCCCCTCCAGACCCATAACCACCACTTCCAGACCCATAACTGCCGCCTCCTCCTCCAGTGCTGGACCCGCCACAGCCAGAGATGGACCCTCTCCTTCCAGAGCTGGAGCTACTGCCAGAGCTCACACCTCCACTGATAGGACTGCGCCTGCCACTTCCAGACCCATAGCCTCCTCCTCCAGAGCTGCTTCCCCCTCCACAGATGGATCCTCCACTGCCACCTGAGATGCCTCCCCCTCCAGACCCATAACCACCACTTCCAGACCCATAACCGCCGCCTCCTCCTCCAGAGCTGCTTCCCCCACCACAGATGGACCCACCACTGCCACCTGAGATGCCTCCCCCTCCAGACCCATAACCACCACTTCCAGACCCATAACTGCCTCCTCCTCCAGAGCTGCTTCCCCCTCCACAGATGGACCCACCACTGCCACCGGAGATGCCTCCCCCTCCAGACCCATAACCACCACTTCCAGACCCATAACCGCTGCCTCCTCCTCCAATGCTGGACCCACCACTGCCAGAGATGGACCCTCTCCTTCCAGAGCTGGAGCTACTGCCAGAGCTCACACCCCCACTGATAGGACTGCGCCTGCCACTTCCAGACCCATAACCACCTCCTCCTCCAGAGCTACTTCCCCCTCCACAGATGGACCCACCACTGCCACCGGAGATGCCTCCCCCTTCAGACCCATAACCACCACTTGCAGACCCATAACCGCCGCCTCCTCCTCCAGAGCTACTTCCCCCTCCACAGATGGACCCACCACTACCACCTGAGATGCCTCCCCCTCCAGACCCATAACCACCACTTCCAGACCCATAGGCTCCTCCTCCAGAGCTACTTCCCCCTCCACAGATAGATCCTCCACTACCACCTGAGATGCCTCCCCCTCCAGACCCATAGCCACCACTTCCAGACCCATAACCGCCTCCTCCTCCAGTGCTGGACCCACCACTGCCAGAGATGGACCCTCTCCTTCCAGAGCTGGAGCTACTACCAGAGCTCACACCCCCACTGATAGGACTGCGCCTGCCACTTCCAGACCCATAACCGCCTCCTCCTCCAGAGCCGCTTCCCCCACCACAGATGGACCCACCACTGCCACCTGAGATGCCTCCCCCTCCAGACCCATAGCCACCACTTCCAGACCCATAACCGCCGCCTCCTCCTCCAGAGCTGCTTCCCCCTCCAGAGGTGGATCCTCCACTGCCACCTGAGATGCCTCCCCCTCCAGACCCATAACCACCACTTCCAGACCCATAACTGCCGCCTCCTCCCCCAATGCTGGACCCACCACTGCCAGAGATGGACCCTCTCCTTCCAGAGCTGGAGCTACTGCCAGAGCTCACACCCCCACTGATAGGACTGCGCCTGCCACTTCCAGACCCATAGCCTCCTCCTCCAGAGCTGCTTCCCCCTCCACAGATGGACCCACCACTGCCACCAGAGATGCCTCCCCCTCCAGACCCATAGCCACCACTTCCAGACCCATAACCGCCTCCTCCTCCAGTGCTGGACCCACCACTGCCAGAGATGGACCCTCTCCTTCCAGAGCTGGAGCTACTGCCAGAGCTCACACCCCCACTGATAGGACTGCGCCTGCCACTTCCAGACCCATAGCCTCCTCCTCCAGAGCTACTTCCCCCTCCACAGATGGATCCTCCACTGCCACCGGAGATGCCTCCCCCTCCAGACCCATAACCACCACTTCCAGACCCATAACTGCCTCCTCCTCCAGAGCTACTTCCCCCTCCACAGATGGACCCACCACTGCCACCTGAGATGCCTCCCCCTCCAGACCCATAACCACCACTTCCAGACCCATAACCGCTGCCTCCTCCTCCAATGCTGGACCCACCACTGCCAGAGATGGATCCCCCACCACCTGGGCTTCCTCCTCCACCTCCAGAGATGGACCCTCTCCTTCCAGAGCTGGAGCTACTGCCAGAGCTCACACCCCCACTGATAGGACTGCGCCTGCCACTTCCAGACCCATAACTGCCTCCTCCTCCAGAGCTGCTTCCCCCTCCACAGATGGACCCACCACTGCCACCGGAGATGCCTCCCCCTCCAGACCCATAGCCACCACTTCCAGACCCATAACCGCCTCCTCCTCCAGAGCTACTTCCCCCTCCACAGATGGATCCTCCACTACCACCTGAGATGCCTCCCCCTCCAGACCCATAGCCACCACTTCCAGACCCATAACCGCCGCCTCCTCCTCCAGAGCTGCTTCCCCCTCCAGAGGTGGATCCTCCACTGCCACCTGAGATGCCTCCCCCTCCAGACCCATAACCACCACTTCCAGACCCATAACTGCCGCCTCCTCCCCCAATGCTGGACCCACCACTGCCAGAGATGGACCCTCTCCTTCCAGAGCTGGAGCTACTGCCAGAGCTCACACCCCCACTGATAGGACTGCGCCTGCCACTTCCAGACCCATAGCCTCCTCCTCCAGAGCTGCTTCCCCCTCCACAGATGGATCCTCCACTGCCACCGGAGATGCCTCCCCCTCCAGACCCATAGCCACCACTTCCAGACCCATAACCGCCTCCTCCTCCAGTGCTGGACCCACCACTGCCAGAGATGGACCCTCTCCTTCCAGAGCTGGAGCTACTGCCAGAGCTCACACCCCCACTGATAGGACTGCGCCTGCCACTTCCAGACCCATAGCCTCCTCCTCCAGAGCTACTTCCCCCTCCACAGATGGATCCTCCACTGCCACCGGAGATGCCTCCCCCTCCAGACCCATAACCACCACTTCCAGACCCATAACTGCCTCCTCCTCCAGAGCTACTTCCCCCTCCACAGATGGACCCACCACTGCCACCTGAGATGCCTCCCCCTCCAGACCCATAACCACCACTTCCAGACCCATAACCGCTGCCTCCTCCTCCAATGCTGGACCCACCACTGCCAGAGATGGATCCCCCACCACCTGGGCTTCCTCCTCCACCTCCAGAGATGGACCCTCTCCTTCCAGAGCTGGAGCTACTGCCAGAGCTCACACCCCCACTGATAGGACTGCGCCTGCCACTTCCAGACCCATAACTGCCTCCTCCTCCAGAGCTGCTTCCCCCTCCACAGATGGACCCACCACTGCCACCGGAGATGCCTCCCCCTCCAGACCCATAGCCACCACTTCCAGACCCATAACCGCCTCCTCCTCCAGAGCTACTTCCCCCTCCACAGATGGATCCTCCACTACCACCTGAGATGCCTCCCCCTCCAGACCCATAGCCACCACTTCCAGACCCATAACTGCCTCCTCCTCCTCCAGAGCTGCTTCCCCCTCCACAGATGGACCCACCACTGCCACCTGAGATGCCTCCCCCTCCAGACCCATAACCACCACTTCCAGACCCATAACCGCCGCCTCCTCCTCCAGAGCTGCTTCCCCCTCCACAGGTGGATCCTCCACTGCCACCTGAGATGCCTCCCCCTCCAGACCCATAACCACCACTTCCAGACCCATAACCGCCGCCTCCTCCTCCAATGCTGGACCCACCACTGCCAGAGATGGATCCCCCACCACCTGGGCTTCCTCCTCCACCTCCAGAGATGGACCCTCTCCTTCCAGAGCTGGAGCTACTGCCAGAGCTCACACCCCCACTGATAGGACTGCGCCTGCCACTTCCAGACCCATAACTGCCTCCTCCTCCAGAGCTGCTTCCCCCTCCACAGATGGATCCTCCACTGCCACCGGAGATGCCTCCCCCTCCAGACCCATAGCCACCACTTCCAGACCCATAACTGCCGCCTCCTCCAGAGCTGCTTCCCCCTCCACAGATGGACCCACCACTGCCACCGGAGATGCCTCCCCCTCCAGACCCATAGCCACCACTTCCAGACCCATAACTGCCTCCTCCTCCAGAGCTGCTTCCCCCTCCACAGATGGATCCTCCACTACCACCTGAGATGCCTCCCCCTCCAGACCCATAACCACCACTTCCAGACCCATAACCACCTCCTCCTCCAATGCTGGACCCACCACTGCCAGAGATGGATCCCCCACCACCTGGGCTTCCTCCTCCACCTCCAGAGATGGACCCTCTCCTTCCAGAGCTGGAGCTACTGCCAGAGCTCACACCCCCACTGATAGGACTGCGCCTGCCACTTCCAGACCCATAGCCGCCTCCTCCAGAGCTGCTTCCCCCTCCACAGATGGATCCTCCACTGCCACCAGAGATGCCTCCCCCTCCAGACCCATAACCACCACTTCCAGACCCATAACTGCCTCCTCCTCCAGAGCTGCTTCCCCCTCCACAGATGGACCCACCACTGCCACCAGAGATGCCTCCCCCTCCAGACCCATAACCACCACTTCCAGACCCATAACTGCCTCCTCCTCCAGAGCTGCTTCCCCCTCCAATGCTGGACCCACCACTGCCACCGGAGATGCCTCCCCCTCCAGACCCAAAACCACCACTTCCAGACCCATAACTGCCGCCTCCTCCAGTGCTGGACCCACCACTGCCAGAGATGGACACACCACCACCTGGGCTTCCTCCTCCACCTCCAGAGATGGACCCTCTCCTTCCAGAGCTGGAGCTACTGCCAGAGCTCACACCCCCACTGCACGGATCGTGCGTCCTGCTCTCAGAGCCGTGACTTCCTGCTGTGACATAGGAGCATCCACCTCCAGAGCCATATTCACCCCTCTCAGAGGAACCTGTAGTGCAAGTACTTTCTATCCCTTCAGCACCAGATCCTCCTGAAGCATATCCAGTGTTTTCAGAATGGCATCCTCCTCTAGATATTCCTCTTAGGCCACCAGTGGCACTTGCAGTGTAGTCAGTGACACCTGCAAGGAAAAAGTCATGTCTACCTTATTGCTGTAATGGAAACAATTATAAGCACAGTTGATATATTTACTTATATATGGCCATCCTTGTACCTACTCTAGGTATCATACTGAAACCATCATAAAGGGTGAGCAAGAAGTTTCATAAGCAGACATGCTTATGAAATGTGGCCTCCTGTGGGTCTGTGTCTCATGCTTTAACTTATGCCTAACATGACTTATGTCTTACACTGTAGATGAACAGCACAGTGCATCCGTTCCTTCAAGGTCATGAGTATGGCCTCTCTTTCCTTTAGCTGGCATCCTGCCAGTTTCAGAAGTGTTTCAGAATAAGATTATTTTTGCTTCCATTGAGACATGTATAATGTAGACACATATAATAAGAGACATGTCTCCCACTCCTTACAAGTTTTGTTGAAATTTGCCAATAAGCTCAAAAATTAGTAGATAAGGACAAAGATATAAATGCATATACACATGTATTCACACACACAAGACAACAACATATGCCTCATTTGCCTAGGAAACTAAGTTCAAAACACACATGGTGTTAAGCATCACAGACAATAAACTGGTAATGGTGCTCTTAAGGCAGGCCATAACCTTGATATACTTACAGATTCTTGCTGGTGAGCCTTCCTGTATCCTGTGAAGGAAAGGCAAAATTGAGATAGTGTCCCCAGTAAATCTAAAAGTCAGTTTAGGCTCTATCAATAGCCCAAAGAGAGCTCATCCTTTCCAGACAGCAGTTCATTTTAGCAATCTAAGTGATGGATTGTAGGACAGATTGCACTGAGCAGGTGCTTCTATCCAGGATGAATAGTTTGTACCTACCTTGTCTCCTCTTCCTCAAGGAGTGACCTGTACATGGCAATTTCAATATCCAGGGTCAGTTTTGCATTCAGGAGCTCCTGGTAGTCATGAAGAAGGCGAGCTAGCTCATCTTTGGCCTGCTGAAAGGCATGCTCCAACTCCTGAAGCTTTTCCTGGCCGTCTTTGAGGGCAGAGTTCCCATGCTGGTCAGCATCCCTAATTGCTTCTTGGAGGCTGGCATTCTGCAGAGGGCACAAGTAGAATGTGTCCATTTCCCTTCAACAGGGCTGGGATTTTCAAACCTTCCTGAGAGTCCTTGGAACTAAAAGGCTTACCTCAATGATAGCACTCAAAAGATACAGCATTAGACAGGCTAAATTAACCCAAATTCAATCCCAGCATAGATAACCAAAATCGAAACCTGTTTCACTTCAAAGTGAACACATCATCTCCAGATTTGGCTCCAAAGGGCAGGTTACATTATTCTGCATTGACTCCCCATGTAGACATCCTTAGGATGCATGACATGAGCAATTTAGTCCTGTTAGGAAAGCCTCAGCTTTACCTTTTTCCTTACGATTTCAATTTCTGGCTGTAGTCTTTGGATCTGCCTGGTCAGTTCTTGGATTTCCTGAAAACTGTTTCTCAGCTGCTCACGGTAATTTACCCCCATGTCCTGAAGGTCCTGGTACTGGTGTGCAGAGAGAAGAGAACAGGCACCTTAGTTTCTTGTCCACTGATCCCCAAGCCAGACTTTCTTCCCTATCTCCTTGCTGCCTACTCACCCTGCCCTGATACATGGCATCCACTTCGGCTTTGCTCTTCTGAGCTATTCCCTCATACTCCTGTCTGACTTCTTCAATGATGCCATCCATGTTCAGATCTGTGTGGCTGTCCATGGACAGCATGACATTGGCGTTGCCAACTACTGTTTGCAGTTGAGACAGCTCCTGCAAGGAAAACAAGATTTTGGATATTAATAGCCCGGTTGAACAGTTCAGGCCCTGTTATGAGGAATGAAATGGGACCCTCTGTCCAACCAACCACTGGAACTTCCCTACCTGCATCACCCAGAGCCTAGAATCCTTGGAGTCCTACAGGTCAACCACCAGTTTTAATTTTCAAGTGTCTCTTCCAACCTCCAGGCCACACCAGCCCCCTGTTTTCACTCATGGGTACAAAAAGGCACTTCACTAGATCAAAGGCCAAGGATGATCCATTCTACATGCTAAGTCCTGTTCCAGGTGAATTTTCTAGGAACCTCCAAAAGGTACATGTCCTATATGACCCGAGGGAAAGTTTTTAGCACAAGAAGCATACTCACTGCCTCATATAAGCATCTGAGGAACTCAAGCGCCTGTTTCAGTATTTCCACCCGCACATCAAACTCTGTTTTTCTCATGTGGGCACTGTCCAATTCCTGTGAAGAGAACCACAGGCGTATTTATATTTCTTTAATGGCAAGCTCTCCAAAGTGCAATTCTTGCTAAACTTGGTACATTTCTTTAAGCCCTTCATTCCTGGAGTCAGATAATGGCCCAAGAATCTCAGTTTTAATTTTAAAAGCAGCAGAAATAGAAGGGAAGTTTTCAACTTTTAGAAATGAAAAGAATTATTTAGAAATAAAGCAGAATAGTTGTGGCAACAGATGCATTCCTGGGGAAAATGCAAAATGTACAAACACGGATTTCATTATTTTTTCTGATAAAAAGTTATCTGAATTTTCTATTTTCCTACTTAAATCATCTATAAAGACCTATAAATGTTATCCTGTGTGTACACAAAGGTGTATGTGTGTACACACACATGCATAAGCAGAAAGCTGCATTAAAGACGGTCACATTCACAATCAGCTTCTCCACCTGACACAGGCAACACACAAATTGCTGAATTTTGGCTTTGCTTCATCTTCCTCAACATTAGTCCCCTAATAATATCTCACCCAGACCACGTTGAGTGAACAGAGAAAGACAAACACCTCTTAGATATTCATCTTACAAGGGACCGAGTCAGTCTCTGGAGGAAATGATTTCTCTCCATTCGTGCAGTAAAAAACTTAGGTTGTAGATGACTTCAGTTAGAGAAGAGATAAAGTTAAGCAAAGAGGCTGCTTTTGAAAACCTCAGCCACAATTCAGTTATTGTTTTCTCTCTGGGGCTTTGATTTAGCCCAGTGCCTTGGATTACTTCACCTTTTTGAGCTCCACAGATGACTCCTCTTGACACATGCACTTGTTGATTTCATCCTCGAATCTGTTGCAACAGAGAAAAGAAATAGATAGCTCATGGCCTATCAATTTTTCAGTCAAGTGGATCAGAAACCAAAGGGAATGAACCAAACACTGACTGTGCCAAGTTTTCATTTAAATGCAGTTTCTGCCAGCTGCAAAAGCAGTTGCAAAACCTCTGGAAAAGCATACGCCAAAATAGCAAAAACATGGTAGATCTAGACAAGGTCTAAAGTCCTCACAGTCTGAGCTAAACTTCTCACATTCCAGGGCTGTAGACGTATAGCATCGTTTGGGAGCAGCTAAGCTAGAACAAGAAGCGACTCTTCTCAGCTTGAGCCCACTGCTCAGCTCTGCCCCTCGTCTCCTCCAGTGCACAGGTTTACCACAATTCCTACCTGCCAGTGAAGCAGGAGTAAGGAATTCTGGGTCACTCACTGGTAGGGGGAAGAAGGGTGTGAGGGGAGAAGGAGTCACATAGATCTACAGGGTCTTTCATTTTCCTGTCACCGTGCAGGGTTCTGCCCTCATCAAAACTCCTGCGTTAGTCTTCCAGATTCAAAGTTAAGTTGCATAATGAACCTACTACAGGACTGCACCACAATGGCTACAAAACCCTTGAAGGTGAGAAGATAAGCTATGGCATCCCAGACCATGATTAAGACAAGACTTCCTGGCTTAATAATAAACATACAGATTAATAATGCTATTATTTTCATCATTATTAACAGCAACACTAATGTTTTCATACCGCAAGTCTAGACTGGGTCTTCCAAAGGAGTCAAGGCCTTGCTTGTTACCACCAAGGCAACACATTCTTTTAGGAACATGGAAGCATTAGGCTCACAAAGTCATGAAGCTCTTTTACGGTGGAGACTCCCCATCCTGCCCTTCCACCACCTGACTGTCACCAATTACTTCTACTACTATGGTTGAGTTGTTCAAAGGAACATGAAGGACTCAGGCACCTAGTTCCATGTCAGTTCCAATGGGATTTGGATACCAAATTTACTTCATTGCATTGGAAAATTCCAGCTCTACAGTCTGCCTTTTCCCAGGCTTGTGATTATTCACCTCTTTTTATAATCTTCAATAAACTGAAGCGTATTGTATGCTTCCGGATCCAGCTGTTCCTTTTGGTTCTGGAGAGTTTCTAACTGCCTCTGCAGGTTGCTGATGTAAGACTGGAAGAAAGAGGCGATACTTCTCCTTTCCTCTGGATGGAGGCTTTGTTGCTGCAGAAGTTCCCATTTGGTCACTAGAGCCTGGTTCTGCTGCTCAAGGCGTTGAACCTGAAAGCCAAAACAAAAGAGCGTCTCTACCACTGGAAAGCACTGGGGGAAGCACTGACAGCAGCATTAGTCTCTATTAACAATAGCAAAACCAACACTAATTAATATTTCCACCACAGTAACATCTAGAGGTTTAGTGAGCTGGGACCAACTGTAAAAACTGTGATACTAGCACATGAGACAGTTTAGGTAAATATGGGGACTATCCAATCTGTTGCCTAAGAAGGGTATGATTTTACTGCTGCTTCTCAAAGCTGATCCTCACTCTGATCTCTGCTGGTTTTTCATCTCTTAAATGCACAATATTTTGGGAGGATGTTTGGGGTGGGGGGAGATTTCAGTTGTTTCTCAAGTTCCTTACACATCCAAATACGTGAGAAGGGCTAGCCCCTTAGGAGAACACACAGGATGACTCTTCTTCTAGATATATCTTGACTTAGAGAAGAAGGTTAGGAAGACCTACAACACTCAGAGTTGGCATTTTCAGAAAACCAGAAGGATAGCATCTCTTTAGAGGGGATGCTGAACGGGCCGTTAACCTGGCAGCTGACATCCAGAATGTTTCAAAAAGAGTCAAAAACCCTCATATTTTTCAGGATTAAGCGTGCTTAAAACTTCTAGGTGTAACCAACATCTTTCCTATAAGGTAATACCAGAAGTCCTTAAGTCCTCACATGTAACAAATAATACCAGCTTCCACCCTATAGAGACACACGGCACCACCCAAAGGCAGATGCGAGGTCTGTGTGGGTGGAAGTGTTTTGTTCCTGTGTCTGTGAGTAGAAAGGAATGAGAAGATAACACTAGGCACAGAGACGAAAGAGTTGTAGTGTAAACCAAGGAAATAGGTAAAGAAGATTTGGGGACCCCTGGCTAGCAGAAAGAGGCTAGGAACTCCGAGCAAAGAAATCACTTGCCATTTTGTGGTTTGAAGAAATGCAGTATTTTGCTTTGCTTGAGGAAAAAAACAGAAACATATCAATGATGTCCATTACCCATTTCTCCTCCTAACATGAACAATTCTCAGGCCCTGGAATATTGCTAGCCCTGCAGATTTCCTTTTCCTCAAAAGGGAAATGGATTAACATGTCAGTGACATGCCAGTAGTTCATTATCATCCTGCCACAAAAGACGACTTGAAGATACTTATCCCAGGGCTAAATATAAGTGATTCATGCAGCAGAGTTTACAACAAGCTATTAAGAACTTTGTACTGGCCTAATGGAATCCAGCCATTGCTGTAAATTTGGAGGAAAAGATGCAAAAGGATCAGAGGTGTTAATGCCGCACTTGTCCCCACACCTTTCCCAAGCAGAGCAGTACCCCTGCTATCTCCCCCTCCTGGATAAGAAGGAAAAAGACAACAGGGACTTACCTTATCGATGAATGATGCAAATCTGTTGTTGAGAGTCTTAATCTGCTCTTTCTCATCTGACCGCACTCTCTGGAGCTCAGGGTCAATTTGTCCGTGTACTGGCCTCAGGCTGGTATTGACATGGACCTCCTTGATGCGTCGACTAACACCAGCCTGCCCAAAACTCCGTCCAGCCCCTTGCTCGCTAAAGGCATTTCTGTGAAGGCCACCTCCAAGTGCCTCCCTGCCTAAACCTCCTCCACAGATGCCACCAAGCCCTGCTTCACCACCTTGAAAAGCTCCCACAGGACATCCTCTTCTGCCAAAGCCCATATCAAAATGTCTCCTGCCACCAAATCCCAGGCACCTTCCATATCCTCCTCCTCCTCCTCTGTAGCCTCCACAGATAAAAACGTTCCTAAACCCACCAAGGTTATGCAGACTCCTGCTGCCATACCCATAACCACCATACCTTTCTTCTCCTCTGTTGTCGTCGCAAAAGCTTACAGCAGACGAGCTTCGCCCACTACCCAGCCTGCCACAGTGAACAAAACTGAAACCCCCATCCCCAAATCTGGAGAATTGTCGGCTCATAGCGTCGCTTTCAGAGCGTTAAGAGAAGGCAAGAGAGCGGGTGGTGGAGGTTGTAAAACAGGAGGAGAAGTGAGAGTGAAGGAGCCTCAACTCCTCTGCCAGGGGAGATGGAAGTTCTCCTTTATATCTTATGGAGGAGTTGGTCTCCATTCCATGGTAATCAGCAGGTTTGTTAATTTTATTACTGGGTTCGGTTCATCAGGCAGCAATTAATGGCTGCTTGAACGGGCAACAGAGTAAACACCACACACTGATGGAGGAATTGCAAAATTCTCCAAATCCTGCTTGACTCACAAGCTTTGCTCAGATGAGGCTTCCTTATCTAGTTAGCCTGCCCTCCATCATTAATTACAGTTTGCATAGTTATCAATGCACATTACTATGCTTTGTTCTCTCTCGTTTTTCCCCTCTTTTGGCATTTCATTTTATGAGATGCCAAGCCTCCATATAGCCCTCACATAGCCCTCACTGACTGTGGGGAGAGCGGAGGGTGCTCAGCTTCCTTCACCGTATCACCTGAAGTGCACACTATGCATCAAGTATATGATGCTATGCATGAAGTATAGAGCTGGTCTCCATCCAAGCTTTTCTACCCAGATTCTCCCACTGTGCATCCATCCGACCCATCCTTCCACCCCCTCCCTGCCTCTGTGCAGGACTCCATCTTTCCAGTCCGAGCACACTTTGGTGTGGCAAACGGCCGTGGACATGTTAAAGAGCATTTGAGAGACAAGTCGCGCTGCAGGCAACGCCACTGGGAGACTTCAGCTTTGACCAATACCTCAAGATGACAATGGAGATGTGATACACTGTCACCCAAAGCACCACTGGGAACAACTTCCCAACGGCAAGCACCTCTCCTTCATCCCCTGCACAACATGAGGATGAGCTGGGCTTCACCTGAAGGGATGCACTTCCTTCCAAAGGTTGGGGATAAAGCCATAGCACAAACAGTTCAGCTACATAGCTGTTATGTGGTCCGGGCTTTGTAATCCTTGCTCTGGCTCCATTTGGGAAGTGCCTTGTAAGCCCCTGAAAGGAGAAGTTTGTAGGGAGAGGTAACAGCTGTTATTAGACCAGCTGATTTACCTAAAAGTGGACAAGCTTTTGGACACTCAGCAACCACATGAAGGGTACAGCATTAGACAGAGTTTTTCCCAGACAGGCAAATGAAAAACACTATTTCCCCCTAAAAACTTGATCTCTTAAAGCCTTAGACCAGGAGTGGCCTACTAGTAGCCCAGACCTCCCATTTATGCTACTTTTTTGTACCTAAACTTTACTTATTACCTATATTTTTATGAAAATTTGAACCAAGTATCCCACTCATTTTCCCCTCTTTCCCCAAATTATTATACAAAAAGCTGACTTGGACTGAGAATCACGTGTCCTGCTGGAAAGGCGGCTTGTGGTAAACAAAAGCTTGTGTAACGATGATGATTTTAAAAGTGAATGGGGGAAAAATCTGGGAATGGGTCCATTTCAACCCATCTGGGGTAAGATTTGTCAAAATATTAGGACTGGACACAAGATCTTTCCTCTTCTGTTTCAGTTTGGCTCAATAGTTTCTAGATGATGGTCCATCCCAAGATAAACCAATGTAAGTTGTTCTCCTTCAGTCCCACATTTCCTAAGTATTCGAGATGCTCTTGTGATAAAGTTGCTGGTGAGATTCAAGCAGCCAAAAAGAAAGGATCAGCAAAGTATCCATCATGCAGAATTCCACCAAGAATTTCATCACAAGGATGAAATATTCTGTCAGTCCCATATTTTTATTTTTATCTGAATAAGTTTCTGTCAAGCTGAAAGATGCTCTCAGAATTGTATCTGCTCTGTGCGAAATTCTGCATGGGACAAACTGTGTCTGAAAACTGCAGAGACTAAAACTTCTGTGTGACCAAGGAGCAATTAGAAAGATCAGGATGACAATATGCGATTTCTTGTCAGGAGGAGCTGAGACCCAGTGGAACACAACCCATGATTTTCCTTGCAAGATCTGAGCCAAAGAGTCCCCTTTGCCCTAATGATTCTTTGGCAGCAGTACAACAGTTTCTAAAGGCTCAGTGCTTTTCACCTGTTGAGTTTGTGACCTACTGCTTCAGATGTAATTCACCTTCATCCCTGCTCCTTTCATTTTGAGTGTGTCTTGTTCCAATGTACTCTGCATCAGGCAATAGTTTAAATCATGGATCTTGCAAGGAAGTGTTATGACCTAGGGGAGGGAACACCCACAGACCAAACAAGCCAGATCAATTTGGAATGATGGTTAGACAGATGTCTGTACAAAATCACTGCCCAAAAAGCATACGTAAACTGGCTGCATGAAGTAAGCCAGGCAGTGTTCAGACATCTAGAACCACTGCATCGACCTCTGAGGGAGCAGAGTCCCCACTGAGAAGGCCTCCTGCAAACCCTGCACAAAAAAGCAGC
Organism: Dromaius novaehollandiae; assembly: GCF_036370855.1. NCBI lineage: Eukaryota > Metazoa > Chordata > Aves > Casuariiformes > Dromaiidae > Dromaius > Dromaius novaehollandiae. Next base: position 3,737,168 of record NC_088125.1, on the reverse strand, counting down.
CATCCTGCCCATGTGCCACACAATCCAAGAGCATGGCATGTAGGTGGTGGTTGTTGTGATTGTCACTGGCACAGTTCAGCCTTGGCACAACAGACCAAGCCACACCTGAACCCGTTGAGCTGGCTCCAGGAACAGTAACATACCCAGGCTCAGAGAGATGTTCACACATCCTGCAGATGAAGGGGAGCATCCGGCAACACCTTCCTCTTTCCTGCAGTGAGTTGGTATTGTTCTCAGATGTGTCCAGATAGCTTCTGTTCTGATCCCTTCAAAAAGTAGCACAACAGTTCCCAACACACATGGGCCAAAAGAACCACAGGTTCAACACACATCCTTACCACAGAGATGGATAATCAGAGTCTACTAGGGAGTGGAATTCTTTAGGGGCTATTCAAATAGCCATGTGAGTTGGTCTGGCTTTTTATGATTTAAGACAACTTTAAATTGAATCCCAGAAGTTATTCATTTACCATAGATTGTCTGGGCTTCTACAGTTGAGAGTAGAGAACCTCTATGGGCTATTCCTCCCACGCAGAGAGGTCTCTGAGACAGGTGACATGAGTGTTCCTTTCTGAATATTCTTATTTCCCTCCATGGACCAAAGGGGAACCAGGAAAACTCACTTAACTGCTAATTTTGGGATGGTGAAAGTGATGCGACTTGAGCATGGGTCTGCTGGAGAAGGGCTGTTGAGAGACTGCACCAAGGATTTACATTTTCAAACCATAAAGTCTGTTCACAGACCCAAGCTTAACTTCTTGAGTACCACTGACCCAGGAACCGGGCAGCCTCCCCAGCCCACATCTATCTCATTCTGACTCAAGTCAACTTAAAACTGATCCACTGAATCTAAGCCACGGGGCCACCCCAAAACTGCCCTGGGAGTAATAAGTACTCAAGAAAACACCTCTAAATTTTTCCAGGACCATTTAAATCAGCTTAAAATAGGAAGCCTAAATGACTGAAATCCTGCAGATAACTGAGAAGGAAGATCTAGCTACTTTGTGTAGCCACGGGATGCAAATCCCTGATCTTTACAAGCTGCATCAGCTGAGCACAGATGAATAAGTACAGTAAGGAAGTTGGCAGCTACTGCACACTAATACAGTGGACACAAATACAGTAGCAAGTTATTAAATACAATACTTAGATTTAATAGCTGTCCAGATAAAGGATATAAACATATATACATAGCACTGGAATAGTAGGTCTTGACAGCTAGTTGCCTAAGTATCTGTTTAAGCAGGGCCGTAAGTCACTCAGAAAATTGGGCTGTGATCACAGGCATATTTAGAAAAATGATTCTCATCCCATAAACTTTCATTTTCTCCCACATTCTATTTCAGAGACTAGAGAATATTTTTCTGTGGCTAGTGAAGGCAATAAGAGATTTTGTGGTGAGGAAAAAAGGAAGAAACATGTCAAAAATCTTGTAGTGACACAGAAAAGTGAATTGCTGAGATTCAGCCAAATGATTATGCTACTTTAATTCCGAGGTTCCCCTGTTTGGATAGCATCTTACCTGCAGCAATATATAATACCAGTTACACAGACACTTCAGTGACAGAGCATGAATGTGATCTCACATATGTACCAAATGATACGTAAATCAGATGGAGTTTCCTTCCTCCAAATCTAGATCTGAGAGAGACTGGAAATCGCTATTAGACCACAGTTGCTCAAGAAAGAAACTGAACCCCATATCAGGGCACGTTCAGAATTACATGAGCTATTGACCCATCACAGTAAAACCCTGAAGCTTCTTGAAAAGTATAATTAGAGGATGTTTGAGAACCGCCTAAAATGGAAGGGCTCTGTCCTGCAGAGACTGATACAAGTCGGTACCGAGTTCAGCTGATTGGGAATGTTTGGGAAAGAAGGAGAGGAAAAAACCCACTTTTCTCTTTGCTAAACAGAAGCATTTTGGGGAAATGAGTTGGTTGAGTTGCACAGAACCAGGACGGAGGTTAGGATCAGGGTGGGGCAGAGGTTGCCAGTCCAAACAAAAAGCTCAGCAGATAGATGAGGAGTCTGGCGCAGTACTTGTCGCTGGCCCCTCCATCAGGAGCTGCTCTAGGATATGGACGTGCAGAAGTGACCTGTGGACCACGGCATTTCAGATGGTAAGAAACAGCACTGCATCACTGCTTGCATGTTTCTTTCTGGGAGGAAGAAGGACAGCAAGTAGAGTAAGGTAGAGACGAAGGTATCAAGGGCATCACAAATCAACCTGTAACCACCAGCAGAAAAGTGGATGGAACCAATTGCTCAGTTCATAACTAGAATGACAGCAAGCCAAGCTGAGGAGACGCTGAGGGACAAAGAAGAAGAAAGGAGAGCTGCCTCTGGAGCAGCATCTTTCTCGCCTGTGCAGGGAGACTACATGATGGCTTCAGGTTAGACATTTGACTTTCAGAAAGCCAAGTTAGGCAGGATGAACTTCATCTGGCAAGGCTGAGGGTGAGTCACTTCCCATCTCTGTCTCACCTTTGAGACACTTGTGTTTGAATGGGGGGCCTGTATTAACGCTGGATTTTAGTCTCAGGTCTTGACCAGTAGGTATTCCTCCAGTACAAAACAAAGTATTATTTTACCTTGCAGTCCCGTTAACAAATGATTAATGGCTATTTTAATAAAGGGCTAATTATTTTAGATTAACAGGAAGGTAAACAAATCAGCAGCTTACTTGTAACTGCCTGTAACGTTAAATGATCTGTTCAGAAAATTCTCATCATGCTTGCAATATCTGTTAATCTCTTACCTCCCCTACAAGAATGTGAAAGTATCAATTTAATATAATGTGTGAAAATAATGAAGTAATTTTCCTGTTGCTGTTATTAATATTATTAATAACTACAGGGAGTGGAAGAAGTAGAAGCTTGTTATTTTTTTCCACTTTATTGGCTAACCTAGTGCAAAATAGTGTCCTCTTATCCCCTGAGATCTCTTGAAGACTGAGCAAGTCTTGATTCCTGCACACACAGCTAACAAACCTCAGCCAAAATAAAGATTCTTTGCTGTATTGAGTAACGGGAGAAGGTATGAAAGCTACAACCCAATTGTTGTAGTAGGGCCATGGATTGGGAAAGCAGAGCTGGGCAGTAGCAGAACACGCGTGTCAACACGGCACACAGTAGCTTGGCTTTTGGCCACAGGAGAACTCTGGCAGCTGCGCAGGCTGATGCCCTCGAGCTGGGGCGTGCAGTGTTGGAGCAAAGCAGAGATGAAATCTCCAAAGGGTTTCAGGAGGAGCAGTGATACAGGCAGAAGGGAAAAAAAAGGAGGGTGAAGAGGAAACTGGGTTGAACTGTGGGTTAAATGCACTGGGTGTCATGAGCAAACACTACTGTTTTCTACATGCAGCTGCTGCCCAGCAGAAAAATAGGCAATAAACATGGCATCCGTGATGTAAGTAGGGGGGAAAAAAAAGGTTAGCAGAGCTTCACAGTCAAGATCTTCAGTGGGATTAAGTTAGGGAAGTGGCTGAAACTGCAGCCATTAACATTAGCTATCAGTGCTCACAAGGAAGTGCATCTCGAGAGTTTGAGTCCTTGGGCACTACTTTAGCAGGACCTCGGATCAAACAGCTTAACCAAATCTGGTCCAAACCTGGATCCAAAGGAACTAGCTGTTCATGGTGGGATTCATTTCCTGCCACCTGACCCACTGAATATTATCATCTAGCCAGAAGAGAGCAGCTGGCCTCTCCTGAGGGAGACTTCTCATTCATCCAAGCCACAGCCCCATCTGCAAGGACTCTTTTAGCAACCAAAAGCATTAAACACCCAGGTAATCTTTTCCACTTTTACAAAATTTAAGCACATCCAAGGAATGCCTTTCACAGGAAAGTTTACTCAGTGCATCTGTCCTTCCTAGCTAGACAAGGAATCAATAACACACTTGGTCAGAGTTGTGCTGCTTTTTCATCTTTTCCCAGGTAGAAAGCACACTAAGAGGGCTAAGGTAGGCATCAAAAGACACTGTTTATGTTTGAGAAGAGTTTTAATAACATCCCTCCCACCCCAAAAGGAAGTTCAAATAACAGCTGTGCATAGTTCTGGCAGACATTCAGAATCCAGTAAACAACATGATTAGCAGCCTACAAGAAAAGTGGGTCCCAGCACTGCCTTCTCTGAGCAGAGCATCATTAGTTCTGAGATGTTCACCACACCCACACAATCATGCCTACATATCACCTGGGCTGGCCTCCCAGTTGGATTAGAGCTGATAATTAATCCAATCAAGGTCAGACTGATCAGCTGAATAAATCACTCTTTGGAGTTATTGACACCTCAATTGCTACAATTATCTCTGCATCTGCAATAACTTTATCTGCAGGACAACAAAACAGATTGAGAACAGGTAAAGCAACACAAAAAGGACCAGAGCTTTGGTTATTCTCAGACTAGACCTCCTGCCCAGCAAGGGAAGGGCCCATAGAAAAGTCACCTAGTGTAGGCTTCATCTCCTGTAACATCCACCTCTAAATGGAAGCATTTTGGCTGATCTAGTCATTTAGGTTCTCTGCAAAACTGGTGAAAAGACATCACCACCTCCAGAAAGTGATTCCCTCTATCCAGGGAATCCCTTCTTGAAGGTCTCTCTTTTTCCACAGACTAACAGCCAAAGTTTCATTGGAGGAATCTCTTTACCACCGCCTTACAGATGATAGCACTGCTTTAAAGAACGGTGCTTCCTTTCCAAGAGGACTCTTCCATCAGAGAGGCTCTGCCAAGTGTATCATGCCAACGTACATTTGCTGAAGCTGCCTTCACAAAGCACCCCCCCCAAAAAAAAATCTCGTTCCAATGGAAAAATTTGCAGCCCCCTTCCCACCTCTGGGGCAATCTCTGATACAGAGCTGTTCCACAGTTCCAGACATGCCAAATTCCACAAATCCACATTCCCAGTCTCTCCAGGGCTTACAGTTGTCCCATTTGTCACAGACACGATGAGGACCAGTAATCAGTAACCTAGAATTTGCCACATAAAGGTGAGAGATTTTTCTGCATTCATCTTTTCCACAGACCTGTGGTATCATGAGACACCATATTTCATGAGCACTTTAAATCAACATAAACTGGTACTGCCACCAAAAGATTCATCCCACCTCACAGCTTCTCAGTCCCACATCTTTCCCTTCCTTGACCAGACACTAAGTGTGCTAAGCCTGGCATCTAGCATGCCCCTCGCAAATAAATGAATTCCTGTCATTTCACAACATTTCCCAATTAAAAGCTCCAGTTCACAACAGCAATTGCACTATATCATTTGCAGGCCAAGCTCTAAATCCAGCTTTTTCCCAAGAAGTTGAGCCTGGCGGCAGCTTTGCTCTTGGTGCATGCCAGAATAGTGTCCAATCATTACTGGAGCATACCAACTGCCGGAGAGGCCACTGCTCGGATCGGGGCCAGGAGGTTTTGCATAGCTGGCTGAGCACAGCTTGCCGAGCAACACAGTGGTGCTTCTTCCAGCTCATGGTGCAATGGACCCAGGGAGGACAGCACGTCATTACCTCCCACCAGCGCTTCTTGGGGACCCAGACACCTTGTGCTTGCTTGCTGGCGTGCACAGCACTAGCGATGGGTTTAGGCTGCCACATCTGAGTTCTCTCTCTGATCCAGAAAAACCATCTGGAAAGAACTTAGTATTTGGCTGCCTGTCTGGTGGCACAAGGGAACTGTCAGCATGCTGGCTATAAGTCGCAGGGAGGTGCTAGGGATGGAAACAGTTTGCTCAGAGGCCCAAGTTGCTCTGCAGCAGTATTTACCATTCCAGTGTTGACATTGAGGTTATTACTGCACACAGTGCAAGTGTGTGGGACTTGGGGCAAGCAGCAAAGGGCAACACTTTGACTTGTCTTAGGTGGGAGAGAATCCTAAGATCTATTAAGACTGCTTTGGTCACTCACATCCTTCAGATCCTGTGGCTGATACTGTGGAAGAGGGATACGGGATTTCAAATGACAACTGTGGGCAGCCCTGGCACCTTGAGAGGAATCCACGATGAGCTGCTGTTCATCAAAGTTGTCATTTGACAAGAAAATTCTCCTGGGTCCACATACAACCTCTGGCTTGGGGAAAAAAAATAAAATCCCCTGAGCACTCAGCTCTGTTGGAAGACAGGGCTGTCCCATGCCACAGCTCTTGTTCACATTGGCAGATCATCAGCATTGTCACATGGCCTGAGAGGGCCAGAACCCAGGTATTAGGATATCAGGAATTATCTCATCCTTCAGTCACTTCCACCCTGGCCTGCAGCTGCACTTTGCTCAAAGGCAGAATCTCATTTTGGAGGAACTGGGACAGATCTGCACACCAGAACAACTGGCAAAGACACACCACCGGTGGAAAGAGCCAAGCCAGTTGCAAACTGATGTTTTGCATTTTAGAGTTGCTTCTAAAAACCTTCCCCAAATCACGCTGCCCTCAAGTCTCCCCATGCCAGAAGTAATCAGCTATAAACAGAAGGTTTCACTACAGTTATTTATTGTTACTGGGAACCTCAGTCAGGGCCAGAAGTGATCTGTGCAAGGTGTTGTACGAGCAGAACCAAGTAGAACTGTGAACCCAAACAGCAGCAAACTGTGTGATACAAGGGCCAGCCATCGGGTGCAGAAACAGGGGCACGTGAAGGGACCGAGGCAGCACCTGCCACTGCCTAGGCAGCCGTCTCAGTGCACCAGCAGCCTTCTGTGTTACAGAAAAACATGGCTGGCAGGAGGCAATGCCACCTAAGGTTCTCTCTCACACCTGAAAAGGGCTCCAAGGAAGTTCTTCAGCACCACAAACCCATCCTCTGAAGCCGGGTGTGGGCTGATTTCCTCCTTGTGTCTGCTAGGAGAGAGGGAAGGGACATGAGCAGGCTGTGGGGCAGAAATGGACCTGTAAGGATCTGGACTGTAGTACAGAAAGTGCAAAGCAGATATTTCCAAAAAATGCTCCTCTCTATTTTCTTCTCCAGTCACACATTGTCACCAAGAAGCCTTCTGAGGTGAACAGATGTTCTGGCTCTCTCCTGCTGCACCTTACAAGGAGGCAGATTGCTAACTAACACTGTTCAGTAAAGAATTGAGCAGCATCTTTTACACACGTAAAGTCTTTGCTGAGCCCTCTAGTGGTGCTCACCACATTCTGTGCTCCAAAATCCGCCTAGAGCAGCAGTGAACTGCCCAGCTCGCTGTAAAAATAACCACCGAGCCCTCAGCATGGCCAAAGGATACCCAGAGCCTGATGCATCACATTGCTATTTTGGGGCAGAGTTCCCTGTGTGGATGAGTGACCCAGGGCTTTCCTCATGGTCTTCTCCACAAGGTCCTGCCTGTTTCTAGCTCTGAACTTTCTCATCCAGCCTTCCTTTCTCACCCGAGATACCAGCAAGGAATTACCTGTGGAAATTGATAGGTCTCCAGCAAAGGCCCAAAGTTCCTCTTCCTCCATGAGGAAAGCTGCCATTAAAGCAGGCTGTGTTTAGTCACCAAGACTTTTATTTTCCTTTGCTCCAAAAGTCAGACCTGACACCCAGAAGACACATTTCAGCAGCTGAAGAGCATGTACCAGTGCTTTGGCAGCCTGGTGTGAGTAACCTCAGCCATCACAGGCTGTCAGATCCAAGCACTAAGTAAACTCCCTTGTCCAAAGCCCCATTTGCCTTGCTGTTATTCCAGTAGAGAAAAAAAGACCTCTCCATCTACCCCAGAGTGTTGTATCCCACCAGGAGTCCTTTTATGTAAGAGTGAATAAATTACAGGTCCTACCTTATCAACAAAGGAGGCAAGTTTGTTGTTGAAGGTCTTGATCTGCTCCTTCTTCAGCTGTTGCACCTTCCAGATCTCAGGTTCAGTATCTAGACTGAGGGGTTCCACAAAGTTTTGGCTGATGGTGACTTCTTGCATGCCAGCAGTTGAGATAAAGGGAAATTATCATATCTTTTTCCAAGCAAGCAACCTGTTGTCACCAAGATTAGCCATACAATGTTAGAAACACTCAGCACCAAAGCCCCCCTCTTAGCTGAGAGCTTCCAACAGCCACCTCTTGGAAGCACTTCTCTTCCCACCATAGAAAAATCCACTGCAAAGCCACAGTAGCCATTTCTTTCTCAGCCCAAAGGTCTGAGAGCCACTACTGAAACTCCCTTACTCTAATGTTCTGCTGCTGACTTGTATCTATTTACTTCAAATGGATAAGGCTGCAGTGCACACCCCACACCCCCAAGGAAAAAAAATTTTTTGCTGAGATAGGTGGGGTATGAAACCTCCAAACAGAGGCTCAGCTATTGCTTTCCTATATATCTGCAGGGAACAGGGCTCAGCTGAAGTGAAAAGTAAGTAATCCAGACCAGCTGAGAGGCTTGGTTCATTGGCTGCCAGCCCAGCCTTTACTCCAGCAGGTTTCAAACACCTGTGGGACACAGAAAATTTAGAAATTTTTTTCTAGTGACTTTAGAGAGTGGTTTTGTGGGGAAGAGGGAAAAGAGGCTGATCTGAGAACTTCCAGGACCAGAATGAAGTGGCTGTCTGAGTCCGATACAGGGACCAATGTCTATTTTAGTTGATTCTGGCCCCTGTTCTTCTACAGATCAGGCAAGGCTGAGGACCTGCAGCACAGGCAGATCTGTCACAAGCCTGGTTATTTGCAAATGCAACACATTGCTTGTCCTTTCATGTTCCATTGTTTTTTCAGTTGTAAGCAATGGCTACACTGAGAATAAAACCAGTCCTTGCTTTAGGTACCGTTTTTCTAGACAACCTGAAACTCACATCTCAGCCAGACCCATCATTTCTAGGACAGTCAATTTGTCATCCACCTCGGGGACAGGAACACGTTCGGGTGTGTATGGGAATGGGACAGTGTCCCTTACAGTCTGCAAGCCCTCCAGTGGCATTTTGTGGCCATGTCTACGCCGTCTTCATCATGAGCGCCAAGAAGTGAGCCCTGGTCCCCAGGCTACGGGAGGTGCAGACTTTCTTCCATCCATACTTCTAGCTAAAAGTGGATGCTGTCATGTCATGGCCTGCTTGCCACCATCAACAGAAGTAGTCAGAAGATGCGGAGCGTGGGGTCATGAGTATAAAGCTAAGGGAATATCAGCCAGTTCTTGGGGCAGAGCTTGTCAGTGTGGGAGTGAGATGAAGGGCAGAATGCATCCAAGCCAGAGTGGATGTGACAAAGAAGAAGAGGGAGGGTTGCTGTCAGCACCTAACACCGATGATATGGTTTCCAGAAGCTGAATTTTGGCAAATCCTGCTCTACCTGTCCCAATTTCTCTGGCAGTTGTAAAGCTTTCAATATGTTTGTTGATGTGTTTCCTTACAGAAGCTTTTAGGTCCTTGCCTGGTGGGTTTTAAAATTCTTTCCTATCTGCTTCAAGCCCAGAGACTTAGTGGACCTGTTGCTGCTGTCCTGATATGCTGAGTTCAGCCTCACTTGAGAAGGTGCAGAGGTCAGTAGGGTTTCTAGTTAGTATTTGAGCTAGTTTTGAACTTGAATAGACAAGTCGAGTTGAAAGCGAGTGAGCTGGGGGTGTTGCCAATGCCATTAGACATGGAGATAAGGATGCTGATTTCAGCATTTAAAACTTGGTTGCGCTGCCTCCTCCGCAGCTGTATCCACGCCTTCTGCTACCAGAGATAACGCCAGCTCCTATTCCAGCTTGCAAGTTACTTCCAGAGATTCTGGGGTTCCTACCCACCACAGCTGTAAAGAAAGGGAAGAATCTTAAAAGTGAACACCAGGCCAGGAATTCCAGCCAGGCTTTTAAACCTACCATGAATTTTGAAGGAATAAAGTGAACATACAAGATGCTTACAGATATTTATGGGATTTTCTACACACAGCCTATTGCAGAAAGAAAGACTGCAATGATTTGTGAAAGGTGGATTATGGAAGAAGAGTTAGCTGAGATGATGTTAAGTGAGTCCTGTAACCTCTCTGCAGCTCAGATCCATTGCCCTCAACATCTCATCCTTCAGGACTGCTCTGCAGGTATGTGCCATGTAAATGCAGTATCGAGGAGGCAGAGGCAGGTTGCCTCTCAGGTGATAACAAAGCAATGCCACTCAGAAAGACAAATATTTCCTGCCTACCAGCTGTTCATTATCCTGCCCGATAAGACTGTAAAATGGGTGAGTCTTCTCACTCTACCCAACCCAAGGTAAGCAATCTTGGTTGCTCCTGAGGCCCTCCCATAATAAACGTGATTACTAACAATTAAAAATTCATTACAGCTCTAATTACAGTCAATATAATGTCACCTGGACTCATTCCCCAATAAGCTCATAAAATGTTAAGCATATTATATTTCTTTCCTTGCTCCAGCATAAAGAACACTTCACCTGTCACAAACAGGGTTGTACAACAGACACCTACCTACCTGTTCTCCTCTCCTTCAGCAGCTTCCTGCACATGGTCCTCTCAATGTCTAGGGCCTTCATGACAAGTCCTAATATTCCTTCAGTGCACGGGCAAGCTCCTCTCTGGCTTCACTGAGGGCTTAGCAGAATTCATCCAGTTTGCTTTTGGCATCCTTGAGGGCAGGATCTCCTTTCTGCCTCAGCAATGCTTGACTGGAGCTGAGCATGCTGCAGTGGAAGGAGTGCTCTGACTCCTACCAGCTAGGGCCTGATGGTCCTCTGTGTCCCCAGGTGTCCAGCCACCGGTGGTCTTACACTAAACCCCTTGGTGCTGAACAGGCCATCAATCCCACATTGTATCTCACAACCCTCTGTCACTAGGACTGAATGATGGAGACACAGTGGAAAACTCTACGAGTAAGACATTCGCCATCTCACTTTGAACTCCAGTCTTTGCAAGCCAAAAATGATCTAAAAATGCAGCCAGGGTCTCTTTAGCACCAGCTTTGGGTTTTTCATTCCACAGGCTTCAGCTTCTATGACTTTTCCAGTGACTTAGTGGCTACTGTCTCCTTTTCTAAGCCTTAAAGCAGGCCTGCAGGATGAACCCCATCTCTCAGTCCTTCCCTGTAGAAAACCAGAACTTAAAAACAACCAAAAATAAATTCTGTAGTTTTTCATCCTCTACGTTTAAAAATGACAACGGCTCTACCAAAAAGTGTTGATAAATGAACGGGTGTCATGGCTTGATCACACTGAGGCTGTTTCACACTTGCTTTCAAACAAAACAGACCCCTTTGCTACAAATATGAATCTACTTTTTAACTAGAGCTAGCAGCTATCAAAATGCTCCATGGGGCAAATGAAGGGGAGCCCAGTCTGGGGCTGTTGAAATCTTTGATTCAAGCATGATGCACCTGAGCAATTAGCATTACTCCATTTTTCATGAGCACAGCAGATGGGAAAGATAAACTCTGGCACCTCCGTGTTACAGCCTGGCCCCTCTCCAGGAAAAACTGAGGAAACTTATAAAAGTGTGTGGTTTTCTGCAGGACGGAGCCTGCAGCTGGAGCAACAGCAAGCAGCTCACGGCATATATTGCTGCATGGAGCTGGCTGGTCTGGGCTGAGCACTCAGCCGGGTCATTTAGCACCAGGAAAACGTGCAGAAGGGATCTGTCTGAGGCACAGTGGTATCTCTGGCTTCCTGGATTTACAAGAGGCTGCTTTCAAAACACTGGAGATCTTCCCTTTCTCTACTCTCTTCTTAAGGAAGTCCCCAAGAACGCTCTAGGACTTTGCACCATCTCAGTCTGTAACTGTCCTTGGACTTCTCACTGAGACAAGGAATTAGGAGATGACTTCTTGACCTCTCCCATCCCAACCTACAAATTCCTGCCTAAACTGGGGAGCACTTGTCCTCAAAAATGCTCTTTATCTGTGTGGGACAAGAGGAGAGAGAGAGAAGCATTTGCTATGGCTGTGTAGCAAGCCACATCATTAGGAAGACACTAGGAATGAAATTTGGCTGTGTTGCTGAGCCCTTACGCCCTGCAGAAGAGGGAAGGGCTTTGAGCTGGCCTACGCAGGTCAGGGAAGGTGATGGAGGTGGAAGGCATGTGGTGTGCTGTGGGAGAACCCAGATTTCCTTTGCTGCTCAGGGCAAGCCAGGCCTGCCAGCGGAGCAGAGATTAGACAGCAATCAAATCCAGCCAAGCTGAAAGGAGACTAGAGAAATTATTGGGTGACTGAGAAAAGAGGATGTTACGGATGGTTTTAAAAAGAACAGAAGGAGGTACTAGTCTAAATACAAAGTGTTTTTTTTAGGGGAATTTTCCAGTTCTAAATAAATAAGATCTGCTCCATTCCCATACTTTTTTGTGTAAACACTCAGCCCGCCCCAAGATGCTACAGGTACAGTAGTACAGTCAGGGTTGATTCACCTACTGATCCAAATCTTCCTCCTCCCAAACCTTAAGAAGAATCCAGCCAAGCATTAATCACATTAATTTGCTTGCAATGCGATATCATTTATGGAGGGCTAATAACTAACCTGGCTGGGCAATCTGAAGTTATAATGGTAGGTTTGAGGCTGTGTCTCATGTTTTCACACTGCTTTCGTCATGAGTAATTCCTGTCCGTGAACCACCTCCAGGCCTTCCCACCGCTCATGTGCAGGCTGCCAGTGCCCATGTAAGAGCCCCGCTTGTCAGGCAGAGGGTGCCACTCGCCCTTGTGCCGGCTGAAGATGCCTTGACGGGGTTCGCCTGGCCACGGAAATACAGGCCAACACTCTTTATAAATGAATAAACCCCCCACACACTGCAGGCCTGCACGTTCGCGGCCCGGTCGAGGCCTCCAACGTGCCGGGGTGGAGCTCCAGGCAGCGCAGGGGCCCGTGGCCCATCGCACCGTGGGCCGGCTCGGAGCGGTGCCTTGGGAGCTTTTGTGCCGGCCGCCATGTTAAGTGCTGGTGTTGACCGCCCCATCCCACCAGCCAGGACACCCACCACAGTCAAACTGCCCCATCCCACCAGCCAGGACACCCACCACGGTCAAACCGCCCCATCCCACCAGCCAGGACACCTGCCCTGCCCCGGTGCCACGTCCTCCCCCCGCCCCCCGCCATGACCTGCCCCGCCCCCACTGCCTGGTCCCTCTCGGCGGTCGCGGTCCCCTCACGCCTCAGGTGTCCGAGAACCCCGACGCTCGACGGGCGTCCGGCCCCGCTCCCCGCGACGCTCCCCGCTCCTCACACCGCTCCTCCCGCCGCGCTCGGGGCAGGAGGGCGAGGGCGTCGCAGGGGCCCCCGTGGCGGGGGCCGGCGCCTCAGCGGGCGGGCGGGCGGGCGGGCGGGGGAGTCTGCGGCCGGAAGGGAGAGGGCCGGGGGCTCGTAGGCCGCTGCGCCAAGTCATGGGCCTGCCCCGCACCTCCGTCAGACACGGGCCTGGGAGACGCTGGGGGCTTTTCCCCACGTCGGCCTGGCGAGAAGGCAGCCCCTGCCAAGCCCTGCATGCAGGAGCCGCCCCCCAGCCCCCCAGCCCCTTCTCTGGGGCCCGTCAGAGCGACGGTCGGGGTGTCCCACGCCAGAAGAAACATCCGCGTCGCCCGGGCTAGAGGAGCAGCTGTGCTCGGGCAGGGACCACCTTCTCCCACAGCCCCGAAGCACCCCCGCTGCTTCTTCTGCAGGTAAGCAGTTGCTTGTCCTCCCAGTTTAAAGAGCTGCACCTTGTTTTGCCAGTTTTACTTGGTTTAGTGCCGTTTTACTCCCCACCGGATCTCCCGGTGCTTCCACAAGGAGAGCAGCCCCCAGGCCCCACCTCCCGCGCTTCGCAGCAGCAGCACGTCTCTAGCAAGGCCTTTCTTGCTGGACCTTTCTTCCCCTGGAGACCAGGTGTGCATGGACCCTGTGCACTACCATCCAGGCTTATTTTTATCAGTGTCATTCTATTTCAGGGGATGTAAAACCCACCTGACCCAAACCTGACTATTTCCCTTTCCAATCTCACAACCACTTGAGGAAAAAAAAAAAAAAAAAAAAAGAAAACCCTTCTCCCCAAATAATTCTGCTTCTAGGAAGTAAACCAGGTACAATGGTGTGGACCGTGTTTTCCTAACACACCTCAGTGGATTCGGCTGGGGCAGAAAATCTGTATTCAGTAATTTCCACTGCAGGACAGACCCCTCTGCCACAGCATTGCATTGCTATTCCTTATGCCAAAAAACAAAACACATTTCCCCCACGGGCTCTTCTCCCAGGGAACATTAAATAATACTATGACACAAAGATATCATTTGAATTCTCTGCAGTTTATTGGTGACGAAAGAATCCAGAGGAAATGGGGCATTGGTAGAAAGCAACAGTGCAATAAGATTGACGTAACGAAAGGTTTTGAAGCAAGCATTGCGTCAGGCTGGTTTTCAATACGACCATACGTATGTCAGGTGTAAAGGAGAAGAGGGAAAAGAATCTCTAAAATATTAAAGCTGCCAAGTTACTCCCCCAGGGAAGATGGCTGTCTCCAGATGGGTGTTCCTCACTCCTACCTCTGACTATGAGGCATTACAACATTTCTTCTGCTTACACAAATTCCTCATATAGCTAAAACAGGCATGTAGACAACGTGCAGGACACGCACAAGTCGCAAGGAAAACACGGCCGTTCAGAAGGAGACTTAAGAAGGGAAAGGAAAGAGCGGCTTTATACACCCTCCTACTCAGCCAGCGCAGCAGCCAAGGCGTAACAGCCAGCAGGAACCGGGCAGCAAGAGAGGCAGGGCCCTTGGATGAACTCTCCAGTGTCTGGTATCCGCAAGGGAGATATATCTTAATGGGGCTGTAAACATTTCATCCCTGGAGACGGGAAGGGCTCAGACAGGAGCCGGGCTCTGCCGACAGGGTAGTGTTTTACTATGAAGCTCCCTTTGGGGAGGAGGCAGGGTGATTTCAGGAAGCTGTCACCTGTAAGGGGAACAGTTCATTTCTTTGCTGGATACCGGCGCTGGACTGGAGCGGCTGCACCACTGGCTAAAGATGGGAGATGCTGCTTTCCTTTGAAGGACCGAGATGAGGGCTCAGTATTTTACACCTGAAGATTTGACAGAGGTGGTTGTGACACATCTCCGTACAGAGGAGGATCCCCCACTGGAGCCGAAGTTGCCACCTCCTCCAGAGCTGCACACTCTTCCACTTCCAGAAGAGAAGCCACCACTGATAATTCCTCCTCCCACTCCACAGCTTCCTCCTCCGACTGCACATACTCCTCCTCCCATGCCACTGCCGGCTCCAAAGCCTCCAGCTCGGCCTCCAACAATGGTGGTTCTGCCTACCACGGCTGGAAGAGAAGCACAGGCTCATTATTCATCACATGGCAGCCTGGGAGTCCTAACAAAACCCAGCATAAAAGCCATTCTGCAAGGAAGAGAATGCGCAGATACTTACAGACATTTACGTTGGACAGGTTATCTCCACACAGCCTGTGTAGGGAAAGGAATACAGGTTATTGATCTAATACAATAGAAGACACTTCAGGTAAGAATTACACTGCACTTTCCCAAGTACTAAGTATATTTTCTGTTCCTTTTAAACCCAGCCAAAAACACTGGGACATATTCCCTCTCAGGGCCTTGTTTCTATTTTGGATCTAAAAACTTGGAAAAAAAATAAGATCAAATCAGAGTCCAGATTTACATGGGTTGTGACAGATGATGAAATCTGAGTCCATCCTAAGGAGTTACAGTTCCTCTATGAGGCTACGATGACAGCAGATCTCACCTGCTCTCCTCTCCCTCCAGCAGCTTCCTGTACATGGCAATCTCAACATCCAGGGCAATCTTGATGTTCAGCAGCTCCTGGTATTCCTTCAACAAGCGAGCCAGCTCCTCCTTGTCTTTCTGCAGGGCACTTTCCAGCTCTTCCAGTTTCCTCCTAGCATCCTTGAGGGCCATCTCACCCCGCTCCTCTGCCTCAGCAATAGCTGCCTGCAGCTGCTGGTTCTGTGAAAGAAGCAAGGCAGTTTCTCAGTTCCCTTCCACATCCCCTCCACTGGAGCAGTCCCCAAGGCACAAACTGGATGGAAAAGAGGCAGGAATAAGCAAGGTCCTCCAAAAGCATTGCAGTTCAGTGACCACGCTCCTGCCGCACCATCCTGGCACCCCAATGCTGCTCCTCTGGGACCCAACCTGATGCCAGTGCACAAGGAGGTGCTCGCGAAGCCTTACCTGCTTCTTCACATTCTCGATTTCAGCCCGCAGCCTCTGGATGTTCCGGGTCAGCTCTTGGATCTCTATCTTGGTGTTGCGGAGGCTGTCCCCATGCCTGCCAGCAGTGCTCTGCAGCTCTTCGTACTGACAGCACAGAGACAAAGCAACCCTTGAGTGACACAAGCTGCAGAGACCTCAACACGTTTCCTTGCCATGCGGCGAGGAGGCAGTGAGCCACAGTGAGCGTCTGAGCCTCCTCAGCTGCTTCACAACTCACCCGGCTCTGGTACCAAGCCTCAGCCTCAGCCCTGCTGCTCTGAGCAATCTGTTCGTACTGGCGTCGGACTTCCTCAATGATGCTCTCCAGATCCAGGTGCCGGTTGTTATCCATGGACACCACCACGGACAAGTCCCGGCTGATGGTCTGCATCTGAGACAGCTCCTGCAACCAAGACAGGAATTAACCTGAACTTCTGAGGAGGTGAGAAGAGAGCAGCAGTTGCAGGGAGCCCAAGTGACTCTCCAGAGTAAATCCACACGGGCACCTGGTCAAACTGCAGGGCCTCTAGTCAGAACACGCCTCATTAGAGCTCCGGCCATCCAAGGGAAGGGAAGGCTCCTTACCTCCTCGTAGAAGCACCTCAGGAAGTTGAGTTCATCAGTCAGAGTTTGCACCTTTGTTTCCAACTCTACTTTAGTCATGTAGGCACAGTCCACATCCTGAAGGAAAGAGCACACGGGTAAAGAACCTTTTCCTCCAATCCCTGAAGAGCTGCTGGCAGCCAGGGCCTCCAGCTGGAAGCTGCCCTTCCTCGCACTGCCTCCTTCCAATGCCTTTCCAACCTGTCCCCCCCAACATACACACACACACACACACACACACACACACACACTCGTGGTGCCCCTCACCTTCTTGAGCACCACAAACTCATTCTCCGCAGCGGTGCGCCTGTTGATTTCTTCTTCATACCTGTTGAAGGGGAAAAGACAAGCTGAGTCGGTTGCACTGCTCGCCAGTCAAGCAGTCGAACCGCCCACCCTAGAAACCCCTGTCCCTGCTCTCCAGCACTCCAGGGCAAAGGGGAGAGAGTGCTGAAATCTCAGAGCTGCCTTAGCTCTCCTGCCTTGCTGGTTACTTCTCCCATATTAGATCCCTGCACTTACTTGGTTTTGTAATCCTCCACGTATTGCTGCATGCTCTGCAGTTCTGACTCCAGTTGTCCCCTCTGTCCCAGAAGAGACTCTAGCTTCCTCCTCAGGTTCTGGATGTAATTTTCCAAGAGGGCATCGAGGTTCTTCCTTGGCCCAGAAGGCCCTTGCTGTTGCAGGAGCTCCCACTTGGTGGAGAGGACCTTGTTCTGTTGCTCCAGGAAGCGAACCTGAAAGGCACAAAGGGGAGTTTGAGCTGTTCACCCTGGGATCTCCTCAAGCATTGTGCTTATTTGGGCAGCTAAGGGAATCAGTTCTCAAATGCCCAACAGAATCGTATGTGGTTGAAAGCCAGTCTTCCAATAGGAAGATTCCTCCCTTCCATATAAGATCTTTCTCCTCTTTTTTCAATTATCTGTAGGAAAGGTTAGGGTTTTACACTTTTCCAAAATATGACATTTGGCCTTCATTAGTTTTAGAAAGTGTTAGATAATTCTTCCAAAACCTTCCAAAGAATGAAATTAGATGTGTCTATATATCAGAGAACATTCCACATATCCGATACAAAGAGTATTCAATACATATCTCTTATATTTAAAAGACTGTGAACATGTTGACAACCAACCTTCTCCCAGTGCAGACAAGCTACAGAACATTGGTCTGTACTTAGCTGAAAAAAAATCCCACACTGTCAGGAATAAATTGAAAACTCATTCATACATTCGAAATGTAAATTCCTTGAGAAGAAACTATCATTGAAAAATAACCGACTGGAAAGAACTGCTTAGGATAGTTGAGTCTACGATTATCAGTTTGGCCTGGCTCCTCAGAGAACACTAGAGAGTAAAGCTAAGGAAGCATTTGGACCGGGCGACTGTAGAAAAAGTCCTTTGATTTTCCTGTGGATGTAAAATTTTCACATTTCCTTAGGAAAACTCAATGAGAAGATCACTGCCAACCTTCCAGACCTGCCAACATCGAGCTGCGAAGGACAATATGTACCCCTCCGCAGCACAGGAAAGTTTCTGAGAGTCCCCATTCCCAAACGAATATAGTTCCATCCTCTCACCTTGTCAATGAAAGAGGCAAACTGATTGTTAAGTGTCTTGATCTGTTCCTTCTCCTGGGACTTCACTTGTTGGATCTGAGGATCAATCTCAACGTGGACTGGCCTCAGGAGGGTTGGGTCAACCTGCACTGGTTGAATGCCTGCAGGGAACCCAGGCCCACCTCTCACAGAGCCACCAAAGCTGCCTATTCCTCCACCAATGACACCTCCTCCAAAGCTGCCAATTCCTCCTCCATAGCCTCCACCAAAGCCACCAATTCTACATCCATATCCACTGCCATAAGAGCCACCCATGGAAATCCTTCCACTTCCACCTATGTTATGGAGGCTCCTGCTGCTAAAACCTCCACAACGTCCGCTGCCTCCAGTTCCCCTGGATGTGGAGAACGAGCTATAACTGATCCTGCTTCCGCCCCCACTTCCTCCAAAGCCACCACCAATGGCAGAGCAAGAGCTGTATCCCCCTCTGCTTCCGCCTCCAAAGCTTCTACAGATTGACTGCCGAGACATGGCTGTTTCTTCTAAGCAGAGTTGAGGAGAGAAGATCAACAGAGCTGTGTTGCAGAGGGACGAATGCAGAGAGAAGCGTGCACAGTTTTCTCTGACTCCACAGCTTCAGGCCTTCCCTTTTATCTGTTCCAGGAGGTGGGCTGGGTCTACATGGGCGTGAAGAGGAAGCAAATTTATTGTCTTCATCAGCTTCATGCGGTTAAAAGATTTTTGCCAAATGTTGACTCCACCCAGCATTACACTTTGCAATGTAGAAGAGAATAAAAGAGCAAGAACAGTGAAACAGGTCTCAATGAGTAAGTGGACTCTCATATCTCTATGGCATCTGGAAATATATCGTTTACACTGATGTAGTCATGTTCATCCCTCCTCCCACCTTTTCCTCCCATCCATTCTTAACAATTTCTCAATTTATCTGGATCTGGATCTTTTGCACTGAAGCACAATGTCAGGCAAGCCCTTTTGTCAAAACCAACTAGAATGAGACTTTCACAATTCCCCCAAACACACCCCAACTCTCTTTTTTATGTGGAAAACTGCTGATTGCTTTCCGGGAAGCAGTTTCCCAATGTAGAGCAAGAATGTCATACATTAACATTTAACAAGGGTCAGCATTTCTTTTTTAACCAGTAAGGAGGTGCTTAGCTCCTCTGCTTACCATCGCTTGGGAAGGGAGTGCCTTCTTCTAGAACAAATTCCTGTAGAATGTGTCTCCCAGAGTCTGCGATTACCAAGTACCAAGACCGCGAACACTTCGGGAGCACAATGAACAGGAGAACACGGATGGCCAAGCTCCTTCCTTATGCTTTTCCAGTGGATACAGGGAATGCCGAACCTGTAGAGGAATGGAATGACACTTCGGGCACTTGATGTGGTAACGATGACTGGACACAGACAAATAGCAGAGAAATACAGGCAGAGATATCAATGACTTTTTAAGATAAATTTTTTTAATTAAGTTGGTAAGTAAAGAAAGTAGCTGAATCTGTCATATTTGATCATTTCCAAAAGGGGGAAATAAACGGAGGAAGAAGCTCTGAGGCTCCGTTAAGTAGCTACAGTTAAGAATGTTGCTGTATATCAAGTGTGTTTTAGATTTATGGCAAGGACACCTTAGGCTACAGTAAAATTAGTTGGCGGCGCGTGGGGATGGGGGCTTCCAGACTAAATTCACTGTAGAAAAATGTATTTTTAGGACATCAGCTTCAGCTTCAAACTACTGAAAAATAATGTTCACTATTATGTGCACAAGCTGCCTAGGAATGAAGTAGGAAGTTCACCTGTAAGAAATCTTGAGGATATCTCATGGGTCTCATTAGTCAAATATACATTTTTTTGTTACATATATGAACTTTTAGAAAAATATGTATTTTATCTCTCTTCCTAGAGATTAGCTACTAAAAATCATCAATAAATGTCAAAGAAAATGTACTATACAGCCATCTAAGCATTTCAGAAGTCCAAGATATTATACAGTCTTTAAGCTTCCAAGGCTGAATATACCTGTTCATTAGGTCTTCAGAAAGTCCCATAAGACAAGTAAACGTTCTTAGAAAATATCACAAGGCATCAGCCTTCACTCACAGATGTTTAAAGTCTTGGAAAACCTAATTCAGAGAATCACTTGCAAAAGCCATTGCAGCAGTCCGAAACATAAACACCACTGACGGTCAGTGGGACAGAGGCTGCTAGATGCCACGGTCACTTCAGAGAAAGGGGTACCGGAGAGCAGAGAACGGTGCCCTTGAGGGTTGTCCAGATGTGGGTGGCATGCCCTCTGGACAGGCTGCAGCTGGGGAATGGGCAGCCACCTCTACAGCAGGAAGGAGACTCCTTCCCTTTCAAAAGTGTCTTAATTTAGGAGGGCCTTCTTTGATGGTGGTTATCGTCCCCTCCAAACGTGCAGTCCCTGGGAGGTGCTCAGGGTAGCTCAGAGCTGTCAGTAGAAAAACCAGGCTGCCTCTTCTCTTGGCCTCCCTCCAGACTGACAAACACACGGTGGCTGATTTTCTCCATAAACTCACTCATAGCATCCCACATGGCAGCTCCACGACCGGGGAAAAGATTTGTTGAGTCAGCCAAATACCTAGATGCTGACCATGTTCTACGCACACAGATAAGACGCTCAGATTGAGTCAGTCTGATGTCTTCAGAGAAGATATGGAGATTATTTCCAACCTGGAGACGCATCAGCCTCCTCCAGGTAAAACTCGATAGACAGCCTGGGCTCCAGCCATCCCTTCAGATCTCTTGTGCAAGGCACTGTGCACAGCCAAAGCATCAACACTGGGCAAAAGAAACCCTGCAGAAAGAGCAGCTTTAGCAGACCAAGCCAGGCTGCAACTTCACGTCACACACAGCAAAGCAAATCTGGCAAGAAACACAAGGGAAGCATAGAGGAGGACACCACAGTGATTCCTCACAGCAGTTTCAGATTTTAAGGCTAACTATCAGGCCTATGTTTCTTTTAAGAACCACAGCAGTTGACTCTTCCCCTGAGCCAACCCCCAAAGCACTCGTGGCACAACCCCCTCTTCTGAAAGGCACTGCCTTCTCATCCTCGCCTGTTCTGGCCAAGCAAAGCCAGGCTTCCCAGCTCCGGTGCTGCTCTGCTGCCCTCAGAAGCGAGTAGAAGGCCCTCTTCCAAGAGCCCTGGCACCATTCCCCTTTGCAAGTGCATGCAGCCTTGCCAGGACCTCTGCCTAAGTCCACGGCTTCCTGGCCTGTTACAGGGACACTGGCAGCTCTCAGCAGGCTGCTGTGGGAGTCCTGAACCACTGCTGGAAGTGGTTTGTGTCCCTTTGATCTCGTCTTGTGGTGGAAGAACTGAAGCACAGATCAGACACATCAGCGCTCCGCTCACATCCTGCTCCCAGGCACCCTCCTGGAGCCAGACCAAAGCTCCCTCTCACTTGCTCTCCAAGGAAAGAAAAACCTTTTGGAGACTTAGCTGACTTCTCAGAGAGCCAATGGGCACCTGAGGAGCAACGTTGAGACAACCTGTCCCCTCCCAGCCCCTCGTGCTCCCACTGCCAGGCAATGCAGGGCAAGATGAGTCAGTGCTCCTCCAGCACTCCGGGAGCTCACAGAGTGCTGGGCTTTGCGGCCGGCCTGGCCAAAGCCTTCCCGTGTGCCTGTGGAAAGCCGCTTGGCCTACATCCATACCAGTGCTTACAGGTAGCTGCAGGAAAGGTGCCCTGCCACCACTGCTGACACTAATCAAAGTCCACCCTGATGCAGGAAGCTCAGAAGAACTAACAAGAGCAGACTGATCTCTTGCCGCTCCCTCCTCCCCCTGCCAATTGCCATCATCATCATCTTTGCATCTCCACTGGTGTAGCCCTGACGCACTGACAGTGCTCCTGCACAAAGCCCATAATTTTCTGCATTCGGCACTAACGTGACCGGTAAGAGTCAAGAGGCATCCCCAGTGCCTACGCACTCGCCTAGCTCCCTCCACACGCCCTTTCCATTCCCTCCTAACACCATCCCAACGTGACAGTGTTGAACAGAAGACCAACCCAGAGTTTGCCCTCAAGTGGCTTCCCCAAGGCAAAATCAGCTTGCATAGCAGTGACTTTTCAAACAAGACCACATAGACATCACGTATGTTCTCTGCAATTTATTGAGAGTGGCAACATCCCGAGGAAGTAGGAGATACCATGAACAGAAGAGGAAGGGAGGTGGGCACAGTGCATCCTGTTCCATGTCAAAGAGTGCCTAACGCTGAGGAGCATGCTTGGGAAAGAGCATGCTGGAGAAAGGCCAGGCGTGCATCAGGTGTTAGCAGGTGTCGCAGAGCAAGGAGAGGTGGAAGTGGTAGCCACTACCACTCTCGAGCAAGCTCCTGGGGCTACCAGGTGAGTAAACCTGCCCGGCTGCTCCACCCCAGGGCAATTAATCCCTCTGGCCATCTGCAGAGAACTTGCTCCCTCCCCAGCTCTGCTGAGGATGGAGACCCTCTTTCCCCACACCTGCCATGGAAGCGAGTGGAAGGAGCAGGCTGTGCTGCCCACTGAAGCACCCCAGAGATATGGCCATCTAGGAAGCGACATGAGGGAAGAGGAGCAAACATGAGGGAAGAGGAGCAAAGAGGACTTTCATACACATTTGCCACTAGGCAGCCAGAAATGTACAACACAGCAAGAAAGGCAGAGCGTTTCCCTCCTTTAAATCAGCTCTCCGTTCTGGGTATCCCCAAGTGAGACTTTGCTTTGCTCGGACTTATTTCGTCCCTGGGCTTGGGGCTAGCCAGCAGCTTGCCAGGACTCTGAAGAGGGCATGGCCTTGCCACAAGACTGCCTTCCTGGGGACAAGCCAGGAAGACAAGCTGGTGTGTGGAGGGCCATGGGGGACACAGTTCATTTCATGGCAGGATACCAGAGGTGGATTTAAGGAGGCTGTGCTACTGCCAGGAGAAGAGAGGAGATGCTTCTTTCATTTTCTGAACTGACTTCAGGGCTCAGTATTTTACTCCTGAAGATTTGATGGAGGTGGTTGTGACACATCTCCGTACAGAGGAGGATCCCCCACTGGAGCCAAAGTTGCCACCTCCTCCAGAGCTGCACACTCTTCCACTTCCAGAAGAGAAGCCACCACTGTGCACTCCTCCTCCTATTCCACAGCTGCCTCCGATGCTTCCACCTCCGTAGCTTCCTCCTATTCCACAAACACCTCCTCCTATGCCGCTTCCACCTCCGAAGCCTCCTCCCATGCCGCTTCCACCTCCGAAGCCTCCTCCGATGCCACTGCCTCCTCCGAAGCCTCCTCTGCCTCCAGAGATGGTGGTCCTGCCTACCACGGCTGGAAAAGAAGCACAGGTTACATGTTATACAACCGTAGGATGGGAGTCCTAGGTGACACAGCTCACCACTACCTCGCAACTGAACAAATGCAGATACTTACAGACATTCACGTTGGACATGCCATCGCTGCACAGTCTATGAGGGGAAACAATACCGGTTAATCTTAGAGAAAGTGCAGGCCTCTTCAGCTGATAATGCTGCCTATCTTTACTAAGTATATTTTCTCTATTCTTTCTGAATTTCCATATTTTTTTGGACCCAATTGGCAACACTGAACTTTACATTTTTATAACAGAGATGGGCCAACATTTATAGTGAAGGTAAAGAACTACATCATGAAGAATAAGGAATATAACCCCAGTATATGCCAAATTTTACTCACAGAAACATAGTATAATCACTTAAGGCTGATTCAACAAGATACAAACAAAGAAGGGCACCTGCTCTCCTCTCCCTCCAGCAGCTTCCTGTACATGGCAATCTCAACATCCAGGGCAATCTTGATGTTCAGCAGCTCCTGGTATTCCTTCAGCAAGCGAGCCAGCTCCTCCTTGTCTTTCTGCAGGGCACTTTCCAGCTCTTCCAGTTTCCTCCTAGCATCCTTGAGGGCCATCTCACCCCGCTCCTCTGCCTCAGCAATAGCTGCCTGCAGCTGCTGGTTCTGTGAAAGAAGCAAGGCAGTTTCTCAGTTCCCTTCCACATCCCCTCCACTGGAGCAGTCCCCAAGGCACAAACTGGATGGAAAAGAGGCAGGAATAAGCAAGGTCCTCCAAAAGCATTGCAGTTCAGTGACCACGCTCCTGCCGCACCATCCTGGCCCCCCAACGCTGCTCCTCTGGGACCCAACCTGATGCCAGTGCACAAGGAGGTGCTCGCGAAGCCTTACCTGCTTCTTCACATTCTCGATTTCAGCCCGCAGCCTCTGGATGTTCCGGGTCAGCTCTTGGATCTCTATCTTGGTGTTGCGGAGGCTGTCCCCATGCCTGCCAGCAGTGCTCTGCAGCTCTTCGTACTGACAGCACAGAGACAAAGCAACCCTTGAGTGACACAAGCTGCAGAGACCTCAACACGTTTCCTTGCCATGCGGCGAGGAGGCAGTGAGCCACAGTGAGCGTCTGAGCCTCCTCAGCTGCTTCACAACTCACCCGGCTCTGGTACCAAGCCTCAGCCTCAGCCCTGCTGCTCTGAGCAATCTGTTCGTACTGGCGTCGGACTTCCTCAATGATGCTCTCCAGATCCAGGTGCCGGTTGTTATCCATGGACACCACCACGGACAAGTCCCGGCTGATGGTCTGCATCTGAGACAGCTCCTGCAACCAAGACAGGAATTAACCTGAACTTCTGAGGAGGTGAGAAGAGAGCAGCAGTTGCAGGGAGCCCAAGTGACTCTCCAGAGTAAATCCACACGGGCACCTAGTCAAACTGCAGGGCCTCTAGTCAGAACACGCCTCATTAGAGCTCCGGCCATCCAAGGGAAGGGAAAGCTCCTTACCTCCTCGTAGAAGCACCTCAGGAAGTTGAGTTCATCAGTCAGAGTTTGCACCTTTGTTTCCAACTCTACTTTAGTCATGTAGGCACAGTCCACATCCTGAAGGAAAGAGCACACGGGTAAAGAACCTTTTCCTCCAATCCCTGAAGAGCTGCTGGCAGCCAGGGCCTCCGGCTGGAAGCTGCCCTTCCTCGCACTGCCTCCTTCCAATGCCTTTCCAACCTGTCCCCCCCAACATACACACACACACACACACACACACACTCGTGGTGCCCCTCACCTTCTTGAGCACCACAAACTCATTCTCCGCAGCGGTGCGCCTGTTGATTTCTTCTTCATACCTGTTGAAGGGGAAAAGACAAGCTGAGTCGGTTGCACTGCTCGCCAGTCAAGCAGTCGAACCGCCCACCCTAGAAACCCCTGTCCCTGCTCTCCAGCACTCCAGGGCAAAGGGGAGAGAGTGCTGAAATCTCAGAGCTGCCTTAGCTCTCCTGCCTTGCTGGTTACTTCTCCCATATTAGATCCCTGCACTTACTTGGTTTTGTAATCCTCCACGTATTGCCGCATGCTCTGCAGTTCTGACTCCAGTTGTCCCCTCTGTCCCAGAAGAGACTCTAGCTTCCTCCTCAGGTTCTGGATGTAATTTTCCAAGAGGGCATCGAGGTTCTTCCTTGGCCCAGAAGGCCCTTGCTGTTGCAGGAGCTCCCACTTGGTGGAGAGGACCTTGTTCTGTTGCTCCAGGAAGCGAACCTGAAAGGCACAAAGGGGAGTTTGAGCTGTTCACCCCGGGATCTCCTCAAGCATTGTGCTTATTTGGGCAGCTAAGGGAATCAGTTCTCAAATGCCCAACAGAACTGCAGCTGATTCAAATGTTTATCCGAGGTCCTGAAGTGGATAAGTTTCACCAGCGTTATTAAAGTTCAAGTTATTCTGAGCTTTTCACTTTGGTACATTTAGCAGTTGCCAATAGGAAAGTAGCACCCCCAGTTTCCATGACATGTTTGTTGGGTTTTTTTCCCGACATGGCTATTTCTTTACAGTCCTGGAGTCAAGAAAACAACGAAATTTTTGTCTAGTTGCACATATATTTTCCTACAAGGGAATCTGTATTTCTTTGGTTTCTCTTTGAAATGAAATTAATTCAGGACTGCTAGAAAGATATTTAACACAATGTTTATAGGATCAGTTCCATGAGAAGAAGGTTTTATCAAAAAGGGAAGCACAGTAGCGAGACCTGTGTAGGATAACTAAATATACCATGATGACTTAACCCTGAATCACCGGAACTTCCACAAATTAAGCTGAAGAGATGCCTGGGCAAGAGAATATTCAGAATGTCCTCTGGATATTGCCTTTAATCTTCTATTAACATGAAACTTTGTCCATTGTTCAGTAGTACTTAATAAGACCTTAATAATAACCTAAGAATAACCTCTTACTAAGGCATCAGTCCTGCTAATTTTAATACCTATTGATGAGAAAAAAATTCCCTTTCCACAGCACAGGAAAGTTGAAAGAGCCTACCTGCAGGCAAGCACGGGCCTAAATTCTCACCTTATCGATGAAGGAGGCAAACTGGTTGTTAAGAGTCTTGATCTGTTCCTTCTCCTGGTTTTTCACTTGCTGGATCTGAGGATCAATCTCAACATGGACTGGTCGCAGCAGGGTTGGGTCAACCTGCACTGGGTGGATGCCTCCAGGCAATCCAGGGCCACCAAAGCCTGGGCCACCTAAGCCCGGGCCACCAAAGCCCGGGCCACCAAAGCCACATGCTCCTCCACCAAAGCCACCCAGTCCTCCACCACCTATTCCTCCACCAAAGCCACCCAGTCCTCCATAGCCACCACCAAAGCCAATTCTGCCTCCATATCCTCCACCGCCATAACATCCACCCACGGCAATCCGTCCGCCGCTGCCTATGTTATGGAGGCTCCTGCTGCTAAACCCTCCACAACGTCCACCACCTCCAAATCCCCTGGACGTGGAGTATGAACTGTAGCTGCTCCTGCTTCTGCTGCCACCTCCTCCAAAGCCACCGCCGATGGCAGAGCAAGAGCTGTAGCCCCTTCTACTCCCGCCTCCGAAGCTTCTACAGGCAGACTGTCGAGACATGGTTGTTTCTTCTAAGCAGAGCCAAAAACCAAGAAGAGAAGATCAACAGAGCTGAACAGCAAGGAGATGAGTGCAGAGAGAAGTGTGCACAGTCTTCTCTGACTCCACAGCTTCAGGCACTCCCTTTTATCCTCTGCGGGAGGTGGGCTGGGTGTGCATGGGCGTGAAGGTGGAAACCAATTTACTATTTTCATCAGCATGGTGCTGTTGACAGATTTTCAATGTAGCTTTACCATATTTGGGCCTGCCTAGAGACACGCCCTGCAATACAGAAGGAATAAAAGAACAAGAACATTGAAACAGGTCTCAGTGACTAAGTGGACTCTTCTATCTTTATGACATCTTGGAAACCATCTTTTACAATGATGCACTTCTCTGCAGCCCTTCACTGGCTTCCCAGCCTTTATTAATGGTTCCCAATAATTCCAGATCTAGATCCTTCTATTCAAAGCTCCACTGAAAGGAGAAGTTTTGATGAAATCCCAGCTATAATATGGCTTTCACAATTCCTTACACACACCCTAAATCTGCTCTCTGTGTGTAAAATTGCTTTTGGCACTTTAGAAAAGGTTTCTCAATCTCGAATGGGAATTCATGACAACAAAGTTTGAAGAAAATCAGCATATTCTTCTCCTAGAAGGGAATTACCACTCCTTGGAGTGTGCGTAGCGTCACTTTGGATGGGAGTGTCTTCTCCAAGTGGATTAAATTCCCTCCAACTCTATCTCCCAGATTCTTTGATAACTGACTACTGGGGATCTTGGACGACACTGGAGCAGAATGAACAAGGCAACATGAATGCTCCTGCTCCTGCTCCGTGCTTTTGCGATGGTGATGGGGAATGACTGCCTGCAGAAGACTGAAAGGATACTTCGGACAACTGCTATGGTGATGATGATGGGGACAGAGAAACAAGAAGTGGAAAGATAGATGAATAATTCAGGGCATGTGGAGTTCCTACTGCTCAGATGAATGTTGCTGACTGTATATTTACCTGACTGTTTCTAAAGATGAGACAACTAAGGAGAAAAAAAATGTTAAGAAATGGAATTATTTCAGCTTCTAAGGCGTTGTATATTTCCTCATTTTCAAATCCAGTGCTGCATAAGGGACGTACTGTAGAACTGTATTCCGTAGGAAGTCTGACATGAAAGAATCCCATTTTTTTGACTGCATGTGTATGAACTTTTAAATAATGATTCATAAGGCACCACCTTAGGGTCTAAAGTACAGAATGATAGTGATGTACAATGTTCTGAAAAAATAGATTATAGACACCAGTTAAAGACAGAGGTCTGTAAAGTCTATTTAAAAGGCATTCTACAGGTACCCTCCAGCTGAATATTATTAATCAAATGTATCCTTAAGTTCAATGTATGAATCAAGAAGTAACTTTCCTTACATTTCCTGTAGTATTTATTTAGTAAGCCCTAAAATGCAATAAGTGATAGAGGAAATACACATTACAGCCCTTCAAAAGATTTAAAGCAATAATAAAGAGGTATGTAAAGGTATTCAAAAAAACATATATGAACATATATGTGCATTAGGAATTTTCAAAATCTCCCATGAGACTGAGGCAACTAAGTGCTGCTTGAAAGTATCACAAGGCATCAGCCTTCACTCACAGATGTTTAAAGTCTTGGAAAACCTAACCCAGAGAATCACTTGCAAAAGCCATTGCAGCAGTCCGAAACATAACCACCACTGACGGTCAGTGGGACAGAGGCTGCTAGATGCCACGGTCACTTCAGAGAAAGGGGTACCGGAGAGCAGAGAACGGTGCCCTTGAGGGTTGTCCAGATGTGGGTGGCATGCCCTCTGGACAGGCTGCAGCTGGGGAATGGGCAGCCACCTCTACAGCAGGAAGGAGACTCCTTCCCTTTCAAAAGTGTCTTAATTTAGGAGGGCCTTCTTTGATGGTGGTTATCGTCCCCTCCAAACGTGCAGTCCCTGGGAGGTGCTCAGGGTAGCTCAGAGCTGTCAGTAGAAAAACCAGGCTGCCTCTTCTCTTGGCCTCCCTCCAGACTGACAAACACACGGTGGCTGATTTTCTCCATAAACTCACTCATAACATCCCACATGGCAGCTCCACGACCAGGGGGAAGATTTGTTGAGTCAGCCAAATGCCTAGATGCTGACCATGTTCTGCGCACACAGATTGAGTCACTGTGACATCGTCAGAGAAAATTAGCGGATTATTTCCAACCTGGAGACGCATCAGCCTCCTCCAGGTAAAACTCGATAGACAGCCTGGGCTCCAGCCATCCCTTCAGATCTCTTGTGCAAGGCACTGTGCACAGCCAAAGCGTCAACACTGGGCAAAAGAAACCCTGCAGAAAGAGCAGCTTTAGCAGACCAAGCCAGGCTGCAACTTCACGTCACACACAGCAAAGCAAATCTGGCAAGAAACACAAGGGAAGCATAGAGGAGGACACCACAGTGATTCCTCACAGCAGTTTCAGATTTTAAGGCTAACTATCACGCCTATGTTTCTTTTAAGAACCACAGCAGTTGACTCTTCCCCTGAGCCAACCCCCAAAGCACTCGTGGCACAACCCCCTCTTCTGAAAGGCACTGCCTTCTCATCCTCGCCTGTTCTGGCCAAGCAAAGCCAGGCTTCCCAGCTCCGGCGCTGCTCTGCTGCCCTCAGAAGCGAGTAGAAGGCCCTCTTCCAAGAGCCCTGGCACCATTCCCCTTTGCAAGTGCATGCAGCCTTGCCAGGACCTCTGCCTAAGTCCACGGCTTCCTGGCCTGTTACAGGGACACTGGCAGCTCTCAGCAGCTGCTGTGGGAGTCCTGAACCACTGCTGGAAGTGGTTTGTGTCCCTTTGATCTCGTCTTGTGGTGGAAGAACTGAAGCACAGATCAGACACATCAGCGCTCCGCTCACATCCTGCTCCCAGGCACCCTCCTGGAGCCAGACCAAAGCTCCCTCTCACTTGCTCTCCAAGGAAAGAAAAACCTTTTGGAGACTTAGCTGACTTCTCAGAGAGCCAATGGGTACCTGAGGAGCAACGTTGAGACAACCTGTCCCCTCCCAGCCCCTCGTGCTCCCACTGCCAGGCAATGCAGGGCAAGATGAGTCAGTGCTCCTCCAGCACTCCGGGAGCTCACAGAGTGCTGGGCTTTGCGGCCGGCCTGGCCAAAGCCTTCCCGTGTGCCTGTGGAAAGCCGCTTGGCCTACATCCATACCAGTGCTTACAGGTAGCTGCAGGAAAGGTGCCCTGCCACCACTGCCCATAAGACTTCTGCCACTGCCACCTTCTCCTGACACTAATCAAAGTCCACCCTGATGCAGGAAGCTCAGAAGAACTAACAAGAGCAGACTGATCTCTTGCCGCTCCCTCCTCCCCCTGCCAATTGCCATCATCATCATCTTTGCATCTCCACTGGTGTAGCCCTGACGCACTGGCAGTGCTCCTGCACAAAGCCCATAATTTTCTGCATTCGGCTCTAACATGACCGGTAAGAGTCAAGAGGCATCCCCAGTGCCTACGCACTCGCCTAGCTCCCTCCACACGCCCTTTCCGTTCCCTCCTAACACCATCCCAACGTGACAGTGTTGAACAGAAGACCAACCCAGAGTTTGCCCTCAAGTGGCTTCCCCAAGGCAAAATCAGCTTGCATAGCAGTGACTTTTCAAACAAGACCACATAGACATCACGTATGTTCTCTGCAATTTATTGAGAGTGGCAACATCCCGAGGAAGTAGGAGATACCATGAACAGAAGAGGAAGGGAGGTGGGCACAGTGCATCCTGTTCCATGTCAAAGAGTGCCTAACGCTGAGGAGCATGCTTGGGAAAGAGCATGCTGGAGAAAGGCCAGGCGTGCATCAGGTGTTAGCAGGTGTCGCAGAGCAAGGAGAGGTGGAAGTGGTAGCCACTACCACTCTCGAGCAAGCTCCTGGGGCTACCAGGTGAGTAAACCTGCCCGGCTGCTCCACTCCAGGGCAATTAATCCCTCTGGCCATCTGCAGAGAACTTGCTCCCTCCCCAGCTCTGCTGAGGATGGAGACCCTCTTTCCCCACACCTGCCATGGAAGCGAGTGGAAGGAGCAGGCTGTGCTGCCCACTGAAGCACCCCAGAGATATGGCCATCTAGGAAGCGACATGAGGGAAGAGGAGCAAACATGAGGGAAGAGGAGCAAAGAGGACTTTCATACACATTTGCCACTAGGCAGCCAGAAATGTACAACACAGCAAGAAAGGCAGAGCGTTTCCCTCCTTTAAATCAGCTCTCCGTTCTGGGTATCCCCAAGTGAGACTTTGCTTTGCTCGGACTTATTTCGTCCCTGGGCTTGGGGCTAGCCAGCAGCTTGCCAGGACTCTGAAGAGGGCATGGCCTTGCCACGAGACTGCCTTCCTGGGGACAAGCCAGGAAGACAAGCTGGTGTGTGGAGGGCCATGGGGGACACAGTTCGTTTCATGGCAGGATACCAGAGGTGGATTTAAGGAGGCTGTGCTACTGCCAGGAGAAGAGAGGAGATGCTTCTTTCACTTTCTGAACTGACTTCAGGGCTCAGAATCTTACTCCTGAAGATTTGACAGAGGTGGTTGTGACACATCTCCGTACAGAGGAGGATCCCCCACTGGAGCCGAAGCTGCCACCTCCTCCAGAGCCGCACACTCTTCCACTTCCA
The DNA here is from genome assembly GCF_036370855.1 of Dromaius novaehollandiae. Classification (NCBI taxonomy): domain Eukaryota; kingdom Metazoa; phylum Chordata; class Aves; order Casuariiformes; family Dromaiidae; genus Dromaius; species Dromaius novaehollandiae. The sequence continues at coordinate 3,705,338 of NC_088125.1, read as the reverse complement.
GAAGAGAAGCCACCACTGTGCACTCCTCCTATTCCATAGCTGCCTCCGATGCTTCCACCTCCGTAGCTTCCTCCTATTCCACAAACACCTCCTCCTATGCCGCTTCCACCTCCAAAGCCTCCTCCCATGCCGCTTCCACCTCCGAAGCCGCCTCCTCCGATGCCGCTTCCACCTCCGAAGCCTCCTCCTATGCCACTGCCTCCTCCGAAGCCTCCTCTGCCTCCAGAGATGGTGGTCCTGCCTACCACGGCTGGAAGAGAAGCACAGGTTACATGTTATACAACCGTAGGGCGGGAGTCCTAGGTGACACAGCTCACCACTACCTCGCAACTGAACAAATGCAGATACTTACAGACATTCACGTTGGACATGCCATCGCCGCAGAGCCTGTGAAGGGAGATTAGCAAATGTTATTTAATACATGGCATCTAAACCTGAGAAGTTATATAACTCTTTTCCAAGGTTTTGTGGTTGTTTTCTTTTTCCTTTTCCAGCTGTAATTAACCACTTTGGGATCACTAAATTATTTAGTGAGAGGAGGCAGGGACAATTTCCCTTTACATTGAGTTTCTTCCAGACTTAAGGTTCATTGAAAAATTAGCACGAAAGAAAATCATAGTAGTACCATCTTTAGCGAACAGTATGCCCATCATCAATTCCGACCTTCCCCCGCAAATGTAATCCAAAGGACAAATAGCTATTTTACCCATTTTAATCAGAATAGCCATGCTGGAAGTAGAAAAGAACTGCAAAACTGAAGGATTCCAGCACAGATGATGATATCCCTCTCATATATTCAAAGGTCAAGTGCTTACCTGCTCTCCTCTCCCTCCAGCAGCTTCCTGTACATGGCAATCTCAACATCCAGGGCAATCTTGATGTTCAGCAGCTCCTGGTATTCCTTCAGCAAGCGAGCCAGCTCCTCCTTGTCTTTCTGCAGGGCACTTTCCAGCTCTTCCAGTTTGATCCTGGCATCCTTGAGGGCCATCTCACCCCGCTCCTCTGCCTCAGCAATAGCTGCCTGCAGCTGCTGGTTCTGTGAAAGAAGCAAGGCAGTTTCTCAGTTCCCTTCCACATCCCCTCCACTGGAGCAGTCCCCAAGGCACAAACTGGATGGAAAAGAGGCAGGAATAAGCAAGGTCCTCCAAAAGCATTGCAGTTCAGTGACCACGCTCCTGCTGCACCATCCTGGCCCCCCAACGCTGCTCCTCTGGGACCCAACCTGATGCCAGTGCACAAGGAGGTGCTCGCGAAGCCTTACCTGCTTCTTCACATTCTCGATTTCAGCCCGCAGCCTCTGGATGTTCCTGGTCAGCTCTTGGATCTCTATCTTGGTGTTGCGGAGGCTGTCCCCATGCCTGCCAGCAGTGCTCTGCAGCTGTTCATACTGATGGCACCAAGACAAAGCACAACTTCAGTGAAACATTCCTGGTGCCTAGACAAGATTTGTCAACAGTTTCACTGCTGCTCACATGCTACTACCAGCAGTTATGACAGTGGTCAGTATGATGTTGATGCCTGGCTCAATGTAAAAAATGGTTCTGAGACTCAAATAATTACTTTCTGCTGTGTTTTTGAACTTTGAGATAGGTCTTAATTATACTAATATGCATCCTTTGGCTTCAGAAGAGCTATTTTGGGCTGGCATTTTCCAGTTAGGGTAAGTCTTTGGTCATCTTTATTGAGTATTGTACCTTGCACAAAGATCCTGGACTCCTTGAAAAATCAGCTAGGTCCCTCAAAAGCAACACACTTCCTTTTGAGACTTCCTTGCATGGATGCCTGTACCACTAGCTTAAAGAGATTCCCTTTGAGATCTCTCATTTTGTCCTAAACCATCTGCGGACTCTAGCCATCAGCCAGGCTTCCTCAGCTGCCTCACAACTCACCTGGCTCTGGTACCAAGCCTCAGCCTCAGCCCTGCTGCTCTGAGCAATCTGTTCGTACTGGCGTCGGACTTCCTCAATGATGCTCTCCAGATCCAGGTGCCGGTTGTTATCCATGGACACCACCACGGACAAGTCCCGGCTGATGGTCTGCATCTGAGACAGCTCCTGCAAAGCATCAAAATACGAGCAGACACAAATTAGCAATTACAAAACACTGTATTGCTCCCTGAGTAAACCCACCTAGGACCCAAACCAGCCTCAAGATTCTTTTGAAGGAAAATACATCATCAGAGTCCCAGCTACCTAAGGGGAAGTGAAAGCTCCTTACCTCCTCGTAGAAGCACCTCAGGAAGTTGATTTCATCAGTCAGAGATCCCACCTTTGCTTCCAACTCTACTTTAGTCATGTAGGCACTGTCCACATCCTGAAGGAAAGACCAGAGAATAGTTTCATCTCTTTTTGGAAATCCTTCAGGACGACACAAACTGTTGTTTCTGCTGAGGGTAACAGCCATGACACAGTGCCATGCAGTTGCACAAAGAAAAAGCACTCCAGTAGTAGTTGACCAATCCTACAGTCTCCCTTGGACTTCCCTTTCAAAGGGAATCCCCTGGAAGCACAGATAGAGCCTAGTATTCAAGTGCTAATCGTGTAGTGTGTGTGACTCACCTTCTTGAGCACCACAAACTCATTCTCTGCACTTGTGCGCCTGTTGATCTCTTCCTCATACCTACGGAGAGTAAAAAGACAAGCTGAGATTACGGAACTTTCCTATCTAAGGCCACTAAACCAAAACGAACAAAAAATATTTGGACTGAAAGAGTGATGTCTATAATTGCTATATAAAGTACGTATGTGAAGAAAAATGACCTGGGAGGTAAAGGCTGCCATTGCCAACTGCTTGAGTTGCTTTCTGTGTTACTCTCACTGCACTTACTTGGTTTTGTAATCCTCCACGTACTGCTGCATGTTCTGCAGTTCTGATTCCAGTTGTCCCCTCTGTGCCAAGATTGAGTCCAGCTGCCTCCTCAGGTTCTGGATGTAACTTTCAAAGATGACATCGAGGTTCTTCCTTGGCCCAGAAGGCCCTTGCTGTTGCAGGAGCTCCCACTTGGTGGAGAGGACCTTGTTCTGTTGCTCCAGGAAGCGAACCTAAAACCCAACACAGGGAGAAACCATCACATTCCAAACAGCAGCAGCAGCCAAGGCACTCGGTTCATCACATAAAAAGGGTGCTGATTCTCCTTTGCACGATGGTGGAGGAGCTAGTTAACATCCTGACAATTTTTTCTATTGTTGAGTAAATTGCAAGATCAGGAAAAGGAAGGAGTTTCTAAGACATATTCAAGTCAAAGGAGCATTTAAATGCAGCACCAACTCCAAATACATTTCCAAAGCAGGCAGTATAAATATCTCAGATTTCTACTCTAAATAAATTTTTAAAAAGACAAACAAATAGAACAAAATTACATTAGGGAATACTTAACATAAAGGAGGAAGGTATCTGGAAAGGGAACAGTACAGAAGTACAAGTTTGTCCGTGAAATGTGCAGGTATATGGAGGCGTTTAACCTGCTTGCAAGAACAATCTATTAATTGAGTCTAGTGCAAGTCTAGAATAAAGCCCTGAAGATATAGCTTTGATCTCATATGGAAGAGTGATTCTCATCTTTTCCCTGGCAATACTAAATAAAAAACTATTCTCAAGCTTCCTGGCCTACCGATATTTAGCTGAAAAGGACATTTCTGCAGCACATTAAAGTTCCTCCAAGTTTTGACACTTAATTAGACACAATAATCCCGTCCTCTCACCTTATCAATGAAACAGGCAAACTGATTGTTAAGAGTCTTGATCTGTTCCTTCTCCTGGTTTTTCACTTGCTGGATCTGGGGATCAATCTCAACATGGACTGGCTGTAGGAGGCTTGGGTCAACCTGCACTGGCTGGATTCCAGGGCCACCTCTACCAGGGCCACCAAAGCCAGGGCCACCAAAGCCTGGGCCACCAAAGCCCGGGCCACCAAAGCCGCCCGGTCCTCCACCAAAGCCGCCTGGTCCTCCACCAAAGCCGCCCAGTCCTCCACCACCTATTCCTCCACCAAAGCCACCCAGTCCTCCTCCACCACCCAGTCCTCCTCCGTAGCCACCCAGTCCTCCATAGCCACCACCAAAGCCAATTCTGCCTCCATATCCTCCACCGCCATAACATCCACCCACGGCAATCCTTCCGCCGCTGCCTATGTTATGGAGGCTCCTGCTGCTAAACCCTCCACAACGTCCACCACCTCCAAATCCCCTGGACGTGGAGTATGAACTGTAGCTGCTCCTGCTTCTGCTGCCACCTCCTCCAAAGCCACCGCCGATGGCAGAGCAAGAGCTGTAGCCCCTTCTACTCCCGCCTCCAAAGCTTCTACAGGCAGACTGTCGAGACATGGTTGTTTCTTCTAAGCAGAGCCAAAAACCAAGAAGAGAAGATCAACGCAGTTGTGCTACAGCAGATGACTACAGAGAGAAGGAAAGTGAGTCCCTCTGACTCGAGGGCAGTAGATGCTTCCTTTTATCTGTTTCTGGAGGTGGGCTGGGTGTGCATGGGCGTGAAGGAGGAGACAGTTATTGTCTTCATCAGCTTGGCGTGGTTTACAGATTTTCATCTTCAATTTGCCAAACATTGACCCTACCCAAAAACACACCCTATAATGCAGAAGAGAATTTAAAAAAGATACAACAGTGTCTACCAAATGGTAGTCTTATACTTTTGTGGCATACTAACAGTCTCTCTATGATATACTAGTCTTTTTCTAACCTTTCATCCATTGTGGTTGGTTTCCCTGCTTATGTTTATCTTTATTTTGATCTTTCACTCCAAAGCCCCATGGCAGGCAAGCACTGCCGTTCATGCCAAATTGTAGCATGGCTTTCACAACTCCCAAAACACACCTATGCTACACCCTAAGTCTTCTTTTTACGTGGAAAATTGCCTTTGGCTTTGAGAAGTAGTTTCTCAATCTAGAGCCAGGGCTCAGCAAATTGCATTTTGATGAGGCTCTGCATCTTTTTGATAAATAAAACTTTACCAGAGAGATGTTTCAGCTGTTCCCGCAGCAATGGTTGGTGCTTGGAATTTCTTTTGCTGTTGAACCAAAGTCTTTCTGAAAGTGAATCCCAGAGTCTGCATGCTGAGATGGTCTCTGCACCAGCAGAGAAATGCCACAAATATCACAGATGGCAAGTTCCTCTGGGATTTTCTGAAGGCTTCAAGAAATACCTGACCATGAGAAGAGTCAGAGAACACATCAGGCACTCAGCTGCTGCACTGGGAAGCATGAACAGACAGACAGCTCTGAGAAAAGGCAGAGAGAAGGAGGGAGGAAAAGTCAGTCTGACCACATAATAAATATTGCAACTATGTAAATGCAATTAGTTAGGTAGAGGATGCTAGAGAGCTAAGCTTGTTTGTAGAGGCATATGAAAACGGAGAGAACAGCATACACAATAATGTTCACACAAGGAAAAGCATGTTTTTTAGCTATCAGGCTTTGTTATTGATATGCAAATGTATTACTGACAGACAGATACACTTGTAAGCTGTCTTTAACCTCCTTCAGGAATATGGATAGATAACCTTTTTAAGCTTATTAAAATACTCTAGTTTTGATACCTTAATGATAAAGAATTAGCTTATGAGATAGACTTGCAATGATAACCCTGTGAAGTATCATGCATTTGTCCTTTGGTTTTGTAGAAGCCTGGTTAACAAATCACATTCACTTTTTCATTTTTTACATTTTTACTGACAAACATTTTGAAGTCCAAAAAATCTTCTGGTTATGTAGGCATCTAACTGTGCTGATAGCTGTCTAACAAGCTTTTCAGAAGTTCCCATCGGACACAGGCAATTAAATGCATCTTGAAAATCCACGCTAGCAACTCTTAGTATATTTAGATGTTTAAATACCTCTAAAAATATTGCCAAGACACCCATTTTCAAAACTGCCTCGGGCACCCAGGCCACAGCTTAACCTGCAGTTAAACTGGCAATGCCACTGAAAAACACGACTGTCCCTCTGCAGGCTGCTCAGCCACGCCTGCCTCCGCAGCACCAGCATGGCATTCGGGAACACGTGGGGAAGCCGATCAGGAATAAATCCGGCTAAAAAAATACATGTAATAATAACACAGCCTCTGTGAGACAAAAGAGGTGAGAAGAACTGGGGATTTGGTAGCTGTACAGCATAGTTTAAAGACATGTTAAACCTGTGGCCTGAGGAAGTCCCACATGGCTTGCTGGTCTTCAGCAAGACTTTGTCTCTTAGGCGGCTCAGTTGGGACAAACTCCTAACTCGCGTGGGTGGTTTTGAAATATTGCCTCAAGCGTCACTGCAAACATTATCCAAAAGACTTAATGAACATTTGAATATCTCTGCTGGCCAGAACGCAGCAGCCATCCCTATGACAGGAAAGGGGAGTCCTTCCCGTCCAAAGGAGAGGCAAAGAGCAAGTGGGACCTGGCAACCCAGTCTCCGCAGATCCGAGCCGTGAACAGGTTCCGCTTTTGGTTAATCAGTCGAATGCATGCCATCATTCCCCACCATACCGCAAAGTTCAGGAGGGTGCTCTGGGTTTAGAGCTGTTAGAGATATAATTATATATGTGCGCACACACAGACGCGGACACATTTAACAAGTGACTTATTTGTTCCCTTGCCTCCCTTTGGATTACCAAATACGTGGTTATGTTTTTTGTCTGTAGGCAGTACGACACGATCATAAAGTTTCACGTTCCCAGCCGCGCTTGACAGGCGGAGATTCGTTAAGTCAGCACAATGCCCAAGTCCCAAGTGCACGCGTTTAGATAACATGCTCATTGAGTCACTGCCACGTCTCTAGCCAAATTTAGGAAATCAAACAGGGATTTGAGTGTCAACATCATCATCCAGTTCAAACGCAATAGACAGCTTAGACACCAGTGATCTCAAACAACATCTTTGTACCCAAAGCCTAATGAAGGAAAACACATGGGCAGGAATACAGGAAAAGCCACTCAACCCTTGCACACTTGGAGGAAAAGGCTCAGTTCAGCAGCAACACTGCTGTCAGGCTGCCAGTTCCTATGCACTGAATTTACGGATGTCTTCAACCAGAGACAGGGAAAGCTTCTGGAAGGGGGGGGGAAAAAAAGAAAAAGAAAGCAAGCATTTAACTTCTACATTTTCAATAATGTGCTCTTCACATTTTCTAAGAGAATTTTCACTGTGCAAGTGTGCTTTAGACCAGAGACATTTAAAATGAAAGGAAAGCACGAAGAAGCGAAACAAAATTTATTTCAGGTCAAGTAAAATGTTTCACTCCTCTAACGAAAGGCTGAAACAGCTATGTCATATCTCAGTCCAACTCAGGAGAGTTTTCAACCGATTGCTGCGGCAATCATAAGAACAAAAGAAAGGGCTTTTTGTTGTCTGCTTTAATAAAGCATTTGTACACATCTCAGAGCCTTTTGTTTCTTCTTCACGCTGCCCTTATGCCAGTCATTTGCTGGAGGCAAGTTTACACAGAGGCAGCTAGATCTGGTTAACTCCAAGGGAAGTAGATGTCTCCTTATTCAACACCATCTCAGGTCACTTTACAACTTACTAGAATACTTATCGTTGCCCAAACAATATCCCCATCCAAGTAGGTACATGCCTTCGTTAGCAAAGTTGAGACATTCCACAGTCACTAGCAGATTTATTTCTTGAACATTTACAAACAGGGAACCTGGCATGGGATAAATGAAGTGACTCATCCAGATCACAGAGCAAGTCTGCAGTTGACCAGGGACATGATTCAAGGTCTCCTGAGAAAGCAGTCGAACCACACCAGTGGTTTTCAATACTTACATTTACAGGTCATCAAAAATATTCTGAACTCCGCAGAAAGATAGGGCAGAGGGCTGGAAGATAGCTGTTCCCAGTGATCTTTTGCAGATCCCTTAAAAGCAACCTGCAGATCCCCAGGCTTGACAGAAAACTAGACACAGCATGATGCTTCTTGCCCACCAGACAAGAAAAACCATCAGAGACAGAACACAGCTCGACACCAAAGCCTGACAGAAATAACACAAGAGCAGAACTGTTGCTCTCTCTGAAAGGGCCCGGGACAAGTCACTTGTTGTGCCTGGGCCCTCGCATCTTTCAGCAATTCCTTGGAAATGGGGGATTCTGCATCCACCACCACCCCCCGGGGGCTTGAGCAGTGTGCAGAGTTGAGAGCAAAGAAAGAGTAAAAAACTGCAGAGTAGGCTCCAACATCATGGATACTGAGGAATGGCAGAGATCACTGAATGAGCTGGAGGAGTGACAATCACCCTTCCCTCTTGGGCACCATCTCTTATAGGATGCATCAAAGACAGTGCATGGCACTAAGTGGTTTTTATCATGACAGCACCAGCTGGCTAGCTCACCCTGCCACTGGGGCAGAAAGTGGGGACAGCAATATTGGGGGACAGGGAATCATGTGTGCAGGCTGTGCACTGTCCCCAGTGGAGCACGTTGAGACAGTGATTTGGGAGTTGGAGGAGCTTGTGAACAGCCCCAGCAGGCAAACCTGAGCGAGGAAAGAGCTTAGGAGGAGAAAGGGGAAGGGAGCAGGCTCCTAACAGCAGCTGGCTGGTAGCTACGAGTCCAAAACAGCCTGTTCTGCTCCCTAAAGGGAGCAAATGCCTTTACGCACCCAAGAATAGGAAGGTGAGAACAATTAAGCTTTGGGGCTTGACTCAGAGCTGGATCATCCTCTTCTGTCACCCCACCAGAAAGGAGCTGGTTCCCATGGATGTAGGTCACGAAAACCCTGCATTTCACAGGCAGTACTGAGCCTAACCCAGCAGTTTTCAAGATCTCTGCCCTTTCTGCCAGTGACAAACTACACAAGAGGCTCAGGGGTGAGATTTGACAAAGGTGCAGGAAAACAGGCTACAAATTAGCATTGGTTCCTTTAAATGCAAACTTCAAAGGGCACAGGGAAGTCAGGTAACACTTTCAGATCTCAGCAAAAGAGGTGTCTTGTTACAACACGAAACCACACAAACTCGCTGCCTCTGCTCTTTAATAGGATATGCCTTCTGCCAAAGGAAAAGACTTAAGCAAACAAGCACAAGTGTTCCCATGATCACAATGAAAAAGTAAAACCAGAACATTTTACAATTGCTTCTAAAGAAAATGAGAGAAACTATCAGTATCTTGTTTAGACAAAACTGCAGTGGGGTAAGATGCCTTTTCAGCTGGGACTCGTCATCATTAGGAAATTCTTGTTTTGGAGTCAGAGCCTTGGCTGATGTATAGTTGATTACAATTGCACCACATCTGGATCCAGCACAAGATTTTAAAAGTCAAGCCATTGCATAGACTTTATAGAAGAGTTCTTTGAAGTTTTGTTGGTAGCTGCACATGGACCAGTCCCAGCTACCTGTCATTGGTGGAGTGTCCCTTATTTGGTCCACAGTGCTTTAGACCATTATCCTGGTTGTGTTTGGGGCTTTCCAGTGCACAGGCAGGTCCTGCGTTTCAGATGACTGTGCTCAGCACTCTGATAAATCAGCATTTTTGCAGTGCCTCAGGGGGAGCATTAGAAGTGAGAAGCCGTTGCGGAAGGGGGCAAATAAAACCCCAAACACTGTTGAGAAACTCGGTCATTAGCAAGTTGCCTTATTTTACTTTTCTGTGCAGTTTCTAAAGGATGATGGTGTTTGGTTCAAACCAAAATAGATGGTCGTCACCTTGGTGATGGATGGGTAGCAATGGTCACCATGCCAGTTGGCTCCTTTCTCCTTTGGGTACCAGGGAGGGATGAGATGCTCCCTTTCCTAGGCCCGCCGGTTCACAGAGCTTGTCGACACAGAGGTGGTGGTTTTCAGGATGGTGCCAGATCCTCCTCCTGAGCCAGACCCTCCAACCACAGAGCAGACTCCTGCCCCTGAGCCAAAGCCCCCTCCTCCTAAGCTGTACCCCCCACCAGAGCAGAAGCCACCACTGCCTAAGTTATAGCTGCCTCTGCCACCTCCAAATCCAACTCCTCCGCCTCTTCCTCCAAGGCACAGCCCGCCGCCGAGTCCGCCTCCCACGGCGCTGCTGCCGCCCACCACAGCTGCGGAGACAAACAGAAGGGGTGGGATTACTTCCAGTGCAGACGTGCGGTCCTGGAGCACAACCCACAGCCCGCCATGCTCCTTCCAGAGCAAGGAGTGCTACTTACAGATGCTCACAGCGTTCTGACACTCCCCAGACATCCTGCAAGGAAGAGACAGACTGTCAGCTCCAGCCAGCGCATCTGCACTGGTACAACTCTCCATGCAGCCAGGCTTGGTCTATCAGACCAAGGCATAAACAGCAGCTGTAGGACCTTAACCTTAATGGCATAGCCATTGTCCATGGCCTAATGTTATTTTAGCAGAGGGGACATGTGCAGAGTCCTTCCCCTCAGTTTAGCAGGATGCAAACAAATTATGTATCCCACTGACCTGCACTCCTCTCCCTCCAGCAGCTTCCTGTAGGTCGCAATCTCAATGTCCAGGGCCAGCTTGACGTTCATGAGCTCTTGGTATTCCCGGAGCTGGTGGGCCAGATCTGCCTTGGCTTTCTGCAGGGCTGTTTCCAGCTCAGTCAGTTTTGCCCTGGCATCCTTGAGGGCCACCTCTCCACGTTCTTCAGCATCCACAACAGATGCCTGCAGAGTTTCACACTGGAGGGCAAGACATGGATCTGATGAGTGGATCAGGGGCAGCCAGCCATAGAGGTTCAGAAGCTGTGATGCCCAAACATGCAATGCCCTTCATTGTTTTATGCCCGGATCATTTGGGTTCAGCTCTTCCCAGATACAGCTAGTTCCTTTCTATTTACACTATTACAAGAGCATTTGCTTGTAGGGAAGCCCTGAAGGGATTTACCTGTTCACACCCATTTCTCAGAAAATGCAACCCCTACCTGTTTCTTCACATTCTCGATCTCAGCCCGTATCCTCTGGATCATGCGGTTGAGCTCGGAGATCTCAGTCTTTGTGTCCTTAAGACTGTCTCCATGTTTTCCTGCTGTAGCCTGCAACTCTTCATACTGATGGGCAGAAACAAGAGGAGCACTTGATGTCCGACATGAATTGTTCCCCACAACAACTCTCCACACCAGCACACAGCAGCCAGGGTAAACAGGCACACACTAGCTCAAGTCTAGCATCAGTATCAGCAATATTCCAGCTCCCAGTAGAGGCTGCATAAGCCCAGCTAAATCCTAGGCATGGCCTTTAGTTTAGAACCGACTCTTGTTGCCCTTTGCAGCCTAGGTTTCCTGCTGGGTACGCACCAGCAAGACCTAGGTTAGCAAAGACATGGCATGAAGATGTGCTCCACTCCTCCTCTTTGCAGTTTTTACAAAGAACCTTAGAAAGCCCCATCTCCCCTCCAAGCTCCCCGAATCAGTGTTAAATACTCCTATTTTTGTTCTCCAAGTCCGCTGAAACCAGTGGTAGCTCTTCCACCAGCCTCAGCCATCCATGTTCATGAGCGACACGTAGAACACTTACCTTGCATTGGTACCAAGACTCAGCCTCCAACCGACTCCTGTTGGCAATCTCCTCATACTGCGCTTTGACCTCTGCAATGATGCTGTCGAGGTCCAGTCTTCGGTTATTGTCCATGGACAGAACCACAGAAGTGTCGGATACTTGCTGTTGCACCTGGGACAGTTCCTGCAATTCACATCAGCACTGGCTTTACATACTGTCCTTAGAGCATTACACTCCATCCTTATTTAACCCTTTTCTTTTCTGGGATCCCCTACCCCCTCCAGAGGCCTAAATGTTTTCAAGTGTCTGACAATTCTGGTTGAAAATGTGAGACACCTAGAAGAAGCCTTTTGCTCATTGTCCACCGGTATAAACATGGGGACAGGCTCACCAATATTAGGCTGTTTGGTCTAGCAGAGGAAGGCAGAAAGGCAGCTAAAAACATTGTCCAGGCATGCAAAAAAGGCAAGAAATAGGAGCATTCACGGTGCAAAGCATGGAGAGAACTCATTTAGAGAAGCATTCTGTGGTCAGGAGAACAGCTGGACCACTTACCACTTCATAAAGACACTTCAAGAAGTTCATCTCATCTGCCAGAGCATCCAGATTTGCCTGGAGTTCGACCTTGTTCATATGGACCCCATCCACATCCTGCAGCAGAAATTGGAAGCAAGTCTTTCCACCTGATACGTTGCTGTTACCTAGTACCGAATTGTGAACCCGTTGGTGTTGGTGCCAATCCGTTTCTCTATGGACCTTACTTCCAGGGGTCCTGGTTTAGGCCTGGGGCTCACAAGCGATTTCAACATAAATACAAATCAATGATGAAATAAGGCACTCTCTGAACAAAGAGGGGTCTTTGCATGGGGGGAGAAAACAGCAGCGTTTTGAACATGCAGATGAAGACATATTTTACACATTTGGTTGTTTCGCTCCAAGTAGCAGGAACACTAGCACCTAACATTTTGCTCTTCCTCTGCTCCATTATAAGATTATCCTGACATCAGCTCTGCCTTCATGCTCTGCTTGTTCTAATTAGGGACAAGTTTAATTAAAATCTGCCCTCATGATTCCAAGTGCTTTGTGTTCCTCATTTATGTTTATTCAACCAAGCACTTTACCTTTTTCAGGAGCACAAAATCGTTCTCTGCAGCTGTCCTTCTGTTTATTTCCTCTTCATACCTGTTGATTATAATAAGGGAGATTGAATCTGTCTGCTTATTTTGGCTCTTGCAGCCACTGCTGGCAAGTAGACACCGTTGGCCTCAGACTAATGAATGGGGCAAAAATAGACCTGCCGTGAGCAAGATTTATGGACAAGCACCAGCACTTCACCTTTCCAGATGAGCCACTGACTCCTGCCATCTCAAATACCTTCTTGAAAGGCGGTGTGCAAACAGGAACCAGAGCTCCTTAAACCTAGTCCTGTTGGCTCTGGCCACTCCAGCTACTTTCACTGGCCCTAGGGACCTTCGGGCCCCCAACGTAGGCCATCCTGAATATTTTGAACTGCTCAGTTTGGCAGGTAATTGCTGCAGAGCATGGAGTTGTGGAGATGATCTCCAAAACAAAGTCAATTTTCCACCTGCAGCCTCAGTAAAGCAAGGGACATGGCTGATCCTGATGAACCCTGGACCTACTTTCCTTCAATTTTGTCTATCAAATTGCTTTTCTTATCTCTTTCAGTGGAAAGATTTCTCTAGGCTTTGTTCTTGCTTTTCTGGCTGAACAAATTAGTCTAGTAATACCAGGAAAAGCATCTCTTTTCTTTCATTTCTGCTTTCTAAAGAAAGCTCTAATCTTGAAGTGATCCATGAGGAAGTTATAGCAGGATTTAGCAACTGATCTAATTAGTTCATTAAATCATAATAACAGATTAAGTGGGAAAGACGAAGAGTAGGTAATCCTGCTTTAGTAACAAGCATAACTCAGACAACAAATACAGATTGAGAAAAATCTTGAAAGAATCACTGCCTACTGTCAAAATTCACAGCTGATGAAAACCACTAAAACTTGTCTTTTATATTTTCTGATCCTCAACACAAGTGAAACATTGAGAATTCTTACAAGCCCTTGAATTTTCTGACTGTTCAAAGTTTAGTTTCTACTTTTCACCCCTTTCTATGCAAAGAAAGAGGAGTGCCAATAAAAGTTTCAAGTTTTGACCAGCTCCATATGCAGTTTTACACAGCTGGTGAAATATAATCAGGCTTCCTAAGAAATCAGACAGAGCTTAGACACTTATAAATTAACTCAGGCCAGAATTTAAGCCCACACAGCCTAAGTTTTGGAAAAATTCCCACGAGGTCCTCAGCACAGCTGAACCACCATGACTACAGAGAACAACATACTTGGTCTTGAAATCCTCCACCAGATCTTGGAAGTTCTTCAGCTCTGCCTCCAGCTGGTGCTTCTCATTTGCGAGGCCATCCAGCTGCTTCCTCAACGCATTGATATAGGCTTCAAAAAACTGGTCAATGTTCCTGCCGTTGGGGCCTGTGCCGTGGCCTTGCTCCTGCAGGAGTTTCCACTTGGTCTCCAGGACTTTATTCTGCTGCTCTAGGAATCGGACCTAAATGATTGCAGGGGACAGACAGAAAGAGTCAAACTATTTCCCAAGACCGTCTTCCCACTGACATTTCTCCATGCTGCCTACATCTAGAAAGTTTAACCGTTCTGCTCCTCTCCTCTCTGGTGAGCAGTGAGTTCCTAACCTGCTCCAGGGTCCCACTGGATAACTGGGAAAATTTATTCTCATAGCTCTCAGTTGAGGGGGCAAAGGCGAGTTGCCTCTCCTCTCCGTACTCACAGGGTCCAAGCTGGAGAAACATGCTGAAATTCATAGCTTCGGCATTCTCTCCTCCAAGATGCATTTGGACTACTAGCAAGTTGAAAGAAAACACCCAGAAGGCCTTAAGCCCACAGGCAGACGGAGCCAATCAGCAGGGACTCCTCTGAGGATGTTCTGCGTGTTGGTGTACAGTCCCACGGTTTAGCACCAGCATCACGATCTTAAGGACCAGGGATCCTAGTCCTGGTTCTCTAAAACCTTGGGAAAGTCACTTCTCCAGCTACCGTCCACCTCATCTGTCTGCGGGCAGTCTTTAGGGCCATCTGTGCACAACTGGCACTTCAGGGTTGTCACAGCAATTGCAGTTAACATGAGCTATGAGAAGACCAAAATCTCCCCAAACCGCAGAGAAAGTCACCCCCTTCTCACCTTGTCAATGAAGGAGGCAAACTTGTTGTTGAGGGTCTTCATCTCCTCCCGCTCCTGCGCTCGGACCTTCTGGATCTCAGGGTCGATTTCAAGATGAAGTGGGGCCAGCAGGCTCTGATTGATCGTCACTTCCTTGATGCCGCCCGGCAGGCAAACGGGAAAGCCGGGAGCTCCCCTCCCATCAAACCCCCCAACACCACCACCAAAGCCACCAAAGCCACCACCAAGGCCTCCACCAAAACCACCTCCTGCCCCACCGCCATAACCGCCACCAAATCTCCCCCCAGCTCCATAACCAAAGCCAAAGCCTCCTTGGCTACCAGCCCCATAACCTCTACAGACACCAACAGCTCCACCAAATCCCCCCAGAGAGGTACTTTTGCTCCCTCCCAAGCTATAGAGGCTCCTGCTACCAAAGCCACCAGCATTCCCAGAAGACCCCCTACATCCTCCACGGGACACAGAGCTGAACGTGACTTTGTTCCCCCCTCCGAAGCAAGCAGAGCTGGAGCTGAATCCCTTGCCGAGACCACACGACTGGCGAGACATGGTGGGTCCCCAGCTGTAAACCCGTTAAGAGAGGAGAGCTTAGCGGTGTTGTGTCCAGAAGCAAGTTCAGAGGCAAGAGAAGGAAAGTCCTGTAAGAGCAATGCCCAAATTCTCCTTTTTATGTGCTCAGGGAGTTGGCTGGGTGACAGGGGAGTGGAGAAAAATGTCATTTTTTATTCTATTCATTGTTTTAGGTGTGCTTGGCGTGATGCCCTCCCCTCGTCTCCCTTTGCCACCGTGATGACCTGCCTCAAAACACTCCCTGGAGAGCTGAACAAACAAAGCTATTGTTGGTATTGGAAACACATCTTCAAATCAAATTTCCTTTGCTAGAAACTGTCAACTCATCACAAGCTTTTTGAGGTTCTTCTGGCAATGACAAAGCAATACAAACTCCCTGACACATTTCACCCCAAGGGAGACCCTTCTTTCATGCATATCACTCATTCCGAGCCTTGTGGCAGGTGCTCATTTCATTGAATTCCAACAAAAAAATTGTTTCTCAGTCACACCCTCAGATGCACTCCGGTTCAACCTCCTGCTCAGAGAACATTTGACTTCATTTGTCCAAAACTGTTTCACAACTGGGAGAGGGAGCCCCAACAGCATCGGTCGTTGGCCAGGTTATAAAACTATGTATTCTTTACTTTGAGATAACGCTAAACTTTAAAATATTTTAAAAGGCATTGCAGACCACTCGGGAAAAGACACGGGAAGCAACTGGTATCCTGACTGGAAGGCCAAAGGGGTTTGCAGAGGCCACAGTATCTCAGCATTTCTCTGGCTTCACTCCCTCCCCTGTACTTCATTAGGATTGAGGTGCTGTCACCAGTCCAGTAAGTTCTGCTCTGTCCTCGACTGCAGGTCCCAGTCCTTGCATCATGCCAGTGCCTAGACTGGAAGCCCTTCAGATATTGTTCTGCTCTTTCTGGGTTCCTTGTTGATCAAACGCAGCCCATTGGGGATCTGGCAGGGCAAAAACAGCAGTGTTGCCCTAAAAATAACCACCTTACACCATAGACCGCGGCCTGGCAGACCTGCTGGCTGTCCCGCACGGCTCCAGCAGCAGAGCCAGGACCACAGCCCAGCTCCAGCCTTCGCCCCCGAGATGCCCGAGCGACCGTCCTCAGAGAGGCTTGGCTGTTTCAGCGCCCCGAGGCTCCTGGGTGAGGTTAGAAAAGAAACGAAAGAACAGCACAACTGCCGAGGCAAATTCCTTCTTCCCCGTGTGTCTCGGCTCTCATCAATGAAGCGGGGATCTGCTTCCACCGGGATCTTTTAATCCATGGAAGAGAGGAATGCTGTAGCTGTCAACGCAGAAAAGGGAGGGGAGGGAGGTGATTTCTAACTGAAATGCGGCTGAAACATCAGCTTTGACTAGGGGGAAAAGAGGATTTTCAGAGCCAGGGCTGGGTTTTCAGGTTTCCCAGATTTTCCCCCTGCCACCCTTGATGGAAAAAAGCCAAACCTAAAATTTTGCTTCCAAACGGGAATGTTCAAAAGTCTCTTCTGCTGGAGGAGACTGCAGCTCAGCCCCGTCCTTCCCTCCGCCCAGGGGCTCCAGCCGCGATGGCCCGTGCCCAGCTCGTGGCACTTCAAGGGTGATCGAGTTCAGCCACTCTCCTCCTTTCCGCCGCTAAAGCCACCTCCACTCCTGCACTTACCCCTTGGCAAACTCATTGTTTAAAAAACAGCTTAATTACTTAAGCACTTTTAATTTATATTTTAATTAGCAGAGGTGTCTGAAGATGCCTTCAAACTGAGGACCCCAATTTATCCTGCCATTAAAAAAAAATACAAGACTTCCCCCAAAACCACAAGCTGCAGCTGAAGCCGTGACAGTAAAAGCCAGCTTAACGCTGCGCACTCTATAATTATCTCTTTTATTGGAGATGCTTGTGGGAGAGGTTTGGGGGAACCAGTTTCAGCGCCGAGTTTATTCGCTCCTAGCTTTTTCTGCAAACACGCAAATCTGGGTCCGGGTCCAGAGTTAAATCCCTCCCGCAGAGGAATCTAGGGGGCGAAACAGGAAACCGCCCCGGGAAGGGCCGGCTTTTCCTCCCAAATCTCATCGCGCATTCATGGAACTGCAAGTTTTCCAGCCCAAGGGAATTTGCATAGCAGGGAGAAGCCGGGGAGCTCGTGCTCCTCTTCGGCAGGAGCATTTGCAAGTCTCAGCAGTGCAAAGTCTCCCGGTCCCACCTAGAAGTCCCTTCCCACACCAGGGCCCCCGGATCCCCGGTTTCCCAGCTCGCAAGGGGACCGGCCGGGTCCCACCGCCCCGCGCGAGGAGCGGAGCGTGCCGAAGGCAGCTTGAACTCTGCTCTCGGCGCTCACAGGAGGCGGCGGCTGCCTCTTCCCGTGGTTGTGCAACCAGATCTGCTAAAAACCGAATGAACCTGTTTGAGCCCAGTTAGCCAACGCAGAGGGAGAGAGTAGCTGCCGGGAGTTCCCAGGGTGGCTCCACTACTAATTCCTGGCACGCCGTGCTTATTCACTGCCATTTGAGGCAGTTGCCCAAGCACCTAATCGTTGAGCTCAGCAAGAACAGAGTGCCCTGCTGTGCCCAAGACACGTCCTACCCCTTCGCAGGGTCCCAGTGACGGGTGGGATGGGAAAATGCAGCCGGCACAGCGGGGTTTCCCACCCAGGGCTTGCTCCTAAGACCTTCCTGCAAGGAGGCTTTGCTGGGCTGCTCCGATCAGGGGGTCTCGGACACCCCGGAGCTGGCTCCAAAGGAGAGGGGCGAAAAATCCACATGCTGGGAAGTGGCTCCACCTTTCCATGGCAGAGGGAAGAGGAGTGCAAGCAGCCGGCAGCACCGCAGGCTCGGGAAGGCAGAGCTCACCCTCTGCGCTCGCCCACAGCCGTCGGGCCAAGCGCTGCTGAGACCGAAGGCTCCCTGCCACCCCCCAACCGCGGGGACACGTGCGGGGACAAAGTCACCATTGCGGCTGCGACGGCAAAGCCTGGGGACCAGCGTGCCGGGGCGGTGCCGGCCGCGGAGCAGAGCTGCCTCCCAAACCCACAGGGCGGGGAGCCGAAACGAGCCCCGTGGGACGAGCCGGCCCCGCGCTAATCGCCTGCATTCAGCCTCACCCGCGGCTCAAAGCAGAGGTCCCGCTCCAGAAACACCCCTGCCCTTACGAGAACCACCGTTGCTGTAAAACCCACGTCGCATGCAGCGGAGATTGGAGATTTCCGAAGGGAGAAGACACGAGTCCCCCTCTTAAGGACCAACTCAGAGCTGAGACTCCTTTCCTAGGCGGAAACCGGGGCGAGATCTCTGGATCAGGTCACTGCCTGGCTTAACGCAGTGTCACCGCTCAGGACCTCGGTGCTCCGCCACACAGGTCCAGCCGTCGGCTCCCACTGCTCCCCAGCAATGCCCTCGCACGCAGGCACCTCCGGAGGTATTTCACCTCTGCCTAAAGACAGCGGGCACACTCTCAATGCTACACACACACGCAAGAGCTTTGCTAGGCCAGGCCTAAAGGAGAAGATGCAATGAGAAAATAGGCTCTTCCCATGGAAAGATATAAATAACCAGCTAAAGGCAGTTTCTTCGTGTCCTAAATGTAGCCCAGAGGTGAAACCTGATCCCAAAAGGTTTTGCTGCTCTGGTAACATGCAAAATTACATTTCTTTAATGAGCTCCTGAGACTCGCTTGGGGCTCCAAGGCCACGGCAGAAGAGTTTGGCATATTTACATCCACAGACATGCAGCTTAACGCCTCCAAAAACCCAGCCATGGCTGCTCCAAGCCCAGACCCCCGTAGCGGTGGAGCTGCAGCAGCAGGGTTGGGACCCACAGCCTCCGTCCACGCCACACCGGGGGCAGGTGGCTCCCGTAGAGCAACACCCATGCAACGAGTCATCCCTCACCCGCTTTCAGACAGCGGCACCAGGGCAGCTGCCGAACGAGGGCCTTCCAGGTTCAGAGGAGCAGGCGTGCTTAGGCCATCCATCTGCCCCTAGGTAGACATCTACGTTGGAGCACGTCCAGGCCGAGGTTCTCCTAAGTGCTGTGCAGTGGGACAGCCCTGGTGCTTGGCTAAGCCGGTGCCTCAACAGGAGTTGGGATTTTTCCTGACGGTAGCTGGTGGCACTCGGCATCTCCTGTTAGGACCTCTGCAGACCAGCCTCGGGATGCTGGAAGCAGCAAGGTTTGGGTGCTCCCCAGCCCTCGGCCGCTGCAACGCTCAGACCTGAGCGCGGCTGCAAGCAGAGCTCCACCCAAAGCAAAACATCCCTCACAGCACATGACTGGAGAGCCCAGATTTAGCAGGTTTCACCCCAAAGGTGCAACAAGACTGTATCAATAAAGAAAAACCCCGTTTCATCAAACAGTAAGAAGCAGAAGCCTCATGGCTGCTAAACCCGCATTAACTCAACAGGCAAATTGCAGGGCTGGGACCTGAGCTGGGAATCACAAAGCAGAAATAACAAGGTGGATCCCGAGAGAGATCAAAGACGCCTGTTGCAGAAGACTGACGGCACACCTAGTCCCGTCAGAGCTGCAATCGCATGTAGCAAAGAGCCCTGGGCATTCGCCTGGGCCTCTCTCGATGCAATAAATGATTTTGCTAACACATAGCTTACAGGCAACACCTTCTCCTGGGAATCGGTGGCCCTCTGTAAGCAATAATAATAACAATAATTCTTATTATGATGATGCGATTAAATGCATTTGCTCGATGGAGCATTGGCACTGCCTGTGATTGCCACCTCTCCCGCTGTCCCCTACCCATTACCAGGAATTAAGCTCTTGTCATTCAGCATTCGAGGCGAATCCCTCTCCATCCGTGCAGCGTTATCCCGGGACGCGCGGGATCTGGCTGCCCAGAGGGCAATGGGTGAACCCAGCAGAGGGTGGCGGGGAAAAAGGACTTTTCCCACCCCGGGAGAATGCCTGTTCCCGGCCAGCCCTGCCTCTCGGGTTCCCTCTTGCTGAAACAGAGGTGGAAACGAGACTCGGTTCCCACAAAAATCGACAGAGGGTGAGTGTGTATTTTCCCCAGAATAGCCACAGGGAGCGTGTTTGGGCGATTCAGCACGTGAAAATGGGGTGCAGCCCTCGAGATGACCCGCTCTCACCCTGCCCCGGGCCACAACACCCCCAGAAGCACAACCGCATCCTCCCGCGCGCGGCTCATCCGGGCACGAGCCACGGGGAAAGCACCGCCCGGACCCACCGCCCGCTCGCCGTGGCCTCCTCGTCCCGGGTCCTCCCCGACCTGAGTCCCAGGCCGCCGTGCTAAGCGATCCGGGACAAGTCACCACTTTCACTCAGGGAAAGGGACCGTCCAGGGCAGGATGCGGCCGCAGCACGGCTGGGCTGGCGGCTCCTTCCAGGAAGGAAATAAAACCCGCAGCGTTATTCAGCCCTGGATCCAACCCAGGAGTAACAGCGTGAACGAGACTGGTCAGAAATCACATCCTTGGAGGGAAAATAATCGTCTGGGAGGAGAATTGCCCCTGGGAAACACGCTGGAGACCGGAGAGGTTCCTCCGGGCAGCAGATGCAGGAGCTTTTGCTGCAGCATCACCGAAACCAAATCCCTTTTCTCGGCACCTTCTCCAGCTGGGCAGACAGGGACACCAGTACATAGGGGCAATTTTAGAGCTGAAGGGGACATGCTAAACCCACTTACGTGGGGAACTGCACATTGAAGCGGCTTTGGGGCAGGCAGGAGAGCCGGGGAGGAGCCACGCAGACACGTGCCGGAGCTGGAAGCGGTCGCGGCACAGAGCATCTCCCTCCAGCGCTCGCCTTCCCCTGCACCACAGCAGCTCTGCTCGGGGCTGGGACACATTTGCAGTGAAAACGGTTGGGGGAAAAAGGTTTGGAGGCCTCAGAGAGCCTCGCAGAAATGTAAAAGCTCCCCCAAACATCCACCGTGCTCAGCAGCCCTCCCGGGATGCTCCTCGCGGTTCCCAGCCCCGTTTTCCTCCCTTCGCAGCAAAGGGGCAGCGCAGCCGGTGCCGAGGGTCCGGCCGCTCCCAACTCCAAAAATCAGGACTAAAACACCCGAGCAGCCTCGCTAGCGCTTGGCCACACCGTGCACAGTGCAACACTAACGTAACCGCCCCACGCGCTGCCCCGCGAGGTTGCACAGCACGGGGAAACCACACGAAACGCTGCAGGAGAGCCGGGCACCATCACATGCCGGGCCCGGGAACCAGGCGGCCCGTTGCCTTCCCGCAGGGCTGCCGGGGGGCACCTGGAAAAAGGTGGTTTTAGGTGCCCAGCCCTGCAAATCTGCCAGCCACGGAGCAAAGAGAGGGGTTTTGTTCCTTTATACTGCTCCTTGGCTTGGTAGCTGGAGGGGGACTAATGTTTGGGGGTTTGCTTGGGTGGAGGAGCAGATTTGCAAAGTCCTCCTCCTATCTCATAAGCCCTTGTTTTCCTCCAAACCAGGGCGTGAGAGTTAAAGACTTTTAAACTGAGGCTTTTGCATGAAGCAACTGGAGGGAAAGGAGCATTTTGGAAAAACAGGGCAAACGGGAAAGCGTATCCCCCTTTAGCAAGATCCAAGCCCAGGCCCCACGAAACCCGGAGGGCTTCGCTTGGATTTGGGAGCTTCTGCGGGTTCAACGGAGTTAAAGCAATCGGGGTTTTGGAGGGGAGACCCTCCCGGTGTAAATCAGTATAGGTCCGGGCTTGAACGCAGCCGCAGTGATTTACAACCTCACACAGAGAAATTGCTTCTCCGTACCCGTGCGAGACCTGGAGTAACCCCACTAAAGCCCCTGCACGGAGGCAGCGGCTCCGCAAGCGCGACCCGCCGCAGAGCCCCGCGTCGCCTTTCCGGCACGATGCTCATTCCGCCCGGGATGCCGGGGCCGATGCCGCCGGTTCCCACGGCCGCCCAGGGAGACGGGCGCTGAAGCAACGCGCCCGCGAGTGAATCAGCGGGCAGGGAGCCAGCGGCGGGCAGGGAGCTGCCGGCAGCGCCGCGGTCCCCAGGAGGGGACGGCCGTCCCCATCGCTCGCCCAGCCGGGCATCCCGCCGCCTCCGCCAGCCCCGGGGTTTTTGGCGCTTCCCGATGCCGCACAGATCGGGGGCAGCAGCATCGCCCTGGCCGCGTTATCGCCCGTTGCTAGATTCACCTAGAATTAACCAGGGAAACTCCCCAAACCGGCTGGTCGCTGCCGAGCCAGGCGAGGGAAGAGCTTTGATGCGCCGTAACTCCCAGGAAAAGCGCCGATCCGGCCCGGTGAGCCAGGAGGAAGTTTTCTGCATCCCCCCAAACTCGGCGCTGGAGCAAAAAAATGCATTTCCAGCAAACTCACCCCATGCCCTGCTCGCAGGGATGGAGCTGGGGCTGCTTTTGGAGGAGATGAGCCCGAATCCATCCCCGGCCTGCCCAGGGACAGGCTGGTGGGATAAACCCTGGTGCACGGCGATGTGCACCCCGCATCGCCACCCCGCACCGTCCCATCGGCTTCCCCCCTCCCAGCACGAGCATCTCCCCTCCCGCGTGTCCCTCGAAAGCACCCGGGGACGCGGACGATGTTGCAAAAATACAGGCGAGGGCTGCTGGAGGTGGCAACGCATCCCCCACCCACGCTCCCGCGTCCCGGGGGGAAAAACCACCCTCCCGCCACCGCCACCCCGGGAATAGCACCCACGGGGGCAGCTCCCACCCCAGGGACGGGTTACGCAGAGCGCGAGCTCCCTTCCTGCCCATATTCACCCCAAAACGGGAGGGAGGAGCTGCCGTCTGGGGCTGCCCTCTGCAACGCTGCCAAGAAGGGACAAAATAGGCTAAAATAAGGACCTGACCGCTGCATCCCCTTGCTTTTCACCCTCTCTCCCGGGGAAATCAGCCCCATAAAGCAGGGAGAGTGAAAACGCCCTGATGAGACCCAAAGGGGCCTGGAAAGCCCTCTGGGTTCGGTCCCCAGGCTGGTGCCACTGCAAGCACTGCGGGGATGTCCATGCATCCATCCGCACCCGCCATTCCCGGGATCCCAGGCCACCCCGGGGCCCCACAGCCGAGGAATGCAAATCCAGAGCACCCTCTAAGGGCAGCGGCGCGCACGGGAGCCGGGACACCCCGTGCCAGCCCCTCCGGCGGGTCGCAGCCCTGCCCGGGGTCTCGCTCCCCTCCCCGGCTTCCCCGGACCGTGCCGGCCGCGATTCCCCACGGATGCTCCCGGGGGACACCGGCCTGGCCCCCGCGCAAAGGGCAGCTCCCTGCCCCGAATCCGCTGCATCCAGGAAGCCTGAGCTCCCCGCAGGGGCCCGAAAGGCAGCGAGGGGTGTGCGTGCGAAAACGCGAAGAGACAAGCTTGGGGCGGCTCCTGCCTCGGCGCTAATTACAGGCGAAAACTCCCCGGCAAGCCGAGTCTTGCTGCTGGGCTCCTGCCCCAAACCGCACCTCGGCCCTGGCAGTGAAGGGGCCGGAGGAGCCCGGCGCCCCAGCCAAGGGCCCCCGGCGTGGGGCACACGCGTGTGCCCGGCCCCGGAGGAGGGAGCCCACCCGGACGCGGGACCCGGCTCCGACCCCGCAGCCGGCTGCCTCTTGCTGCAGGAGGGAAACGGCTCAGGGAGGCAGAAATGGGGGTGCCGGGTCCCTTCGCCGGTGGGGAACACCAGGGAGGTGCAAAGTGCTGCCGCTTGCACCCGACCCGAACCCCCGGCTCAGCCCCAGGCACCCAAGACACCCCAGGCACCCTGGGTCCTGGCCCCCCCCCCCAAGCAGGTTGCAAATAGGGTCCCCAAATGGCAGGGACCTGCTCTGCTGCACTAGCCCAGAGCCGAGGGACCCAGGCGTCCTGGTTCTCGCTGCACCCCCACCCAAACCCGGGCTGGGACACCCCGAAAGGAGCAGAATCCCCCATCACTTGCCTGGGGAGACCCCCCCCCCCGAAAAACCCAGGCTGCCAGGCCCCTCCTGCCCGTGGGCCACACGCAGGGCCCCGGCATGTCTGTGCCAGTGACTCACGGGCCCCTCCCAGCCCCACCACCCGTGCAACGAGCTGAGTCAGGCATCAGCCTGCCCCGGCACCACAGCCCGGCCCCGCAGCCGGCCGGGGGCACGCGGCCACCCCCGGGGTCCCCTCCTCTCCTGCTGCGTTCACCCCCCCCCCCCCGACCCCCCAGGGCTGTCTTTAGGGTCAAATCCTGCCAACCGGGGACGGGAGCCCGAAGCCCAAGCTGCGTCCGAGCCGCAGCTTCCCCAGCCGGGGCACCGAAACCACCGCTTGCTCCAGCCTCAGCCCGGGCAGCTGCAGCTTTTCGGAGGCGGTGGATGGTTTCGAGCCACTGGGGATGCCGGGACCGAGCCCTCCATCCCGGCGAGACACCCAGCACCCCGGGGTGCTTAAAACCCAGCAAGAAAACACTCGATGC
This sequence comes from Dromaius novaehollandiae, assembly GCF_036370855.1. NCBI lineage: Eukaryota > Metazoa > Chordata > Aves > Casuariiformes > Dromaiidae > Dromaius > Dromaius novaehollandiae. Next base: position 3,680,791 of record NC_088125.1, on the reverse strand, counting down.
ACTTCAAACACAGGGCTCTTGGCTCCTGCTGGGTTCTCCAGGTCCCTTCTCCCAGCGAGGAGCAAAACCAGGAACGCTTCGGTGCAGCGAGACGCAGGGAGCAGGGCCAGCGCCGGGGTGGGGGCTCCAACCCGTACCGGGGGGGTTATTTGCCACCAGCCCGGCGAGAAGGGGAAGAGGTGGGAACGGCGGGTCCCGGAGCAGAGGGGCGGCAGCAAAGGGGGTTTCGGGGAGCACCGAGGCCACCGGCCCCCCCGGCGCAGGGCAGCGCTGAAACCTCTCATCTCGGCAGGCCCCGGGCAGCACCGCGCCCCGCGCACCCAAGCGCTGCCTCCTTCCCCGCGGCGCCCGTGCCCGTCCCGGCGGGTGCCCGCGCTGCCGGGGCCTGTCCCGGTGCCGCCCGGCCGTGCCCACGGGAACCGGCTGCACCAGCGCCCACGGGCTCCCGGCGCCCTGCGGGAGGTGGAGGCGGCTTTTTGGGGTGTCTCCCCCCCCCCCCCGAAAAGGGGGTTATTTGGGGCAGGGGTGTCAGGGCCGAGCTGGGGCTCTGCTTTGGGGGGGTCAGAGGTTTTGCACCCCCTCTCCAGCTCTGGGAGCGGCCCCGCAGCCGCGCCAGGGCTCAGCCTCCGGCCCCTGCCTCAGTTTCCCCATCGTGGTGCAGCACAGCACCGATTTGTGCCCGTCGCTGAGATTTACAGCCCAAACCTGGGGGAAGCCCAGGAGTCCGCCCCCCCCCCCCCCAATCCATCTCCAGGGCCAAATCCATTCCCCCCCCCCAGGGAGGCCAGGGCATCCCGGAGCATGGCAGCCCTGCACACACGCTCCTCCCCACGGCCGTTAATGGGAGGCAGCCGGGATTAAATCACACCTTTAATTAAAACAAGCGCACACCAGGGATCCCGCAGGCAGCAGCACTGCCTGGACGTAGCGTGGCCCACCCCGGACCCCAGCTTGCTCCGGGGCTGAGCTGGGATGCTGCGGGCAGCCCCGTGCCTCAGTTTCCCCCCAAGGCAGGTTTGCACCGCACCGACTCCGTACGCCCAGCGCCGGCCCCTTCGCCCCGTGCAAACACCAGCCCTCGGCCCCAAAAGGGGATTTTAGAGGTTTAACCTTGCCGCTGCCCCCCAGCTCTGTGCAAGCACCGTTTCACCCCCCACCGTGGGGCAGGACCCAGGCGTCCTGGCTCATCCCCCGTCCCCCACCCCAGCCAGATCCCCCCGGGGCCCAAAGGGGGCCCAGGAGTCCGGCAGCCCCAGGGTTTCTCCACCACCAGGATGACGGTCCTGGGAGCCTCCTGCACCGGGAGGATGAGGAGGGCCCTGCCCGAGGAAGGCAGGAGCTGGCACCCGGCCTTGCTCCGGGATGGAGCTGGGTGCCGTTCCCGCTCCTCTGCCGCCCTCCAGCGTCGCCGGGCCGCTGGCAGGAGGCCTGCGGGGGGGTGGGAGCAGGGCACCGGCCCCCAGGGCCAGCACAAGCCCTGCTGCAGCCGGGCCCCGGGCACGAACCTCCCTGGGGCATCTGCTGCCCCACGGCACCCACAAAACGCCCCAAAGCAGCACCAAGCCCCCACCAGCACCCCAAAAATAGGGTGACCCCATCCCTGCGGCAGCCTCTCTGCAGCCCTGGGGGTGAGCAGCACCCGGCACACCCCGGGGGCAAAGCTGAGCCCTGAGCTGCTTCACACAGCCAAAATCCCAGCCCAGAGCAGGGGGCCAGGTCTGTGCCAGGGCTCAGTCCCCCCCCACATCTCAGCTGCACCCTGAGCATCTCCAACCCAACGCAAAATGGAGCAAAACCCACAACCCACCACCCAGACCCCCATTTCGGACAGCCCCAACCGAGCAACGCCGGTACCACAAACCCCGAGGAGATGCAGCAGGAGCCAGAGCGGGGAGCAGGAGCCGGGAGCAGAGCCAGGACCCCCAGAGTGGGGCTGAGGAGCCAGGGAAGGGGCTGGGGGGGGCAGTGGGGGCAGCTTAATACCCCGCCCAGGGCTCCCGCAGCTGCACCCACTCAGCCCCGCAGGGCAACTGCGACGGGGCTCAGCTGGGCTCAGCCCGGCCCGGACGCGGTACCCGGAGATGCTCGGGCCCACCGGGCCGGCCTGCGAGGCGTCCCCAGGACGCGGCACCGCGGCTCTCGGGGAACCTCTGGTGGCCACCGAGGCCCCCAAATCCCTCACGTATTTCGCAGGGAGCCCCCGGTCCCCCCGGCCAGGCCGGCGGGGCGGAGGCCTCAAAGCCCGGCGGCTGCCGGCCTGGGAGCATCTCGGCTGCTGCACAGGGGCCGCAGGGCAGCAGAGTCCCCGCCGCTGCCAGGAGCCCGTCAATTAGCTGCAAGTGCTAATTGCAGCGGTGCTTTATGGTGCAGACACCAGGTGTCACCTCCGTACCGGGAATAGCAGCCCGGCGCTGGGCCGCGAGGTTTCGCCTCGTCCCCGGGCCCGGCCGTCCTGCTCCCCTGCTCCCCGGTCCCGGATTTGCAGCCCCTGCAGCTAAAGGACCCGGGGGGGCTGGAAGAGCCGGAGGCGCCAGGCCCAGGCGAGCCGGCGGCTAATCATTAACTGAAGGGCAAAGTCCCCGGCGGGCCGGGTGGCCGCGGTCCCCGGGGACTCCCTGGGGCCGGCTGCAAGGGGGATGGTCACGGCCCCGGGGGGCCCCTGAGCCGGGGTCCCCCCGTGTGTCCACCCTGCTTGCACACGCGTCTCTGCCACCGACGTCTCCGATGGCCCCCGTCAAATCCCCTGGCAGCTCGGGGCCTCGAGCTGCAGCTCTCCGAGGGGCTCCAGGGGGAAATCCCATCAAATATCGCTGCTGCCTGGAGGGATTTTGGGATGCCGCTGGGAAAAGGGAGGTGCTGGTGGCAGAGATGGGTGCAGATGCCTCCCCACGCTGTCCTGGGCTGCAGGACGGTCCCCGGCGTCCCCCGGCCCTGCTGCCCCGCCGGCACCTCCCTGCAGGCTTCACCCTCGGCGGCTCCAGCCTGGGCCAACGCTCCTGCTTCCCCGGGGAGCCGAAAGCGCTCCGGGCCCCGGGGAGGGGGGAAAAGCCCCAGCCCAGCCTTCCCCAGGGCGCAGCATCTTTGTGCAACGTGAGATTATTTTTAATGGGGAGACGGGGCTGGAAAGGGAGCCCGGCGGCGGAGGAAGAGGCCGGGAAGGAAGGACGGGGTCTCGGTCACGCTGCCCGTCGTCCCCTCCTCCCCTCCCAAACCGGGACCTTCCTGGCCGAGCCGTCCCCATTTGGCAGAGCAGACATTGCAGGTGCAGCGGTCCCACGGCTTTTCGGCAGCCGAAGGGAAAGGCTCCCATTATTTTCCTCCCTCGAAAGGCTCAGGCAGCACCCCCAGGCTCAACCCTCCTACTAGACACTAGAGAATCCCCGGGGTGACCCAGGGACGTGCTGAGGCCGTGTCCCCCCGGGCGGGGGCTCGCTGGAAGCTCCCCAATACGGGTGTTTCTGCCATGGGAAACGCTGCCAGCTCCCACAGCCGAGCCCATCCCCGAGCTGGGAGTCCCAGGCCTGGTTCCCGGAAGGGATGGTGGTTTTAGCAAAACGCGGCAGAATTGACCCGGTTTGATCCAAAACTCCCCCGATGCCAAAAGCAGGGGGGTCATGGCCCCTTCCCCGCCGGTCGTTGCCTTTTCTCGGTAAAACACCCGCGTGTGCCGCGTTTCCACCCCCGGCTCTGCCCGACGCAGGAGCTTTCATCTCCTCCCTGGCGGTGCCGGCAAACTTCCCAGCGGGAAAAGGGTACTTCGCGGCCCTTTGTGCCCCGCGGCTCGATGCTGCTGCATTTCTTCACCCTGGTTTTCACCAGGGACGTCGTCCCCGTCCCCGCGGCTCAGGCACCCGGCCACAAACCCGGCTTTGCCGCGGCTTTATCCTTCATCCCGGCAGCGCCCAAGCGAGCGCCGTCGCCCGCGGGATGTTTCCCAAGGCGCCTGCGGTCCCCGCCAGGTCTTTGCAGGGAATGGGGGAAAATACGTGTTTTTAAGGACCGAGCTGGGCGGAAAAGCCCGTTTCAGCAGGATTCGCCTGCAAACAGGCAGCTGCCGAGCCGGGCGCTGCGCTCGCGGCCGTGCCGGACCGGCTTTGCCCTGTGCAGCACCAGCACGAGAACCAGCCGAGCGCCGCGGGACGGGGACAGCGCTTCTCCCCGGACCCCCCCCGCCCCGTTTCCCCCCCCCAGCAGCGCAGCACCCCCGAGAAGAGGACCACGGCGGGCGCCCGGCGGATGGAGCGGTTTATTGACCGCGGAGACGGGGACGGAGGCGGGGGGCCGGGGCGATGCGCGGGGCAGGGGGGGGGGGCCGCGGCCGGGGCGCCGGCGGGCGCTCAGTTGGGCACCACGTCCGAGGACTCGGACACCAGCTTGCCGTCCCGCGTCTCGATCTTCTTGATGACGATGGCTCGCGACTTGGTGACGACCGAGCTCTCCAGCGCCGGGGCCGGTGCCGAGTAGCTGCTGCTGGAGAAGGAGCCGCCGAAGCCGCCGCCGTAGCCGCCGCCGTAGCCGCCTGCGAGAGAAGCAGCGGGGCCGGCGCTGAGCACCCGCCTCTGCCCCCCCCGGGCCCGGTGGCACCGGCAGCACCGGGCGACCGAGGGGGCCCAGGTGTCCCCGCACCAGCCTTACCCGAGTAGCCTGCTTTCTTGGTCTGGATGCTCAGGTTCTGCATGCCGGACTCCAGCCTGCGGGGGCAAAGCAGCAGCGCGGAGGTTAGAGGACATGACCGAGGCCGGGCGGCGAGGCGGTGGCGGAGGGCGGCGAGGCGCTCCTTGCTGCGCGGGGGTTATATCCCCGGCTCTGCGCCCCGGAGGCCCCCCCCATCCCAGTTTTGGGGTCTGCGGGATGCTGCGTGCCCCGGCACCGTCCTCGGGGTCCCACCTGCTCTCCTCTCCCTCCAGCAGCTTCCTGTAGGTCGCGATCTCGATGTCCAGGGCCAGCTTGACGTTCATGAGCTCCTGGTACTCGCGGAGCTGCCGGGCCATGTCGCCTTTGGCCTTCTGCAGCGCCGCCTCCAGCTCGGCCAGCTTCCCCTTGGCGTCCTTGAGGGCCAGCTCGCCCCGCTCCTCCGCCTCCGTGATGGCTGCCTCCAGGCCGGCCCGCTGCAAGGAGCCGCCGGGGGCTTAATCCCCCTGGAAAGGGGGCTTGGGGGGTCTCCCCTGCCCCGGGGGGCTGCAAAACCCTCCCAGCGCCCGGGCAGGCTGCAAGGGGCATCGCCGGCCGCGGCTCGGCCGGGACCCCCAGCGCCCCGCTCAGCCTGGAGCTAATGGGGGGCTTTGGGGCTGCATCTCCAGGGGGGGGAGCGGGGACCTGTCTGTGCTCCCGTGTGCAAAAGGGGCTCGGACACGATGCCGGGGGGGGGGTCCGAGCCCAGGGATGCCCCCGGGATGCAGGGACGGGGCAGCGGCGGCGGAGGATGCCCCCGCCCCGGTTTTGCCCGCCGAGCGCCCGCACACCTGGTTCTTCAGCGCCTCGATCTCCGCCTGGATCCTCTGGATCATCCTGTTGAGCTCGTTGATCTCGGCGCGGGTGTTGCGCAGGTCGTCGCCGTGCTGCCCCGCCGTCACCTTCAGCTGCTCGTACTGCGCGGGCAGGGAGGGAGGCGGCAGCCGTGAAAGCCGGTCCCCCCCCCGCCGGGGACGCCGCGGGGGCCGGACCCGCGGCCGCTGCTCCCCACGGTCCGGTTTTAAGCCAGGGTATAAGCAAGCTTGGAGCGGAGCGACCCGCCGGCCCCGGGGCAGGCAGGGTTTTGCAAGGCTGGGATCAGGGGTGCAGGGTGCCGGGCGAGGAGGGAGCCGGCGCTTCCATCGCCCGCCGGCCGCTCGCGCTGCAGGAGCTCGCCGGGGCCGGGCGCGTTGCGGCGGGGACGCGGCCGGCTCCTCCGCGCTGCCTCACCTTGCCCTGGTACATGCTCTCGGACTCGGCCCGGCTCCGGCTGGCGACCTCCTCGTACTGCGCCTTCACCGCCGCGATGATGCCGTCCAGGTCCAGGCTGCGGCTGTTGTCCATGGAAAGGACCACGGCGGTGTCGGAGATCTGCGACTGCAGCTCGCGGAGCTCCTGCGACGCGGCGGGGCCACGGCTGAGCACGGGCAGCTCGCCGCACGGGTGGGCCCGGCCCCGTGCTGCCACGCCGGGGCTGTTTTCCCTTTTTTTCCCCCCAGTTTTGCATGCGGGGGGGGGGGGGAGAGTCGGCACCTCCTCGTGCAGCTGCCGCAGGAAGTTGATCTCATCCGTCAGAGCCTCCAGCCGGGACTCCAGCTCCACCTTGTTCATGTAGGCTTCGTCCACGTCCTGGCGGGGGGAGAGCCCGGAGCCGTGAGCCCGCGGCCAGGGCCCCGCCGGCCCCCCCAGCCCAGCACCTCACCTTCTTGAGCAGCACGAACTCGTTCTCCTTCTCCGTGCGGTGGTTGATCTCCTCCTCGTACCTGCGGGCGACGGGGGGAGGTGGCTGGTGGCCCCCGGGGACCCCGCAGCAGCCGCGGGCGCCTGCAGAGCGCCCGGGGCCGGGGGTGCAGCCGGGGTGGGGGGGCGCGGGGGGGGCCTCACTTGCTCTTGAACTCCTCCACCAAGCCCTGCATGCTGCCCAGCTCGGCCTCGAGGCGCAGCTTCTCCTGGGCCAGGCCGTCGAGCTGGCGCCGCAGGCCGCCGACGAACGCCTCGAAGAGGCCGCCCGCCCGGCTCCGCGCGCCCCGCTGCTGCTGCAGCAGCGCCCACTTGGTCTCCAGCACCTTGTTCTGCTGCTCCAGGAACCGCACCTGGGCGGGGGGGACCGCGCTGAGCCGCCGGACCCCCCCCCCCCCGCCGCGGGACCGCTGCCACCCCGCGTGCCCGGAGCTCCCCGGCACCCCGAAACGCGCCGCGGCGGGAGGAAACCCCCCCCCCCGGGGGGGCACCTGCTAATTGATGCCCGCGTTAATTCTTTCCCCCGGCGATGGGGAAGGAGGTGGGAGATGGGGGTCTTGGGGGCTGCTCTGCTGCTGCGGCTCTGCTGCCACCTCCCCTGCAGCGCCGGGCGGGCAGCGTGTCCCCGAGGCCAGCTGGATGTCACCGAGGGGGGCAGGACACCCCCACGGGAGCCAAAATGTGCCCAAGGGGGCCGGGATGTCCCCAAGGAGGGGTGTGATGTCCTCGAGGGGGGCAGGATGTCTCTGATGGGACCAGGATGTGCCCAAAGGGGCTGGGATGTCCCCAAGGAGGGGTGGGATGTCCCCAAGGGGGTCAGGATGTCCCCAATGGGACCAGGATGTGCCCAAAGGGGTCACAATGTCCCCAAGTGGGTCAGGAGGTCCCCAAGTGGGTCAAGATGTCCCCAAGGGGGTCAGGATGTGTACAAAGGGGCCTTGATGTCCCCAAGGGGGTCAGGATGTCCCTGATGGGACCAGAATGTGCCCAAAGGGGTCACAAGGTCCCCAAGTGGGTCAAGATGTCCCCAAAGAGGTCAGGATGTGTACAAAGGGGCCATGATGTCCCCAAGAGGGTCAGGATGTCCCTGATGGGACCAGGATGTGCCCAAAGGGGCCACAATATCCCCAAGGGGGTCAGGATGTCCCCAAGAGGGTAAGGACATCCCTGATGGTGCCAGGAGGTCCCCAAGGGGGTCAGGACATCTCCAAGAGGGTCAGGACATCCCTGATGGTGCCAGGAGGTCCCCAAGGGGATCAGGACATCCCTGATGGGTCCAGGATGTGCCCAAAGGGGCCAGGAGGTCCCCGAGGGAGTTAGGATGTCCCCAAGGGGGCCAGAAGGTCTCTGAGGGGATCAGATGTCCCCCAGGGAGCCAAAGACGTCCCCAGTGGGCCCAGGCATCCCCTTTCCCAGGACAGTGACCGGTAAATCCGTGCGTCCCTCCACGCCCCCCTTCCCGCCGGGCTTCGCCCGTCTCCCAGCCCACCGCGGGAGCAGGTCTGGGCGGAGCAGAGGCAGAAAAGGCACCAAACCCTGCAAAACACCTCCGAGAGCTTTGCAGGGAACGCAGCTCGGGGCCGGGGGTCCCTCCGGCGGGGCCGGTCCCCTCGGGCTTGGCGCGGGGCCGGCGGCGCGGAGGAGGTGGCCGGGTGCCACCCCCGGCCGTGCCCGACCTCACCTTGTCGATGAAGGAGGCGAACTTGTTGTTGAGCGTCTTGATCTGCTCCTTCTCCTCCTTCCGCACCCGCTGGATGTTGGGGTCGATCTCCAGGTTGAGGGGCGTCAGCAGGCTCTGGTTGATGCTCACGGCCGTGATGGAGCCCCCCGCGCCAGGCACCGCGGCCGGACCCCGGGACAGACCCGCTCCGTAGCGGCTGCCGCCGTAGGAGCCGAAGGCTGAGGCCGCGCTCATCCTCACGCCGGGGCCGGAGGTGTAGGAGTGGGAGCTGAAGGAGCGCCCGGGCACGGCCGAGGGGCTTCTCACGGTCTTCCTGGAGACGGTGATGGACATGGTGGAGGCAGGAGACGGGGAGGACGGAGAGGAGGGGTGCAAGACGGGCGAGAAGGTTGCAAGATGGGCGAGGAGGTTGCAAGACGGGCGAGAAGGTTGCAAGATGGGCGAGGAGGTTGCAGGATGGGCGAGGAGGTTGCAGGATGGGCGAGGAGGTTGCAGAAGAGGCTGGAGGGTTGCAAGAGGGGCTGGAGGAGGGACCGGAGGGCGGAGGAGGGACCGGACGGGCCGGACGAGCAGGCAGGAGCCCGGCGATCCAGGGCGGGGTGTGCGCTCCGGGTTTATATCCCGGGAGCTGGGGGAGGAGAGCAGGAAGGGAGGGCCGAGGCCGAGCCCAGGAACGCAGCACCTGCACCACCTTAACCCCTTCGGAGCAGCCGGGATCCGCCGGGATCCACCGGGATCCACAACGCCCGGCCCCAGGCCCCTCGTGGCTGGCATTTTGGGGGGTTGCAGTGGTGCCGGATCCCCCCCGGGAGCAGAGGGGCCGACGGCAGCGGGTGCCCGGTCCTCACCTGGGCCCGGCGGTCACGCGCTTGCCCGGAAATCAGGCCACCGCCACCTCCCTCTTCCCGTCCCCGTCCAGCCCCGCGGGCTGGCACGACAGGCAGCATGTTTATACAACACAGGGGGGAAAGGCCAGGTTGTTCCCCCAGCAGCTGGGCCGAGGAGGCCGAATGCCCCCGGGTTCTCTCCCTCCGGGCGATGTGGACTCTCCGGTGTCTAATAAGGGCTGTGCTCACGCAGGGTTTCCCTCCAGCCGGGCGAAAGCGGTGGCTCCCCATTGCCACCGGGCCCCGAAAGCGCAGGGACTCACCGCCCCGGAGACCGTTCCCATCTACCATGTTTGTCTGAGGTTGGCCAAGAGCTTCAAAAGCAGCCGGGGAAAATTGCACGAGGCCGATTTCCAGAGGAAAACCGGTTCCGGCTCGTCCCGGCAAAGCCCGGAGAAGCGCGCGGCCCCCCCGGACGGCACCGCGCTCCCCCCCGGACGGCACCGCGCTCCCCGGCCGCGGCGGGCTGCCCCTGCGGCCGCTTCCCGGGCGGCTTTTCCGCTCTCCCGGCAGGTGCCGGCAGCCGTGGCCCGGCGGGAGCTCGGCACGACGGGACTTGCCCGCGCGCGGCGCGGCGGGCGCCGGGCCGAGACAGCACGCGCGGCGCTCGGCACCCGCAGGCAGGGATTTGCAGGTTCTGCGCTCGCTTTTTTTTTTTCGGTTTCCTCGAAGCAGCAGCAGAGCCATCTCCGGGTCACCGCCGGGGACGGGGCGGGGACAGGGCAGAGCCGGGGAGTCCAGCCGGGCCTCTGGCTGATACCGGATGAAACCCATCCATCCATGTGCTCCTCCGCCTCCACACCTCCCTGCGCGGGTCCAACCGCCCATCCGTCCATCTCTGGCCGGACCCATCCCTCCAGGTTCCCTCCTAGATAGACATCCGTCCGTCCACACATCCATCCATTCCTGGTCAGACCCAGCCATCCACCCATCCTTCTAGATATCCATCCATCCATCCATCCATCCATCCATCTCTGGCCAGACCCATCCACCCACATACCCTCCTGGATAGCCATCCATCTGTCCATCCATCCCCAGCCAGATCCACCCATCCTTCTAGATAATCCATCCATCCATCTGTCCATCCATCCATTCACCCCTGGCCAGATCCAGCCATCATTCTGGATAATCCATCCATCCATCCATCCATCCCTGGCCAGGCCCAGCCATCCACTCGTCTTTCTAAATACCCGTCCATCCATCCATCCATCCCTGCACAGATCCAGCCACCCACCCTTCATGCACCCGCTCATCCCTGGGCAGACCCACCTTTACGCACTCATCCCTCCCTCCCTCCTCCACAGCCCTGTCCCCTCGTCCATCCCTCCATCCCTGCACAGCCACATCCACCCCGCATCCCGCCATCCTCCCTTCATCCCTCCATCCCTCCATCCGCCCCCCACGCCGAGACGCCCCGCGTGCTGCCGGCTCAGCTCGCTGCTGATCACTGCCCATCGCCCTGGGGTGGGGGGCAGAAAGGGGCTGCCACCACGGGGGCCAGAAAATGGGGGGGGGGGGGACATGTTTTTGCCGTCCCCTCCTCTTCCTCGGGGATGAAGGCAGCCGCGGCCCGGCCGGGTGGAGCTGCCTCCCGCCGCAGCCTCTCCCGCCTGCCTTATCGCCGAGGAATTTGCAACCCAGGCAAATACTTTGCTCCCCACCGCGATGCCGCGGCGGGGCGGGAGGGGGGTCCTGGGCAGGCGCCAGCGCCGGGCGCGGGATGCGAGACCCCCGCCCGCCCCGGAGCCCCTCGGCGCCTTCCCCCCGGGGATGGGTGCGTGGCGGGGGGGGGGGGGGAGGCCCCGGCTTGGGCCGCATCCAGCCGCCCGCCCCGGCTTTTGTTTGCCGTGGGTTGGGCCCGGCGGGGCCGGAGGCAGGTGCTGGGCACGGCAGGGCCACGGGGAAGGTGCTCACGGGCTGGCGCCCGCCCGGCCCTGGCTCGACGCCACCGGCTCTGCCGGCACCCGGTGCCGCCGCCGCGGGAGGGTGCCGGGGCCCCGGGGCGACGCGGCTTCGCCTTGGCCAAAACGCAGCCTCCCGGGCGCTGCGGGGTGCAACGCGGCCCCGCGGGGGCTGCAGAGGGGCTCCGCGGGGCGAACGCGGTCCGGAGGGGGACGGGGGACCCGCGGCCGGGGGCGGCAGCGAGGGTGAGGCTGCGTGGTGTTTCCACGCCGGCTTGCCGTGGGTGCACAACCCTTACGAGACATCAGAGACTCCACAGGCCGCAGGCACCCGGGGGTCGATGGGGGCACCCAGGGGTGGGGGGCACCCACCAGAGCTCCAGGGCAGACACGGAGACGCCCCGAAACCCACCCGCAGCCGCCAAATCCCACCCGGAGCTGGAAAACGGGGGGGTTCCCACGGTGCCCGGGTCGGCACAGGGCGATTGGGGCCGGCACGAGGGACTCGGGGCTGGGCCAGCGGGATCGGGGATGGCACCGAGGGATCGGGGATGGCATGAGGGATTGGGGATGGTACGAGGGATTGGGGATGGTACGAGGGATTGGGGATGGCACAAGGGATCGGGGATGCACCGAGGCGTCGGCAGCTTTTCGGCAGACCCGAAAGGCCACGGCGGCTCCTCGCACCGGGACCCCGCCGCGCCGCCTCGCCCGCGCCCCGCCACGACGCTGTTTTCCATCTAAACGCAGGCTGTTTTCGGAAGGGAGCTTTCGCGCCCGCTCCCGACGGGAGGGAGGGGAAATTCCCGCGGCGGAGATGGCACCGGCTGCGGCTTCATCGCTCAGGAATGCAGCGGGACCGGGGGGGCCGCCGCGCGCGTTAACCCTTGGGGGGCCGGACAGCCCCGGCCGCCCCCGCGCCGCACCCCGGGACGGCTGCGCTGCCCTGGAATAAAGGGGGGATTTGGGCCCCACGTTGCTTTTGCAGGGTCTTCCCTGGGGGGCTGAGCGGGGCGGCCAGGTGCCTTAAAACACAAAACACGGTGGTTCAGGGCTTGGCCGGGGTCTCAGGGCCGCATCCTGCAGCCGTCCTGGGACGGGAGCCCCAGGCATCTGCTCCGGCGCCTGCAAAGAGCCAGGGATCGGGGCTGGGGGGGCCGCGGGGGGGCCGCGGCGGGGCCTTATCAGTGACAGGTCTTTAATCTCCGGCTTATGGCCCCGCTGGAGCCCCGGTGGCCGTCGGGAGCCGGGGGGGGACGTGCCGGGGGTCAGGGCTGGGTCTGTTTGCAGATCTTCAATCACCCCCGTGGGGCGCGGGGAGGAATGTGCCCGATAAGGGGGCCAGGGCAGCCCCCCCACCCCCGCCGGCCACGGGCCCGGCACGGCTCCCCCCGCGGAGGAGCCGAGAGGCGGAAAGGCTCCGTGACCCCCCCGGCACCGTCGGAGCAGCCCCCCAGCCCCAATGCGGTGCCGACCGGGCGCCGAGGCTGGTGGGGGGGTTTCGGGGCAGCCGCGGGGCCGGACACTGCTGGGACCCTGGCGCTGCCGGCACTGGCATCCCGGGCTTGGGCGCTGCTGGGACCCCGGGGTCAGCCAGCACCCAGATCCCAGGGCTGGATGCTGCCCGGACCCTGGGACTGGCTGGCGTTGGGATCCCGGGGTTGGATGCTGCTGGGACCCCGGGGTCCATCAGCACCCAGATCCCAGGGCTGGATGCTGCCCAAACCCTGGGATCAGACACTGCTGGGAACCCAGGGTTGGCTGGTTCCCAGATCCTGGGATCGGATACTGCTGGGACCATGAGGTCGGCCAGCACCAGGATCCCAGGACTGGATACTGCTGGGACCCCAAGGCTGGCTAGCTCCCAGATCCCAGGACTGGATACTGCTGGGACCTCAAGGTTGGCTGGTTCCCAGATCCCGGGATCGGATACTGCTGGGACCCCGGGGTCGGCCAGCACCAGGATCCCGGGATTAGACACTGCTGGCACCTTTGGGTCAAACCCCTCTTGGACCTGGGGTCAGCCAGCACCCACATCCCGGTGTCGGACACTGCCGGGACCCCGGGATCAGCCAGCACCAGGATCCCAGGGTTGGACACTGCCGGGACCCCGGGATCGGCCCACACCAGGACCCCAGAATCAGACCCCCGTGCTCCACCGAGCACCCGGTTGGACACGGTCGGGCCCCGGGGTCAGAAGCAGCCAGGAGCACCGTCCCGGCGAGCCCGCGGCACCCCGGTCCCCTCTGGCCCCCGGCACCCCGGTCCCCTCCGGCCCCCTCTGCTCCCGCCCGGAGCGGCGGCACCGCCGGCGCGTTCGCATGACGCTGCACTGGCACAAGCCGGCGGGATCCCACGGCGGGGAGGGACGGAGGCGGGAGCCGGCCCGGGCAGGGCAGGGACGGGAGGAGAGAAAGGGACGGAAAGAAAGGAAGGAAGGAGGGGAAGCCATAGGGATGAAGCGTGCAGGGATGCAATTCCTCGGCAGCGGCCTCGGTGCTGGGTGCGGCCCGGGCTCGGCGCACGGGAAGGGCCAAGGCCACGGCAGCGGGGGGCCGGGAGCAGCTTCACACCCCCGCGCCGTGACTCACCCGCTCACGGCCAGAGCAAACAGCACCCGCTCCCCGGCGCATCCCCGGGACACGTCACGGGAGCGCTCCGGCGGAAACGCGGCAACGGGCTCCCGAGAAACCCCCTGCGGCCTCACACGGCCCCCGGCCCGGCTCCTCCGCTCCCGGCCCCGGGCATCGCCCCCGCTCCTGCGCGTGCTCCTCCTCACGTGCTGCAGGGCACGGTGGTGCAAAGGGGCATTTTCGTGCAATGCCGCATTTTCGTGCAATGCTGCATTTTCGCGCAACGCTGCATTTTCGCGCAACGGTGTTTCCACGAAGGTGCACGTTCCCACAGACGTGTCCGTGCACAGGGACGCATTTATGCGACGGCGTTTCCACAGAGCTGCATTTCGTTGCAAGAAGCGTGTACTGAGGCGAAGGCGGGTGCTCGTGCAGGGGTGCGTGTTCCCGCACAGGCCGGCCCGGAGCGGGGGGACACCGCTGCAGGGCCCCCGGGATGCTCCAGAGCCTGGAAAAGTCTTCGCCCCCCTCTTTGCCCCCGAGGAGCGGGAGGGGGGGACGTGTCCTGCAACGCGCCCCGCGTCCGGGGGGGCCAAGCCGGGGGGCTGCCGCTGCCGGGACGCGCAGGCATCTCCGTGCACGTCTGCCCGGCCCCGCGGAGCAAACAGGGCCGATGCTCCCGCAGATAAAAGCAGGAATGTGCGGCGCGTCCGTGCCGCCCCGCGATGCTGCGGCCGCCATAAATCACCCCGGCGGCAGATAAGGGCCAGGCCGGGCGGCTCCGGGGGGCTGGGGCCGGAGGGGGGCCGGGCACGGGGAGCGGGGGGCCGCGCGGAGCCGGCTGGGGAGCCCGGGGGGGTCCTGGGGGGTCCCCGGGGTGCAGAGTCCCGCGCTGAGATTGCGGCGGGATCCCACCGCCCGGGGGCCGGGGGGGGGACGGGCCGGATTCCTGGAGCCGGTTCGGCAGGACGAGCCCCTCCCGGCACGCTGAAAGCGCCCGGGACCCTCCCCAGGGCCCCCCCCCGGCCCCGGCGGGACCTCCCAGTTGAATCGTGGAGGGTCCCCAGCACCCCCCGGGACGGGGGTCTAACGGGGGGACCGGCACGCGCCGGTGGGGAGAGCCGGTAGTGGGGGGCTGCTTGGACCCCGGGGTCCCCAAATGTGTGGGGCTGGGCCCACCCATCCCCCTGCCCCGGACCCCCATGGGCGTGTGGGGCTGAGCCACCCCGGGACCCCCATGGACATGTGGGGCTGAGCTGCCCTGGACCCCCATGGACATATGGGGCTGAGCTCCCCTGGGATCCCCACAGGCTTATGGGGCTGAGCCACCCCAGGACCCCTTGGGCATATGGGGCTGAGCGGCCTCAGACCCCCATGGACATGTGGGGCTGAGCTCCCCTGGGACCCCCACAGGCGTATGGGGCTGAGCCGCTCTTGGCCCCCATGGATGCATGGGGCTGAGCCGCCCCGGACCCCCATGGGTGTGTGGGGCAGAGCCACCCCGGACCCACAGGTGTGCATGGGGCTGAGCTGTCCCAGACCCCCATAGGCACGTAGGGCTGAGCCACCCTGGACCCACAGGTGCATGTGGGGCTGAGCCGCCCCGGACCCCCCAGGTGCGCGTGGGGCTGAGCCGCCCCCTCCCTCCGCCCCGGGCCAGCGGGGCCCCTCGGCACCAACAAAAGCCGCGGGCCGGATCCGGCCCCCCCTTCCCGGCGCGGCGGCCCTGGCCCGGAGGTGGGGCCGCCCTGCGCCTCTCCCCGCTCCCGGCTATAAATCCTGCCCGCCGCCCGCCCGCCGCGTCCCTCGCCCGCGGCCTCGTCGCTCCGTCGCTCCCGTCGCTCCCGTCACTCCGTCGCTCCGTCGCTCCCGCCGGCACCATGAGCTTCTCCCGCAGCTCCGTCTACTCCAGCAGCTACCGGCCCGTCGGCGGCCAGAGCATCGTCAGCACCCGCCGCTTCGCGCCCATCAGCAGCGCGGCCAGCGTCTACGCCGGCGCCGGCGGCTCGGGCTCCAGGGTCTCCGTGTCCAGGAGCAGCAGCCTGGGGAGCGCCGGAGGCGCCTACGGAGCCGGGATGAGCGGCAGCCTGCTGCTGTCGGGCGCCGGGGCGGTGCAGAGCGAGAAGGAGACCATGCAGGACCTCAACGACCGCCTGGCCACCTACCTGGACAAGGTGCGGAGCCTGGAGCAGGAGAACCGCAGGCTGGAGGTCCAGATCCGCGACTTCATGCAGAAGAAGGGCCCCAGCGCCCGCGACTGGAGCCACTACTGGGAGGTCATCGAGGACCTGCGCGGCAAGGTGAGGCCCCGCTCGCCGCCCGCCGCCCCCCCGGCGGGTGTGATGAGCTGGCAGCGGGGCTCAGCCCCACCGGGACCCCGATGTGGGGCGTTCGACGGGCGGTGCCCCAAAGCCGCCGGGCGCATGGGCACGGCCGCCGCCGGCCCTCCCCGCCCGGGGTTAGGCATTAACCCAAGCGGCGGCGGGGCAGGGCGATCTTTGCACCGCGCAGGGCCCGGCCGCGGGACGGGAGCGGCTCCCCCCCCCCGCAACCCCCCCCCCCCGGGAGCCCGCGCCGAGGCGGGGTCGGGCCGCGCTCGGAGCTGCGCGCACCCGGGGCGGTTTGCGCCGCGAGCGGGCGAAGGGACATGCCCAAGGCCGCGGGGCAAGTCAGTGTCGGAGCCCACCGCAACCTGGCGTTGAGCCCCCCAGGAACACTTGTGCGCGGGGGGTTGAAGACCCCGCTCGTTGGGTAAATGAGCCCAAACGCCGGCTCCGATCCTCCCCCAAAGCCGGGCGCAGGTGTCCCCGACACCTTCCCGTGTCCGCCCCGTGTTTTAGACCGCGTTCGACCTCTCCCGCTGGCTCAAGGTCACCGGGGAAGAGCTGAGCCCGCCCGGACGCCCGGGTTCCCTCGGGGCCGTCCCACCGCCAGCGCCCCGGCCCCCCCCGCCCCGCAGGGCCGGGCTTTATCGCCGCTTTTCCGGGGCGAGGTCCCGCCAATCCGGCCGTTGCCGGGTGCCGTCGCCGTCCCCTGCCCGCGCCGCGGCTGCGGGAGCCGCACCTGCCCGGGGTGACGTGGCTGGCGGGTGCCCAGCGGCACGGGGGGGCCCCCGCCGCCCCTAACCCCCCCCCCGCCCGGCAGATCTTCGACGCCACGGTGGACAACGCCCGCACCGTGCTGCAGATCGACAACGCCCGCCTGGCCGCCGACGACTTCAGGGTCAAGTGAGAGTGGGACGGGGACGTGGGGACAGGGAGGGGACAGGGACAGGGAGGGGACGTGGGGACAGGGATGGGAAATGGGACAGGGACGGGGCTGGGCAGAAGAACGGAGGTGAGGATGGGATGGGAATGGAGACCAGGATGGGATGGGGACAAGGATGGGGACAGGGATGACGATGGAGATGGATGGGAATGGGGACAGGGATGGGAAATGGGACAGGGACGGGGCTGGGCAGAAGAACGGAGGTGAGGATGGGATGGGAATGGAGACCAGGATGGGATGGGGACAAGGACGGGGACAGGGATGACGATGGAGACAGGGATGGGGATTGGGACAGGGATGGGAAATGGGACAGGGACGGGGCTGGGCAGAAGAACGGAGATGAGGATGGGATGGGAATGGAGACCAGGATGGGATGGGCACAAGGACGGGGACAGGGATGACGATGGGGACAAGGATGGGAATGGGGACAGGGATGGGAAATGGGACAGGGACGGGGCTGGGCAGAAGAACGGAGGTGAGGATGGGATGGGAATGGAGACCAGGATGGGATGGGGACAAGGACGGGGACAGGGATGACGATGGGGACAAGGATGGGAATGGGGACAGGGATGGGAAATGGGACAGGGACGGGGCTGGGCAGAAGAACGGAGGTGAGGATGGGATGGGAATGGAGACCAGGATGGGATGGGGACAAGGACGGGGACAGGGATGACGATGGAGATGGATGGGAATGGGGACAGGGATGGGAAATGGGACAGGGACGGGGCTGGGCAGAAGAACGGAGGTGAGGATGGGATGGGAATGGAGACCAGGATGGGATGGGGACAAGGACGGGGACAGGGATGACGATGGAGATGGATGGGAATGGGGACAGGGATGGGAAATGGGACAGGGACGGGGCTGGGCAGAAGAACGGAGATGAGGATGGGATGGGAATGGAGACCAGGATGGGATGGGCACAAGGACGGGGACAGGGATGACGATGGGGACAAGGATGGGAATGGGGACGGGATGGAGCCATGGACGAGGACAGACTCAGAGACGGTGCTGGAGATGGGGACAAGGACAGACATGAGGAGGGCGATGGAGACGGGCTGGGGACGAGGACAGCAGGGCGCTCAGGCTGGACGGGGACGCCGCTCACCGCCGTGCCCGCAGGTACGAGGCCGAGCTGGCCATCCGCCTCTCGGTGGAGAACGACATCGTGGGGCTCCGCAAGGTCATCGACGACACCAACATGGCCCGGCTGCAGCTGGAGGGCGAGATCGAGTCCCTCAAGGAGGAGCTCATCTTCATGAAGAAGAACCACGAGGACGTACGTGGGGGGCCGGGGCGGGCGCGGGGCCGGGAGCCGCGGCTCGGTGGGGACCCGGCCCTCGTACCGGCCCCTCTCCGTCCCCAGGAGGTGAAGAGCCTGCAGGCGCAGATCTCCGACTCGGCCCTCACCGTGGAGGTGGACGCGCCCAAGTCCCAGGACCTGGGCAAGATCATGGCCGAGATCCGGGCGCAGTACGACGCGCTGGCCCAGAAGAACCTGGAGGACCTGGAGAAGCAGTGGGGGCAGCAGGTGGGTCCGGTGCCCCGCTGGTCCTGGGGGGTCTCGGCCTGGTGGAGGGGACATCAGCCCAAGGTGGGGGACAGCCCCCAGTGCAGTGTGGGGATGCTCACCCGGGGGGGTCCCAATCCGAGGGGGGGGCACTTGCCTGGGAGACCCCAATCTGACATGGGGATGTTCCCCACTGGGGCCAGATGCCGTGAGGGCACCTTCCCCAAGGGGGTCCTGGTCCAGCATCAGGGACCATCCCGGGGGGGCACCTCTCCCGCGGGGGGGCCCCAATCCCCTGGGGCTGGGCTGCACCTCGGGTGGCGTCCGTGACCCCCCGAGCCGTGTCCTCCCCTGCCCAGATCACCGAGAGCACCATCGAGATCACGCAGAGCAGCAAGGACTTGGACACGGCCCGCAGCACCGTGGTGGACCTCCGCCGCACCGTCCAGACCCTGGAGATCGACCTGGAGTCCCTCCGCAACCAGGTAGGCAGCAGCAGCCCCCCAAAACCACCCCTCCAGGCCCTACGGGACCCCACGAACCACCATCCGCAGCCGTGGGGATGAGCTCCAGCAACGCGGCAGCGAGAAAAACCCCTCTGGGGCTTTGCCGTCCCCGAAAGAGGGGCAGAACCTGCAAAAATGGGTCCCCGTTGCGTGAGACCGGGGGTCTGCTTGCAGAAAGCCGGCTTGGAGGCCAACCTGCTGGAGGTGGAGAACCGCTACGCCCTGCAGCTGGAGCAGCTCAACGGGCTGCTGCTGCGCGCCGAGGCGGAGCTGGCGCAGGTGCGGGCCGAGCTGCAGCGCCAGGCCGAGGACTACCAGGCGCTGCTCAACATCAAGGACAAGCTGGAGGCCGAAATCGCGACCTACCGGCAGCTGCTGGAGGGCGGAGAGGAGTTCAGGTACCGGCGAGCGGGATCCGGCGGGATTTAGCCCCCGGATGCTGGGATGGGGCCGGGCGGCTCTCGGCAGGTCCGGGATGCTCTGGCTCCGTCATCGCTTGGGTCTGGAGTCCCTCGGGGTGGCAGAGGGGAGAGGAGGGAGGCCGGGACCTCTGGTGGGTGCAAGGTGGGAGAAGACCCGTCCTGCGCCCCGGGTGCAGGGAGGGAGGCACCCCCGGGTGCCCCGCTCTGCCCCGACCGGCCCCTCCTCGCCCCGCAGCCTGCGGGACGCCCTGGAGAAGGAGACCACCTCCACCGTGCAGAGGTCCACCCAGAAGGTGGTGGACGGCACCGTGGTGTCGGAGACCAAGGAGGTGAAGGTGCGAACGCACTGAGCGGGCCGGCGCGGAGGAGACGCGTCGGACGCCCCGCGGGGACCCTGCTCCCGCCCGACGCCCCCGGCATCGCCGTCACGGCAATAAAATGTCCCGTTATCCTCGTGTCCCTGTGGATTTGGGATGGAGGGGGGTCGGGGACGGCGTGGAAGCGTCTCCAGACTGGGGAAACCGAGGCGCGGGAGGCTGGCGAGAGGCAGGAGCACCTGTGTGGACGCATGAGGAATGGCTGGATGGGAACGTGTCCGTGTCCGTGTCCGTGTCCGTGCCCGCATCCGTGTCCGGGCCTGAGCAGGGCGCTGGGACTCGCTAAGGGGGACCCATCCTGCCAAGCGATGCTCCGCGGTACCGGACCACCCGGGTCCTGAGCTGCTCCCAGAGCAGACGACGGCCAGGCCGGCACCCTCCTGCAGAGCCTCGGGGTGCCCTAAAGAGCCCCAGGGTGCCCCAAAAAGCCCTGGGGGTCACAGAGAGCCCCAAGGTGTCCCAGAAGGTCCTGCAGACCCCCAAGGTGTCCCAAAGAGCCCCAGGGTGCCCCGCAGAGCCCTGGGGTGCCCCAAAAAGCCCGGAGAGCCCCGGGGTGCCCTGCAGAGCTGCAAGGTGTCCCAGAGGGTCCTGCAGAGCCCCAAGGTGTCCCAAAGAGCCCCGGGGTGTCCCGCAGAGCCCTGGGGTGTCCCAAAGAGCCCCGGGGTGTCCCGGAGAGCCCTGAGGTGTCCCAGAGAGCCCCGGGGTGCCCCACAGAGCTCCAGGGTGTCCTGGAGAGCCCCGGGGTGCCCTGCAGAGCCCTGGGGATCCCAAGGAGCCATAGGGTGTCCCGAAGAGCCCCGGGGTGCCCTGAAGGGCTCTGGGGTGCCCCGCAGAGCCTCAGAGTGTCCCACTGGGCCCCGGAGTGCCCTGCAGAGCCCTGGGGTGTCCCAGAGAGCCCCGTGGTGTCCTGGAGAGCCCTGGGGTGCCCTGCAGAGCCTTGGGGTGTCCCACTGAGCCCCAGGGTGCCCTGCAAAGCCCTGGGGATCCCAAGGAGCCACAGGGTGTCCCGGAGAGCCCCGGGGTGCTCTGAAGAGCTCTGGGGGGCCCTGCAGAGCCCTGGGGTGTCCCAGAGAGCCCCAGGGTGTCCTGGAGAGCCCTAGGGTGCCCTGCAGAGCCTTAGGGTGTCCCAAGAGCCCTGGGGTGCCCTGCAGAGCTGCAAGGTGTCCTGAGAGCCCTGGGGTGCCCTGCAGAGTCTTGGGGTGTCCCACTGAGCCCCAGGGTGCTCTGCAGAGCCCTGGGGATCCCAAGGAGCCACAGGGTGTCCCAGAGAGCCCCGGGGTGCTCTGAAGAGCTCTGGGGTGCCCCGCAGAGCCCTGGGGTGTCCCACTGAGCCCCGGGGTGCCCTGCAGAGCCCCGGGTGCCCTGTGCGCGCCGAGCAGGGTGGCGGCAGGCCGGGGAGGAGCAGCAGGGACTGGCCCCAGCACCCAGCCACGGGTGCTAAAGGAGGGGTCAGCACCTCCCGCCCTGGGCGAACGTGCCAGGGTGCCCAGCGACGCGGCCGCCGGCCTTCCTCGCCTCGCCGTGCCGCCACGCCGCTCATTCCCGAGCTCCGGTCGCCATCCCGTGGCTGAGCCGCGCTTCCCGCTCCCCTCCCGCCCATGGGTGGATGGACAGACGGACGGACAGACGGATGGAGGGGGGTGGAGAGGCCCAACGTGCGGGTGTGCGGGCGAAGACGGCTCGTGTGTGTGCACACGAGCGACGGCCTTGCCCCCGCGCGCCGGCGCGGCACGGGGACGGCTGGCACTGCGCTGGTGCTGGTGCTGCACGAGGGGGACGATGGTGCCTCGCACGAGGGGGACGATGGTGCCTTGCACGAGGGGGACGATGGTGCCTCGCACGAGGGGGACGATGGTGCCTCGCACGAGGGGGACGATGGTGCCTTGCACGAGGGGGACGATGGTGCCTCGCACGAGGGCCAGCACGGCGCTCCTGCGCTTTGCAAGGGCTGGCGGTCCAGGGGGGAGGCTCATTCGTTGCACGAGGGCCAGCAGTGCACAGGGGATGATCGTGCATTGCACGAGGGGCGATACGTGTGAGACAGTGGTCGTGCATTGCACGAGGGAGGGCAGTGCACAGGGGATGATCGTGCATCGCACAAGGACCAGCAGTTCGTGGTGGGATGATCAGGTATCATGAGGGTCCACGGTGCATGGGAAGAGGGTTGATCGTGCACTGCACGAGGGCCAGGGGTGTGTGGGAAGGGGGAAGCATGCATTGCACGAGGGTCAGGGGTGTCCAGGACGGATGATCCTTCATTGCACGAGAGCTGGTAGTGCACGGGGAGAGCAATTATGCATTGCACGAGGGCTGATGGTGCACTGCAAGGGGTGATCCTACATTGCACAAGGGCCAGTGGTGCACAGGAGGGTGATGGTGCATTGCACAAGGGCTGGCAGTGCACGGGGGGTGATGGTGCATTGCACGAGGGCCGGCAGTGCACAGGTGGGTGATGGCTCATTGCACAAGGACTGACAGTGCACGGGGGGTGATGGTGCATTGCACAAAGGACTGGCAGTGCACGGGGGGTGATGGTGCATTGCACAAAGGACTGGCAGTGCACGGGGGGTGATGGTGCATTGCACAAGGACTGGCAGTGCACGGGGGGTGATGGTGCATTGCACGAGGGCTGGCAGTGCACGGGGGGGTGAGGGGTGATGGTGCATTGCACGAGGACTGGCAGTGCACGGGGGGTGATGGTGCATTGCACGAGGACTGGCAGTGCACAGGTGGGTGATGGTGCATTGCACGAGGACTGGCAGTGCACGGGGGGTGATGGTGCATTGCACGAGGACTGGCAGTGCACGGGGGGGTGATGGTGCATTGCACGAGGGCTGGCAGTGCACGGGGGGTGATGGTGCATTGCACGAGGACTGGCAGTGCACGGGGGGTGATGGTGCATTGCACAAGGACTGGCAGTGCACACGTGGGTGATGGTGCATTGCACGAGGACTGGCAGTGCACGGGGGGGTGATGGTGCATTGCACGAGGACTGGCAGTGCACGGGGGGTGATGGTGCATTGCACGAGGGCCGGCGGGAGCCGCGCAGGGAAGCTGCGGCCGGTCGCGGCGCGGGCGGCGACGCCAACCACAGAATCAGCCGCGCCCGCGCGCGCCGCACGGAATACACCCCGCGCCGCGTCGCACCCCGCCCCCGCCGGGGGAGGGGGCGGGGCCGCTCATAATCACGTGACGGCTCCATCCGGGTCCTTTGCCTTCTCTGCCTCTTCCCAACATGGCGGCTTCAGGTGAGCGGTGCGCGGCGGCGGCGGCCGCCCGGCGGGCCGCGCTGGCCGCGGCGGCGCCGATGGGTTTCCCGCCGCCGCGCCGGGCGCCGCCGCTTCGCGGGAGGCGGGCGACAGTGGCGGGAGGGGCGGCGGCGAAAGGCGGGGCGGGGGGGGGGAAAGGCGGCGGCGGACCGGGCGCTTCCCCCCCACCCCGCCCCCACCCCTCAGGGACGGCGCGCGCGCGCGGCGCTGCCCCCCCCCTTCCCGCGCCCGCGTGCTATTGGTGGGGGGGCGCGCGCGCCCGCGCGAGGCGGGGGGGGTGGTGGCGGCTCGCGCCGCCGCCGGTGATTGACGGATCGCGGGGCGGGTGGGGGGGGGAAGGGAGGGAGCGAGCCAGATGGAACCTTCGGCCGCGCCACTGCGCAGGCGCGGGGTTGGCCGGCCGGGGTGGGGGGGGCAGGGCAGGGCGGCACCCACGTGGGTGCGCGGCTCGCACGCGGTCGGGCCGGGCCCGGGGCTGCGGCGGGGCGGGGAGGGGGGGGGGGGGCCGGTACCGGGCCCGGCCTCGCCGCCCCATCGCGCCCGCCCGCCCGCCCCGGGCCCGCTCTGCTGGGGCTGCGAGCCGCGGCCGTGCAGCCGGCTGCGGCAAATGGTGGCAGGCGTCGCCCTGCGGGAGCAGCTACCCTTGAGTCTCCTTGCGGGCCCCGGCCGCCTCCTGCCCGCTCGGGCCGGGAGCGCCGCCCGCGGGGGCCCCTCGCTATTCTGCCTCCGCGAGTTAACAGCCGGCAGGGCACGACCTCCGCAGGGGCGACAGTAGGTTAACGGCCACGCTGAGGGCGCAGTCTTGGCCCTGGCGGGTCTCTGACAGCAGTCGGGGCCCTCTGGTCTGTGGGCGCTTGCTGGCACGCAGTCAGTGCCCGCACGCGAGGCGTGGAGCAGAAGTCGTTTCATTTTGGGGTTATACGGAGGTTTCATAATTGACCAGCCAGAGACCTTTTAAAAAAAATAAAGGGGGGGGGAGCGGGACAGCTTATTTTTCACCTATTCCTCTGCTTACGCCTCCAGTCGCAGTCAGAGCAAGAGCCCCGGCCGCGCAGGGAGCCCCGCGGTGCTGGTTCACTTGGCTTTGTGCCACATGGCTCCCAGGAGGAGAGGCAGCAGAGCATGCATGTTTTTCGTTGCATTTATTTTTCATAAGATGGTGGTAGTGCAGTGCTTGATGTGTATAATAAGATCAAGGCACCAGTCTAAAGAGGCAGGTTATTTTCCCTTTCCCAAACAGTAATGTTCTCCAAACTGAGCAATATTCCATCCCTTTCCTTTTCCGAATAAAATACATGCTGCTGAATTCACCACATGTTTACTGCGAGAACATTGCTTTCACTGTAGACTAAAATATCAGGGGCACGGATTGGAACTGCAGTCCTCCAAAACTGAGACGCTCTGTTCGGTTCGCAGGCGCCATTTGGAGTCCCACCAGCAGGACTGTGAGGTCCTGTATTTCGTAGCGAAGCAGCAGGAGAAGGAAATGCTGAAATTGCTTGCTTTCTTTCCTCCCTTCTGTGGCTTCCCAAGCCACTGTGCTTGCGGCTGGCTGAAACCTGGCACCAGAATATGCATGTGCCTGGCAAGACCCTTACGAGTAAAATAAGGAAAACCTAAACCGGGATAGTGCATTTAAATGCGAGAGGAAATGTTGGTTGTACCTGATTGATCTTCCTTAAATTGCTTGTTTGTGACTGCATTAAGTACAGTTAGTTCCCTTGCAGCCTGCTCGTTATTTTTGGCTGTGCTTGGGGAAGCACTTAGTGAGCAAGAGCGATGCAGCCTGTTCACTGGTGAGATTTTGGCTTGCAGAGCTGCAGCAATAATAAATGACCCTTTATGTTGTGTTAGAGAAGGGTTAATAACAAATATCTTTGCATTTCTTGGTAACTGAGGGTGGGTTCGTGGGGAATTGCTCCAGGCCCTTATCTGAGGCTGCGCAGACGGGTCCCCAGCCCCGCGAGCCTGCCTCCAAGTCCAAAACAAAACTGCAGCATCTCGGGGCTCCGAGCTCGAGCAGAGGCACGGGATTTTGTTTGTCGCAGATAGCGGTCGGCGGACTCTTTGCAGGATTTTGTGACCCAGTTCCTTCGCTGGTAGGTGTCAAAACCTCCTCGCGGCTCTTGGCGGTTGCCAGGAGGACCGGTGCCTCGCAGGGGGACGGCCGCCCTTCGACGGGGTTAAAAGCTAACGAGCAGGGCGGCTTTTGTCCAGGTGGATTTTCCCTGCATTGTTTCCCCGAGCCGTGCGGGGCTTTGACAGATGAAGCGGCGCTGTTATTCTGCAACCGAAGTTGCTTCATCCTGTCAGCTCCTGCCTGGGACTTGTCAGCCATTTGATGCAAATTGAGCAAACAGCCAGCCTGCAGGTTTTGGAGACCGGTGGCTGCTCGTTAGTGGCTCCGTTGTCGTTAGAAGGCATCGCTGGCACCGCGGGAGCAGCGGCGGGGAGGGCCGCCCGGCTCTAAAACATACTGTTAGCCTCCTGTCTGTGCAAATGACACTTGTCTCTGGCAGGAGGGCATTTCTGCTTCGTTTTTCCAGGCAGTCACCGCAGTAGGTCGCTGCCGCTTATCTCCCAGCGTTTTTATCCGGGCCTGACGTCATATTTCCATGAGTTTACCCTTGGCAAAGGGAACTTTAACTGTTCCAAAGGAGTAACCCGACTGAAATCCGCAGTCCCTGTAGCTTTGGGCACGTGCTTGTGGATTAAACCTTCAAGATGAGGTTAAAAATTGGCATCAAAATGTGGGGGTCCAGCGGTGCGCTGGCGCTGCGAGGCTCCCGGCGCTGGGGAAGGTCCCTGAACGAGAGCAGTCGCCGTCGAAATGCAGCCGCTCACGCGACGCTGGGGAGCTCGAGGGTGTCGCGCTCTGAGGTCAGGCACCTCTCGCCATCCCGCGCCGTGTTTTACGTGGTCCCCGGGGTGCTGGTGCTCCGGGGCAGGAGGCGTCGACGTGGGAAGGGCGCTTTCCGTCGCAGCAAAGGCATCCGAGGGGCCGAGGTGGGAAGTGGCTACACGGCTCGAATTTTTCGTATGCGGAAACTCAGATTGTACGACCCGCGCGGTAAACGTGTTTCGGACGAGTCTTGCTGCAGCGTCTGGTCCGTGACCTGCACAGAGCAGCTCCTGGAAGAGTTTTTGTGCCTCGGGACCCCGGCGACGCGCCTCGTTTCGCCAGGGCCCGCGTCTGGCTGCTCTGTGCCTCCCCTCGCCGCCCCACCGGCACGGAGGCTGCCGGGGGAGTTCGGCTCGGCCGTCCCCGGTGCAGACGCTGTAAAGGGGGATTCGCTGGGATACGGGGTGGCTGAGGGGGTGTGAAGGGGGCTGGGGGCCGTGGCGGCTGCGCAGCGCTGTCCGAAGCGGGGCTGGCGGTGCGGTGGGCACGTGCTTGTCGCGCCTGTGTTGTGACCGGACAAAACCCGCTTGTGTTCCCAGGCGTTTTTCTCCCCTTAACATAGGTGTGAAGTCACAGTGCTGAGTGTGTGATTTCACTGCTGTTTCCACGGCAACCGAATGAGGCCGTAGAAAAAGGAAAGCCCCTCGGAGTGTGCGACTTAGCTGCAGGATTTGGGCTGGGGGGGCGGGACGAGGGGTTCGAGCGCGTTCCCCCTTGCTGTGCTCCGCGCTGCCCCTTTCCCACGTGGGCAGCGGAGGAAGGTGCGTGGTTGGTTCGGAGGAGTCGCTCCGTTGATGCCGTGCTTGGTGCTGGACCTTGCGGAGATGCCACCGAGCCAGGTGGCTTGGTGACACTGCCGGCTCTTTCGGGGCGGTGAGGGGTGTGGGTGGCCCTGGGCTCGCCCTCTGCAGCCGGTCTCTCCCCAGAGCATCTGGGTAGGCGTTGGGCTCCGAAACGGAAGTTTCTGCAATCACGTTGAATCCTAAAATGTAGCTTGTGATGTCTGTGAGAGCAGGGAGGGAAAGGGAAGTGGCCTGAGATGTGGGAAGAAAACCGAGCACTGGAAAAGTTTTCTCCCGAGCGCTATCACGATCTTGCTGCCCCTGAGGAAAAGGCTGAATTGAAGAGGAAAGACAGAAGCCAGGATCTAGCTCCTCTCGCGGTGGCCGGGCTGCCTCGAGTGGGGCTGTCCTTGAGCCCTGGTGGCAGCCGGGGTCTCGGGGAGGGTCCGACGTGGCTCTCGCTCTGGTATTTCGACCCTGGGGGTTGGTGTTCAGATTTCCTTGGGCGGTGAGGTCAGCGGAGAGCTGTATCCCGGGAGCGCGACCACCCCGGGTGAGTCGGCCTCGGAGGAAGAGCGCGGTGCCATGCTCGCAGCTCCGAGGGCGCGTAGGGCCACTGTCCCAACGCGTGGTCAGAGCCACAGGGGCGACAGCCACCGGGACCGGTAGGACCCAGGGACAGCAGAGGCGTTTTTTAATTGCTGTTTGTCATCCCGTGCTGCTCGTTAGTCACAACCTTACCGTGAGCACCGCCTGGGACGGAGCTGTAGTCCGGCAGTGGGGCCGAGCACAGCTCGACGCCCTGAGCAGACGTACGATGCTCCTCGGCCCCGCGGGAGCCCCCGGTGACGAGTGAAGCTCCGCAGGACTCCTCAGCCTGCGTGTCAGGAGCGCAGAGGATGCCCCGAGGCCGTGGCCGCCCTGCTGAGAGCCGACACGTGCTCGGCAGGACGGGTTGGGGCGCGGGGTGCCCGAGTTAGGGCGACTCGCGTCCTGTTGCCCAGCCCTCTCTTGTACACTGTTATCTGTAGGGCCTGGCTACCTGGGAGGCTGCGGTCAGGAGATGTGTGAAACGAAGGTCTGGGGACAGTGTGGTGGAGAACGTGAGCGCTCCGCTAGCGTTTCCAGGCAGTGATTTTTCTTGTAAGGTATTTGAGATGCTCGGAGTGTGTCCAGGAGGGTGGAACGGCTGCATCTCCGCGATACACAGCTGACATAGCGGGGTGAGGTTTCTTGCTGAGCTAAAACCCGAACTTGAGGACAAAAGGAAAGAGAATAACACAATCAGGAGGTCCGAGGGCTAGGAGTCAGCACTGGTGTCGCGCGTAGGCAGTCACTGTGTACCTGCAGCTCTTCACCGTCTTATTTCCACGCCAAGTTTGTGCAGAAGATACTCGCAGTCGTTACACTGATGCTCATGGAGAAACGCTGTGGAAGGACCATTTTAGCTGCTCTTCCGACCAATCCCTCGCTCTTCCAGCTCTGAGCAAACGAATGGCAGGCAAGTGTTGGCTAATTAGAGATGGCAAATTAGTAGCCTGTAAAACTCCAAATTTGTGATTTTTATGTTTGTTAAGGGTGCTGCAATATCTTTACCGATTAATTCTCACACTCCCCTGCCAGGAGGCTGGTAGGAGATATCTGTGTGACGTCCAAGAGTGCCAAAGTTTATTATTTGTTCTTAGCAAAGATAAGAGCGTACGTTTTCCAAAGCAATTAGTGGTTTGGGTTGCTTGCCTTGTAGTATCTTTTAAAGTGGCCTGGCATTTCTTTCTTCCAGAGGGTGAGCACTGAAGTGCTTCATAAAAACCCTCAGACTGGGTCTCCAAAGTCACGGCGTGCTCCTGAAAAAGCGGGGCTGAGGTTGCTCTGAGAGCTTCCTTCGCTGCCTGAAATCCTGCCCCATCTTCCACGCTCAGCCCTAAGGCAACTCTTCAAACCGAAGACCGCTTCCCGCTTTTCTGAGTTGTGTGAGAGTGTAAATGTGTGTTTTGATGCGGTTTAAACAAAAGCGGGGCGAACTGGCCGTGTACGAGGCTCCAACTTAACGTGCTGCAGCTGAAAAGGACGTAGTTTTGTATCGTTCCTCGTGGCCGCGGCGTGCTGCAGTGAGGTCTGTCCACAGCCAAAAGCACTTAACTACCTCTTGCACATCTGGGTTTTTGGGGGGCTGAAATGACCTAGCGTTACGTTCCAGTGAGACCCGCTTTGCTCGTGTCTCTGAGGAGGTTTTTGGTTTTCGGCAGTGCCCTCTGGGCTCTGCCTGTAAATCCGTTTCGCAGGTAAACGTGCTTTCGGCCTGCGCTCCAGCCGCACGGGGCCGCGGGGGGGCAGCAATGCTTCCCGCAAGGAAAAACACCAGTTTTGTAACTGCATCACACCCGTCGTCCTAAAAATAGTCCGGATTCGCTGGAGCTGTTCGAAGTTGTTGGAGCCCATCGCCGCTCACGTCTTTTGTCAGATGGTTGCAAAGCCTTGACGGAAAACCATGTACGGAGCTGCGGTCGCTTGCAGTTGCTCCTTGCAGAGCCAAAATATCCCAAATCCCCAGCCTGCAGGAATTGGGAAAGCAGCAAAGCAGCTTGCGTCTGATCCGTAATGGCTTTCTGACGTGTAAACAGTTTGCTTTTTGGCCCCGGCATGTTCGTTAAGATGTCGGCTAGGACAGCCGGCCAGCTTTTGGCTCCGGAGCCAGCTCAGTTGGCACTGGCCGTGGGATCGCTGTGCTGTGCTTCGCCGCAGCTCTGGTTCTCGCTGCTTGTAGCCTGAGACGTGTTGGTCGAAGCTATCCCTGCAAAGACTGCTCTTCTCTTTATCACCTCCTCCCTGAAAATAAACAGCCGAGCGCCATGGGGAGACTTGTGCCTACAGCTGACCGGCAAAGCGTGAGCGTGCTGCAAGTGACAGGAGCCCCGAGTGTGAGCTTGTCTTGTGCTCAGATTGAGGCTGTTGTCCCCTAAAAATTTAAAAATAAGAAGGATCAGGTGGCATTTTCCTGCCACGCTCACCCGTTCACCGAGTGCGGATCGGGTGACCTGCGTGTCTGTGTCGAGGAGCGTTTCGGCCACGCGGCGATGGCTCAGATCTGGTTTGGAGTCTGGAGGCTTCTGCGCAGGCAGTGGCTGGTGCCCTGGGCTTTTCTACAGGAGCAGCACAGGATCTATGTTAGCGCAGGAAAATTGGGCAGGGAGATGTGTTTGAGCCTGGTGCTGAGGACTGAATTCCTTTGAGTGTTGTTTTGGGCTGAGGAAAGGAGTAAAGGTGAGAGGGCCGGGGAGGAGAGCTGGGAGAGGTCACGGTGTTTGGCAAGGAGCAGTCGCCTCCGCCGGAGGATCTTGCTCCATCTCAGGGTTTTACAGAACATGATGAAACGAATCTCTTGTGTGTCACGTCCCTGCTGGACGTGGCCTCCCTGCTGGACGTGGCCAGGCTGCAGCAAAAGCCAGGACTTCCTAGTTAATAGCGTGGGAGTGTCAGGAGGTGGGAGGCGAACATGGGACAGGAATTACTGGGAAACGGCCTTCCGGGCTCGCGGGCAGGCGGAGTTGGGCTAATGCTGCTTGGCAAAGGGGCGGATTTCGTGGTGCTCTGGGTGTGGCGGTGTGTGTCCAGCTTCCCAATGAGCTGTCTGATCTCTTCCTGTCCCTTCCGCTTCTGGGATGTTCTCTGTCCGAGATGACAGGTCACCCCAGAGCAGCTCAAAGCTGTGTCCCCCACTGACACCCGTAAGTCATTCAGACTAGTCCTTGTTCCCTCACCAAAACAGAACAAGGCTGTTCCAGGACATGGCTTACCCTGGTCCTTCTCTCTTTCTCTCTGACAGCTAAGAAGAAGAACAAGAAGGGCAAGACCCTCACTCTGACGGACTTTCTGGCAGAGGACGGTGGTGGTGGCGGTGGACCTACCTATATTCCCAAACCAGTCAGCTGGGCCGACGAGACAGATGACCTGGAAGGAGATGGTACTGTCATTTCCCGGCTCTCAGGAGTACGCGGCTCCCAAACAGCTCTTTAACAGTAAAACACTGAAAAGTCTCTTGGCTTGCAGCATAAAAGGAAGATGTTCTCCACTTCTGGCTTCCTTGCTGTGTTTGGCAGCACTATGTGGGGTCAGTTTGGGAGAAGGCTGGGTGTGGAGTGTTGGTAACTACACCTCTAATGACTTCTGATTTGTCAGCTTGACGTTGAGTCAGTTGACCATATCCTTTAACAGCTGATGATCCAAAATAAAACATTGAAGCATTATGAAATTTGCTAGTTGTTTCTTTTCTGGGTAGTAATTAAGCTCAGAGAATGAACCAAGTTCTTGCTGTGACTGGGGCTCACAGTCTAGAGAAGGTGACGGGGAGGGAGATGTGACCGTGGCCTACAGCACCCACATGGGGAACAGAAATTGGATAAAGAGCTTTTTATTAGCATTAACAGCCAAAGATGTAGCGCGAACTGGCAGCTAGAAGTGGAGGCTGGGCAAATTCACGTGAGAAGCAAAACAGAGAAGTTAAGTAGTGAGGGTGATGACCCGCTGGAACAGGTCAGCGCTTACAGTGAGTTTTCCCTCTGATAACATTAATATCAAGCTGTGGTATTTTTCCACAAGACGTGCTGTAATTTAAACAAGAATTAATCCTGGGAGGACTTAATGCTTTGTTAAGCAGGTCATCAGTCTAAATGATCATTCTCCCTTGCAGTTTTAGCCTGTCTCGGTTTCTCCTTGGTGGCTAGCTCTTGGCTGCACCTTCTTCTGCCTTTTGTGCAGTTTTCTTCTTGCATGCGTTGAGGAAAGGTCACGTTAGTGCATCGAGAACTGTTGCATTCTCGTTACTGGACTGTCAGACAGTTCAGCCATATCAGATTAACTTCAGGGCTTTAACGTGAAGCTCCTTAGCTGTAAAGTAGGTGAGTTGCTGCCGCTTGCACCTGGCGGGACGGTGAGGATGTGGCATTTACAGTAACTGGTCTCTAGCTGTGTTTTGTTTGGGTGACTTGCAAAATTTCTCTCTTAGTTTCCACCACTTGGCATAGTAACGATGACGATGTGTACCGGGCCCCTCCGATCGACCGCTCCATCCTGCCCACCGCCCCACGGGCTGCTCGGGAACCCAATATAGACAGAAGCCGCCTCCCAAAGTCACCCCCCTATACCGCCTTTCTGGGAAACCTGCCCTATGACGTGACGGAAGAATCCATCAAGGACTTCTTCAGAGGACTCAACGTGAGTAACGGCTCAGAGCGTGGCTCGAAGAGCTCTCTGCCAGTCCGGGCTGTGTGGCAGGGTGGTGCTGTGGGTGTAACAGTGAGCCGTGGACCGTAAATGCCATAATTTGGATGGCGCAACCCCTGTTCCTACCCCGCTGGGTAGGGTAGTGAGGACATACAGGTTTGCACACTGAATTGACCAGCCCAGCCCAGTCTTAAAGCAAATGTGACGGAGCAGATGCTCCAGAAATGTTCTTGCGGTAGCTTTGGCGCGCAGCTCCTGTGCCCTGGCTCCTCAGGCTCATCACGTAATATGTGTTGGTACCTGTTGCTCCATGACATCTTGCTGCGGGTCAGCTGAAATGGCTCCCAAAAGGCGTGTTTGCGTCTGGAGTGGGTTGTGGAGGGAGTTTTCCAGGCCCGCCTTCAGAGGGAGTGTTGCCCTGCCATGGCTGTCAGATCGCTTGGGGCTCCTCTCCCCTCTTCGGGAGGCAGCTCCTTTGCTGGGACGTCTCTCCTGCTTCTTTCTCCCCTGAAGCAGAAGGGCGAGCTGGCAGCAGAGCTTTTAGTCCGGCTTTCTGACGGGCTGGACTGCAGGGATCGAGTCAGTGTGGGCTGACACCTCCTGCGAGCATGTGGTGGATGCGCGTGAATCTGAAGGAGTTTCCCAGTTGGAGCTCGCTCAAGATGCTTCCTGCCCCGTGGCTGAGAATAGAAGATGCTCCCAGGGAGACTGGAGCTGCCATGAAAATATTTTTTTTTCCCAGTTTTAACAATGTTTGAGCCCTTGGATTATTCAGGAAGGAGATAGGGAGGGTGAAGGAGAGAGAGCAAGTAGCAATGAGAAATGGTCACTTCCCTTCCTCTGAAGGTCAGCGTATGAAATACAGCTCACCACGTCACTGGGTCTCGAATCCAGCGTTACCCGCACGACAGTGTGCTGTGCTGATTGCAGCAGATTGTTCCTCGCGGGCAGAGTGACACTGCTTACCTTTATCTTCTATTTTCAGCTTGTTTTTCTAACCTTTTGTGCCTGCTGAGGCAGCATCCACTCCTCCTTGGGAAGTAATAGCATGGGTGAAACTCCTGTACAGGAGCCGTGAGTGGGAGGGAACTGAGAAGCCACAGTCCCAGCCAACTCTAGGCAAACGTTTTCCTCGTGCTACATAGTTGGGTCAGGTGCTGCGCAGGAAAGTGAGGGGCAACGTGCAAAGAGTCCGGGGTGTTGAGGCTGTTGTGTGTCTTGCTCGCAGCTGAGCAGTGCCCAGAACAGAGCAGGTGGGTGCCCGGCTGCTGGGGGGGAGGAAGGCATCTTCCTTGTGGAGTCATCTCCGATGACAACGTGCAGCTGTGCTGCCTGCTGGTGTCTGAGACAGCCCTGTGCCGTCCTGAGGGTGTTAGGACACAGCTCGAGCTCTGTCGTGGTGGTCTGAGCAGCACAGCCAGGCTTCCCTGGCCACTCGCCTGTTCGCTGCAGCAGGAAGCAAACCGCCTCGCTGCCCCCTCGCAGTCCGAGCCCTCTCGCTGCAGAGACGTTGTGCGGAGTGGCAGGGGGTTGCAGCGAAATGATAAATACGGATTTTGCTCCTGGGCTTTGCCTTCCCACTTGCAGAACAGTCACTGCTCCACATCAGTGGCTTTAAGCTCCCTGCCCAGCCACTCCTGTTGCTCGTGTGAGTGATGGCTCCTCACATGTGGCTCATCTGAATGCAATTTATGCTTTTCTTTTACCGGAACATAATGAGCTCCATGGTCTGCTGCTTCCCAGGCCTCTGAGCAGGAAGTGACCTGGGAGCAGCCGTGCTTTGGAAACTTAACTCCAGTGGGGAAAGACAGTAGAAGGCATTAGTGCAGGAGACATCTGATAGGGCCTGGAAGTGATGCTGAGAGCTTAAAGCATACAGTACTGTGTGACCAGAGATGTATATGTCCCCCTGCAACATACAGCCTAGCCTAACCTTCCCTTTCTGCCCAGCAAGTTCTCCTTGCAGCTGGGAATAAAAGGGCAGAGGACCTGTGCTGTGCGACATGAAGGATCTTTGCTGGGCAGGTCAGAAACTGCCTTTAAGCAAGAAGTTTCTCATGAGCCCAAAACAAGCTATGAAAGTGGGAAGGGTACAAGGGCTTGAGGAGCCCGTGTCTGATCAGGTTGAAACATTGCACTGGGGGCACAGACTAGCTAGATGTGCAGCCTGCTAATGCTGCTGCTGCTCTGCACCACCCACTGCCCTCCGAACAGAGCTGTTCTGACCCTGCAGAATTTGGCTGACCCTTCAAAATTTGGTTCTCACTGGAGCTATTGGAAATCTGCGCTTACCGAGGCTGACAGCTAGAGACCTCTTGCCAGGACCAAATTCCTCTCTCCAAACAAATATCAGACAGTAGCACTTTTAGAGGGAACCTCTTGTGTGTTTGAAGGAGGAGTTAATCCTCCCTTTCCCTGCTCATTGTTGAGAGGATTTGTTCAAGCCATTGATTGTAATGTGTTATGTGGTCGCCAATAACTTGATCCTTTTCCAGTGGACTCGAAGCATCTTATTAACACCAAAGAGCCACAGTCTAATCAAAACTTTCCCCTCTGTTTCTCTGCAGATAAGTGCTGTACGTTTGCCACGGGAGCCTACCAATCCGGAGAGGTTGAAAGGTTTTGGATATGCTGAATTTGAAGACATAGACTCCTTGCTCCAGGCTCTGAGCCTCAATGAAGAGGTGAGTTGAAACCTGATGGAAGAGGACTGGTGTGTGCAAGTCCCCTGATGTCATCCTTTCAGATCAGGCACGTGGCCCCCAGTGTTGTGTCACCCTGTGTGCTGAAGATGCGTTATGAAGTGTCTGCTTGTAGAGAGGGTGCTACCCCTGCTTGAGAAAGACTTAAGTGGGGAAGAAAGCTCTGTTTAGGGCTATCAAGTCCCCAGGAGAACCCCCTGTGCTGTAAAAGGTGTCCGCTGCGTGCGCTGTCTGTGTTTAGGCATCATCCCAGTATCGGCTGTTCAGGCTGCAAGGCTGATTTCTCGGTGTTGTTTTCAGTCTCTAGGGAACAGAAGAATACGAGTGGATGTTGCTGATCAAGCTCAGGATAAAGGTGAATATCGTACTAGGTCACAATCTTCTCTTCACATCGGCTGACTCAGTAACCACGTCTTGCGCTGAATTTTTGAGCAGCCTGACTAAAGGAAGACGAATCACTGTCGTCATGATCAATCTGCCATATGCTCGAGATGTGGAGGCACAGGTGGCTAGTTGGCAGCCTTGCCTTTCTGACCCAGCAAACATGCATGAGATTCGGAGTCCTTCAGGCTGAACACTGGGTCTGAACCTTGCTTTAGGCCAGGGCCTGGGCTCAGCTCCTGCCTGCTCTGCCGAAGGACCCAGCTGGGATGTTTTGCCTGCTGGCACTTATCTAATAATGTTGTGTTGGTCCCTCCCACACCCGTATACTGTCCGTATCTCACTAATTGCATCAGCCAAGGGCTGTTGTCTTTTCAAAGCGTTGGCGGTTCCTCCTGATACATCAATAGGAAAGCAAAGTGGTGAATTCAGAGAGGCTGGACTGTCCTCAGTGTTTTAAATCACTGTTTTTTGCCCATGCTGAACTTGAACTCTCACTCAATTCACCAGTTACAGCTGCTCTCAGCTGCCTGCATGCTGAAATTTCTTTCCCTTCCCCTGCAGATCGGGACGATCGCTGCTTCGGCAGGGATCGTGATCGCTTCCGTGACTCAGAGAGATTCGAGAGCGACTGGAGGGCCCGTCCTGCCACTACCGATAGCTTTGATGATTACCCGCCACGCAGGGGCGACGACAGCTTTGGAGATAGTGAGTTGGCAGAAAGCTGCGTGTTTGTTCTCTTGCTGTCCTAACGCAATGGGTTTTAACCTGAGGTTCTTTGGTCCATCTTGAGGGCATCTGAAGATAATGAAGTCAGCTTGTTGCTAGAGAGAAGGGTGACATAACTACTTCTCTGTAGGAATTTACATCTCCTCTGGAGTAGTCCTAAGGTTTCTGCATCAGAAAGGGGTTCCAGTCTCTTCTGTTTGGTGTCTGCTCAGGTCATCCATAATCACAGGCACTTCCCTCCGCTTCTTCCCTGTCAAGCAGATTTCCTGCGGGACTTTATGGTTGCTTCCCCTGCATCTGCAGAACAGAGCTTTCTCAGGAGCCAAATCTGCTGTATCTTTCTATATGGCTAGCTCTTCCTCGTTTCCATTGTTTCCCCTGAAAATCAGCATTATCTTGATGTCCAGGTGTGCTTTGTTGTGCTCTGCGTGTGACTGGACACTAGCAGAGCAGCCACTCATAGCTAATTCTCTGAAGGGATTATTGTAAGGGCAAATGGGTCAGTTCTGCTGTCGCCCTTCAGGAGAAGAGTAGAAGACTTTCCTGCTTTGCGTGGGGTTTGTGACGATTACAGTAGTGAGCACAGGAAAATCCTTGCCGGTATCTGCCATCTGAGCTCTTAAACGGCAGATAACGTGTTGGGGCGGTGTGTTAGAAGCGCCAGGCTCTCCAGAGCTGCCTCGCTCATCCTGTGCCCTCTCCCCCTGCCTCTAGGGTATCGGGATCGCTATGATGATCGGTACCGCGATGGCCCACGGAGGGATATGGACCGTGGCTTTGGGGGCAGGGATCGTTACGACGACCGCAGTAGAGATTATGACCGAGGTAAGGTGTTCCAGAAAGACTGCCGGGGAGGAGAGGGTGAGGATGAGCTGCTGCCCGTACAGTTTGAATTCCACTGGTGACACCAGCTATGTTGACAAGCTGTCCAACGTGGCACAATTCCCCTCTTGTAATTGGGGAAGGGGGTGTGGAAGATGAACTGTTGGTTTTCCCCTTCAGGCACCTTTAATCTTTGGTGTGCCTAGCCCTGCCCTAGTCCTTATCAGAGCCCTGGTGTGGCCCAAACTTGCAGGCCTTTGTGTGTAGAAGACAGTAGCCTGCAGGGAAGGCGGCCTCCTCTGCACCCAGCCAGCCTCGGGGGTAGCATAGCGTCAGGAGTAACCGAGCAGGGTTTCCTCTCCTCCCGCAGGCTATGATTCCAGGATAGGCAGTGGCAGGAGGGCCTTTGGCAGCGGGTATCGCCGGGATGATGACTACCGAGGGGGCGGTGACCGCTACGAAGACCGCTATGACCGGCGGGATGACCGGATGGACAGGTGGAATTCACGGGATGATTACGGCCGGGATGATTTCCGGCGTGAGGACAGAGGTAATGGCTTTGCTTGCGAGGGTGGAGGGAAACCGAGATCTGAGAGCTGTTTGGGGTGGGTTTCGTGCTCGCTCACCCTGATCAACCTCCTTCCCAGGTCCCACTCAGAGGCCGAAACTGAACCTGAAGCCCAGGAGCGCACCCAAGGAGGAGGAGACCTCCGTGGCCCCTGCGCCCCAGTCCAGCCGGGCTGCCTCCATCTTCGGGGGGGCCAAGCCCGTGGACACGGCTGCCAGGGAGCGCGAGGTGGAAGAACGACTACAGAAGGAGCAAGAGAAGCTGCAACGCCAGCTGGAGGATGATAAGCGGATAGAGAGACGGCCCCGAGAGAGGTGGGCAGGGAGCAGGGCTGTGGCAGAGGGAGGCTTTGCCAGGGATGTGCTGACCTAGGGGATGTGGCTGCCCTAAGGTGGGCTACTGGGCTTAAAATCTGTCCCGTAGGTAAAAGGAGCCATCCAGGTATTTCAGATGATGTCCAGGGAGTTGGGTGGTCCCTTAGGCTGGGGAGCGAAAGGTTGATCCTGCTGTGGGCTTGTTTCTACCTTTCCACTTTGATTTTTCTCCTGGGGATGGTGCTGGTAACGTCTCCCACTTGCAAATCTTCCCCACCTGGGTCCTGTCCGTGCGCGTGCCCCTCCCCGCGTTGCCCCAGCGGCTCCCTAGCGCACCGTCCGACCTCCTCTCCCCCGGCACAGGCATCCCAGCTGGCGAAGCGAAGAGAACCAGGAGCGATCGCGGACGGGGAGCGAGTCCTCGCAGACTGGCAACTCTGGTCCCCCCGGCACCTCCGTGGGAACCGGCCCAACAGGCAGAAGTAAGTCGGGGGCGCGGTGGCCCTGAGCCCGGCCCTGCCTGTCACACAGCAGCAGCTTATGGCCGAAAGCCACGTCCCCAGGATTCTAGCTCACAGCACACGCTGTACATAGGTGCTCTTTCCGACTAATCCTACATTCAAACATGTCTTTTGCGGATCAGTGGGGGACCAGAAGTGGCTGGGAGTGTTTGTGCATCTGTCACAAAGCCTACGCACTGTCCCTGTCCTGCTGCTCTGCTCACTGCCTCCGTCTTCCCTGCAGCCACACGAAGGAGGGAGAGCGAGAAATCTTTGGAGAATGAAACCTTCACTAAAGAGGACGATGCCCCATCTCCCACCTCCAAACCTCGAGAGGAGAAGCAGCCTCTGAAGGTGATGCCTGCGCCACCACCGAAGGAGAACGCCTGGGTGAAGCGAAGCAGTAACCCCCCTGGCCGCTCGCAGAGCTCTGATTCGGAGCAGCACTCTCCTACAAGGTTAGTGCCAGGACGGAAGAGGCTCTGGAGTGTGGCCTGGCCTTAACCCTCTAGGTCCCCGGTGCCAGGAGGCTGTTGAAGCTGCCACAGTCTGGTCTGTCCCGATGGTAGTTAGTGTTCCTCTTGCCCAGGGATCGAGGCTCCCCAGGCAGCACGTGGCTCTCCCTGGTATCAGCCATCTCATTCTCCAGGTCTTCACAGTTGTGTCCTTTATTCCCCAGTGGCAGCCAGACAGCACCAAGCCTGCAGTTGGAAGATGGGGCACCGCCGAAGAATGCTCACAGGAAAGGTAAGACAGGGCTGATGCCGGCGCTCGGGGTTGAGGGCAGTGTGCCAGCGCACTGCCCTGTGAGAGAAGAGAGCTTGCAGCGCTCGGCTGTAGGAATGTGAGATGTTCCCGGCTCTAGGAGTGGCTGGTACATGACTTGAAACTCTGTAAGCAAACGCGATCTTAAAACTTCATCCAGGGACCAGCTCAGGGCTCGTTTCTCTCCGTTGAAGCGTGTGGGTAGGACGAGGAAGGCAATTCTAGGGAAGTGCCAAGTAGGTAGGAACCGCAGAGCTGGCAGAACTGTCTCCTGTGTGGGAAAGGGCACAGATGCCAGACGTTGGCCTGGGGGCTTCGGGCTGCCAGCGCTCCCGGGAGCGGAAGCCCAGAGCAGGATGTGAGGCCGGAGGCAGGGTGGTGTGCGGGAGGATGGGGCGAAGGTGAGGCGGGATGGAGCAGCATTCCTCGCACGGCGTCCAGCCGCCCTCAGTTCCCTCAGCTCGTGGTGGCACGTCTGAGGGCTCTGGCGGCCGGAGGGGATGATGTGAGACCTCCTGGCCTTTCTCCCCTTCAGGAGATGAGAACAAACTGGACGGTGGGAAGGAAGGTGGTTCGAAGGTCCGAAGCGGGAGCTCCAGCCGTGGCCCAGGAGATTCAGATAGGTAGGTGGCCCTGGGCGCTCGCTGCAGCATCCACGCAGGCTTTCAGCAAAATCCTGGCTCCTGAGCCGTCGGCATGTGAGCCCTGAGTTTGGAAAGCAGGATATCCCCAAGCCCAACCCGTCTGCAGCTCATGCAGCCGTTGAGGCAGGTCTGCACTTAGACTTGCCCTCCCTTCCCCCCCAGCACTGCAATCTGTGAGACTCTGCTCCTCTGTGAGGAGAGATAATGCTGTGTTTGGGTGCAGATCAGTACTGGGTTAAGACCTGGGCTGCATAAAATCCCTGCTGACCTGCCTGCTGGGAGGTGCAGGCTGTTTCCTTTTGCCCTCAACACAGTCGCCCTGCACTGGGCTAGCGAGTGCGGGTGTAGCCTGGTAGCAAGCTGACTGCTTCCAGCAGCACCTCGACCTAACTGGGCTCTGATTCTTACAGGAAAGAAAGCAGAAAGGATCATGACTCAAGACCTGCATCTGAGCCAAAGAAACTTGATGAGAACCCAGCCTCCGTAAGCATCTCGCCTGCTAGCTGCAGCTTTAAAAGCAGTGGTGTCAGCGAAGGAGTGTTGGGCTTGTGCCTCGGGGCTGGGTTGGGCCTTGGAATACCTGGGTTCGGTTCCCAGCTGTGCCTTAGAGCCCCTGTGTGCAAATTATTGCTGTTTGCGTCTGGGATCTTTAAATCTCGGGTGGCAGGAGGCTTGAAGGGAGACAGGGCGGTGGGAGAGCTGTGGAAATAATGAGTCTGACCAGACTTCAGCACCTCCGACTCCTGTTTCGATGATGTGCTGGATTATGCCTGGTGTTGCCCTAGTACCTGCGCTTGGGCCGAGTCCTGGTCTTAAATCACCAGAAGATGGGCCCCTTCTTCTAGACCTGTTTGTTTTTTCTTTTTTCCCACTGCATAGTGAGGCAGGGGTCTGACCGCCCTTTCACAAAGACTGTAGAATAACTGACTGAATGCTTTGCCTGGAGTCTTAACATAATATATGTCTCTTGGTCCCCTCTCTTTCAGCAGTTCAGCCACGCTAGCAAGTATGCTGCTCTGTCAGTAGATGGCGAAGATGATGGCGAAGATGAAGAATGCGCTGAGTAAAATCTCCAGGCCCTGCGCTGTCTCCTAACCAGTTGCCACCCGGGATCATTTGGAGAGTAAAACCAAACCTCTATCCAGACAAGACAGAAATAAAACCTAAAACTCAACATCTCCTGGAGACCTTTCTTAAACTTTTTTTAAAAGAAAAAAAAAATCAAACGCAAAGTACAAAAAAGGAAACAATCTCTTGCATGCTGCTGCAGCCTTTAAAGTATTGAACTAACTGGAGAAACCTCTACAAAGAGTAGCGAGAGAAGTGCAGGTTTTTCAAAGGAAAGCACCTCGGGCTTGTCCCAGAGCCGAGGACGCGGAGCAGCTTCCGGTGTGGCTAGAGCCTAGGTCCTGTCAGGTAGTGCGGACGCAGACCGCGGTAGCCAGGGACTCCGGAGAGGCGTGAGCGCTTTGAGCACTAGGGCAGCTAAGGAAGAACTGGCTTTTCTCCCTCATCTTCTTGCTAGCCTAAAATGGATGAATTCTGCAACGCTACCTTAAATAAAAGATCACCTTGAAGGTAGGGATATGTAGTCTGAGGTTCTTCTAGCTTGCTGCGAGGCGCTGTCTCCTCTCCAGCGCAGCGCTGAGCACTGCCCCGCGCAGCCGGGGAGGAGGCTGCCGTGCCAGCGCGGGGTGAGGCCTCTGCGCGGGGAGGGGGAGCGTGGATCCAGCCTGTCTCTGCGCGTTGGGTGCCTCAGCTGTGCTGGGCTCCGAGTTGCTGGATGCCTCGGCTGGGGCCATCCCGTCCGGAAAGGAAAGGCAGGTTTTCCCTGGGGAGGGGGAAGCGTCCGATACCTCGTTCAGGAACGACCGGAGCACCACGAGTCCTGTGCGCGCAGCCAAGCTCACGGAGGCTCTGCTGGTATTTTGGAGCGTGGACTCGATGCCCTTCCTCCAGCTTGGCAGGGAGCAACGTGGCAGCAGGTGGAAGCGTCCGTTCCTACAAGGTATCGGCATCCCCTCGGGCACCTTCTCTTCTCCCTCTTCTTCCTCCTTGCTTATCCTGGGCGTGAGGAGCTAGTGCGGTGCTGGGGAGTTTCACCTCTCCTCACCCAACATCTGTTTTTCCAGCGTCCCGTCCCTCGGGCGAGCAGATGCTGGCGCTCCGTGGCAGGAGCAATGCTCCCCAAGCCCTGAACCGCTCGTAGCGAAATAGCCCGGAATTGGCATGATCTCAAAATCGGAAATGCTTTAGCAGAACTTCTCACCTTCACCAGATCTCCGAGCCGACGGCCAGGTCAGCGCCTGCTCGTGGCACAAGGCTTGTGC
The DNA here is from genome assembly GCF_036370855.1 of Dromaius novaehollandiae. Taxonomy (NCBI): domain Eukaryota; kingdom Metazoa; phylum Chordata; class Aves; order Casuariiformes; family Dromaiidae; genus Dromaius; species Dromaius novaehollandiae. The sequence goes on along the minus strand of NC_088125.1, from coordinate 3,639,331 downwards.
GGGCCGCGGGGGGACGTGGGGTCCAAAACGTGGTCGGCAGGGTAGATATCCGCGTTGTGATGTGGCCAACGCTCCAAAGCACGTGCATGCGAGGTGACTGTCACCCTTTACTGGGGAGAGGGGAGGAGGAGAGACGCTTTCTTGCCTCTCCGGTCAGAGCCACCAGCAGGTCCCTGCAGCGGCCGCCGTTCGGTGATTTCAGCGACGTGGGGTTTTTTAGCTAGTTCAAGAAACCATGACACCAAGGGGACAGCATGTGCCGTAGGCAGGACGTAGGCTGTGCTTCAAAATCCGCCCCGGAGCAGAGCTGGGCTCCCGCCGCGGCGCTGCCGTCGGTCTCGGCACCGCTCGGCTCGGAGGGTCATCGCTAAATCCCACCGGGGAGGGGGCCGCACGCCGCTCCCCCCCCTTCGCTGGCAGGACAAGTTCACTCGCTGCATTTTACACGTTCTGAAGATAACATGTAAAATTTGTACAAAATATCTTCTATGAAAATGATTTGTAATCGGTCGTGGACTTCCTGGGAGATGTCTTTTATTATGTAAACCCCCCACCCTGATTTGCTTTTTTTTTTTTTCTCTCGTTTCCTCCAATAAAACTAATCTTTAAAATACCCTTTAATGCCCAAATCATTTGCAAGTCTCTTGCTCCGGTGCTGCGGGGCAGCGGGCTGGGCCCGAGCTCTCGCCTCGCTCCTCTCCTGGCTGCCGCTGAGAGCGGGAGCCCCTCAGAGCTGCTGTTTTTGCCTTTTTTTGCCTTTTTTTGAGCCCTGTCCTCGAGGAAGGTCCGCTGGGCCCTGCAGGTGGCAGGTCCCCGGGCTCTGCTCTCGGCACTGGTTTCCTGCTGCCACCAGAGGGTGGCCTTAATCCAGCCTGGCCTGTCCCTCACCCTCCCTCTGCTCCTCGCAGATCCTGCCGGGATCCGGCCGCGGGCTCCGGTTAAGGAAGGCGACTCCGGCAAACCCACCTGGGCCAGGGAAGGGCCTCGGCAGCCGGGCCTGGCGCCTCGAGCAGCTTTGGTGCGAGCTGAGTAAGGTCCTTCTCTCTTCCAGGGCTGGCGGTGCCCCCGCGGTCCTGGAGGTCGTCCTCGACCAGAGGCCAGGGTGAGGGGCAGGCGCTGCCCTCCTGCCTCCCGAGGGGATGTTGGTCCAAACCATCCCCGAAGCCTCCTGGCTGCAGGCGGGGAAGGAGCGGAGGGGAAACCCAGCAGCCGCTGCGCGAGATGCTCCGTGCGGGGAGCCCTGGCTCCCGCCTCCGCTCTCCCCTCCGTGACGCCGGGCCCTCCGTCCTCCAGCCCCGGCTCCCGCCTCCGCTCTCCCCTCCGTGACGCCGGGCCCTCCGTCCTCCAGCCCCGGCTCCCGCAGCCCGTGAGGTGCGTTAGCGGCTCCGTTCCCGTGTGCCGGTGCTGCGGGGACCGGCCCGTCTGCCCCGCCGCTGTTCATCCCGAGCCCCCGGTGCAAACCTCCGCCTCCGCTGGGCTGGAGCGCGGCCCGAGCCGCTGATCTCACTCCTGGCTCCCTGCTCGGAGCTGATGGGATCAAGTACCTGCATCCGGCCTCTGTCTGCGCTTCCTATCTCGAAGCCGGGGGTGATAACGATCCCCTGCCGCGGCGGCCTGCAAGACGGAGGCGGCTGCAGCGGGCGCGAAGGGCCCGGGGTGCAAAACCGCAGCCAGAGCCGGTGGCGGTGCAGGACCGGCCCCAGGCTGGGCATCGTCCCGGGGCCGCCGCGTCCCTCCCGGAGCCGCCGCGCTCGCCGGAGAACACCGGCAGCCTTGTTGCTTCTGTTTCTTTAAAAAAAAAAAAAAAAAAACCACCACCACCTTGGGCCCGATTTCAGGCCGTATTTTTGCAGGAGAAACCAGCACTATCTCGGCCTCCTCGGCGCGCACAATGGCCGCTCTGTGCTCGCTCCTCGCGCTTGGACGGCGGCGGCCGGGTCCGGGCCAAGCCTCATTCCAGCCTCCCCAGGGCGCGGGCGGGCGCCGGGGGGGGGACAGCGGGGCTCCCTCCCCCCAGCGCCTCGGCCCCGCTCGAAAGGGGCCAGTGCAGGCTTGGGGGCCGCCGCGCCTGGGGATCGAGTCCCCACAAACTCGAGCCATCCCAGGAGCCGGGGGCGGGATGCAGCCGCCTGGGGATCGAGTCCCGACGAACTCGAGCCATCCCAGGGGCCGGGGGCGGGATGCAGCCGCCTGGGGATCGAGTCCCGACAAACTCGAGCCATCCCAGGAGCCGGGGGCGGGATGCAGCCGCCTGGGACTTGAGTCCCGACGAACTCGAGCCATCCCAGGAGCCGGGGGCGGGATGCAGCCGCCTGGGGATCGAGTCCCCACAAACTCGAGCCATCCCAGGAGCCGGGGGCGGGATGCAGCCGCCTGGCACGCCGGCACCCAGCCCCGTTTTGGGCTGCCATCGCTCAAGACCCCCGTCGCGGCGGGGGGGACATCCAGGAGCCCCCCGAGCTCGGGGACGAGGACGGGACCCCCGACACCTGCGCCGGGCACCGGCCGCGGGCGCCTGGCAGCCTCCGCGCAGGAGGAGGAGGAGGAGGAGGAGGAGGAAGAGGCCGGGAGGAGGTGGAGTTTTTTACGGCAGTTTCCAAGATCCCGAAGAAGAAGAAGGGAAGGAAAAAAAAAAAAAAAAAGCGCTGGGAGGGAGGGAAAAGAAGGGGAAAATAATAAGCGGCGGCGGCGGCGGCGGGAGGATCCCATGGGCCGGGGAGGAGGCGCCCGGTGCTGGGCCCGGCCCTGCTGCTCGCTGCCCCCCGGGAGCCGGGGCGCGGGGGGGCCGCGGCCGCCCCAGGTGCGTTGCGGGGGGGGGGGGGGGGGAAGAGCCGGGCGCCGGGGCAGCGCGGGGGGCCGGGCCGGGGCGGGAGGTGAGGCCTGTGCCAGGCCGCAGCCCCGAGGCCAGGGGGATGGTCGCCAGGCCGTCCAGGCAAGGCTACAGCCCTGAGGCCGGGGGGATGGTCGCCAGAGGCATCTGGCTGCAGCCCCGAGGCCAGGGGGATGGTCACTGGGGCGGCTGGCTGCAGCCCCGAGGCCAGGGGGATGGTCGGCGCAGACCCCCTGCGGAGTGAGGAGCCGGAGGGGGGGATCGGGGTGCCCAAAACCTGGCTCACTTCCCCCCCAGTGGTGGGGACCGATGGGGGTCCCCCCACTCCTGGGATGCCCCCCGCTCCTGGGACACCCCCCGCTCCCAGGATATCCACCCCTGCTCCCAGGGCACCCCCTGCTCCCGGGACACCCCCTGCTCCCGGGATATCCACCCCGCTCCCGGGACACCCCCTGCTCCCCCGGGCTCGGAGGACGCTCGTGGCACTTTTGGAGGCAGCCCCCGCTGGGCCCCCCCGGCGCTGCCGCCCGGAGCAGGGGTGTCGGGGGCGGCGAGGAGCCGGGCGCTCCGCGGTCGCGGCAAGGCCGACGGCCCGGCCGGAGCCGGAACCAGGAAGAGCCGACGGAGCCGAGCGGCAGCGGGGCGGCCATCCGCATGGATCCCGGCTAGGCCCGGCCGCTGGCTGCTCCCGCCGGCCCCCCCGGCACCGCTTCCCCCCCTCCCCCCCCCGTGCCTCGGTTTCCCCGGCACCGCGCTCAGGGCCACTGCCGGCACCGCTCCGGCTCCCCCGGGACGCGGTGGGGAAAGGGGGAAATTCCCCTGGGAAAGCTGAGAGCAGGTGCAGAGCCCGGTGCCCCTGCGATAGCCAGCTCCTCCCTACGGCCTGTACCCATCCCTCCATCCTGTATCCATCCCTCCATCCTGTACCCCATCCCTTCATCCTGTACCCATCCCTCCATCCTGTACCCCATCCCTTCATCCTGTACCCATCCCTTCATCCTGTACCCCATCCCTCCATCCTGTACCCATCCCTTCATCCTGTATCCATCCCTCCATCCTGTACCCCATCCCTCCATCCTGTACCCATCCCTCCATCCTGTACCCCATCCCTCCATCCCGTACCCATCCCTCCATCCTGTACCCCATCCCTCCATCCTGTACCCCTTCCCTCCATCCCGTACCCCATCCCTCCATCCTGTACCCATCCCTCCATCCTGTACCCCATCCCTCCATCCTGTACCCTGAATATCCATCCCGTGCCCCATCCCTCCATCCCACACCCAGTTCCTGCAACCTAAACCCCATCCCTCCATCCCTCCCTCCCTCCCTCCCTCCCTCCATCCCTCCCTCCATCCATCCCGGGGCTGCCGCCGGCTGGGTGGCCCAGGGCCCTGGGGAGCTGCGCGCTGCCCATGGAGCCCGGGCTGGACGGGGCGGGGCGGGGTGGGGCACCCCGGCCCCCCCGCTGCCCCCCCCCCCGTTAACCCCGTCCTGCCCGGGGCCGCAGGGGTTAACGGGCGCCGGTGCCCCCGGGGCGGCGGCAGGAGGGGCCGGAGCGGCAGGGAGGGAAGGAGGGAGGGAAGGAGGGAGAAGGGGGGAAGGAGGAGGAGGAGGAGGAGGAGGAGGAGGAGGAAGCAGCGGCAGCCTCGCCGCTCCGCCGGGCCGCAGCGCTGGGGCCGCCCCGGCTCGGGGGGTCCCGCCGCCATGAAGGTACCGGGGGGGCTCCGGGCCCCGGCGGGGGGGGGAAGCGGCCCGGACGCCTGGGCCCCTCGGCCCCGCCGCTGCCCCCCGCCCCGGCTCCCACGGGGTTTTTTTTTTTGGGGGGGGGGTGCGAGCCGGGGGGGTGACGGGGATGGACGGGGAAACTGAGGCACGGGGGGGTGGGGGGGGGGGCCCGGCGGCCGGCGGGGGGAAGCGGCGGTGCGGGGCGCCACCGGTGTCACGACGGCGCGGGGCCTCAGCGGGCGGCGGTGCGGGGCGGCGCGGCCCCGCCCGGCCCCCGCCCTGCCGCGGCCCCCCCCCGGCGGCCCCCGCCGCGGCCTCGGCGCACGGGAAGCGGCTATTGTGTGTGCGGAAACCGGGGCTGGCGCGGCCGCCCCCGGGGCCGGGACCGGGGCCGGGACCGGGGCCGGGACCGGGGCCGCTCCGCTCCGCCGCCATGAAGCCCCGCGGCGCCGTGGGGACGCTGCTGCGGGCGCTCGGCCGCCGCGACGCCACCGCCACCGCCACCGCCACGGTACGGGACGGGGCGGCGGCGGGGGGGGGGCCGGGGGGGCGGTGACGTAGGGCCCCGGGGGGCGGGGGAGTCCCGGGGGGCGGTGACGTAGGGCCCCGGGGGGCGGGGGGGGATCCCTGGGGGGCCACGTCGAGGGGCTCTACGGGACCCCCCCGGTATCGCTCACCCCGGTATTGCCCCCCGCCCCCGGTGCTTCCCGCCCCCCGGTGCTTCCCCCCCCAGATACTCCCCCCCCGCTATTGCCCCCCCCCGCTATTGCCTCCCCCGGTGCTTCCCCCCCCCGTACTTTCCCCTCCCCCGGTATTGCCCTCCCCCGGTATTGCCCCCCCCCCGGTACTCCCACCCCCGATACTCCCCCCCCCCCGGTATTGCCCCCCCCCCTCCCCGGTGCTTCCCGTCCCCCAGTACTTTCTCCCTCCCGGTATTGCCCCCCCCGTACTACCCCTTCCCCCGGTATTGTGCCCCCCCCCCCGTATTGCTCCCCGCCCCGGTGTTGCCCCCCCGGGGTGGGGGTCGCCCACCTGCCCCCCCCCCACCGGGGGTCCTGGGGGGGGTCCTGCCGCGACCCGCCAGGGGCGCCCTCGCCCACCGCCCCCCCCCATGCGACACGAGTTGGCCAGGTCTCAGCTGGCTCCGTTCCACGCGGGGGGGCCCGGGGGGGGTGGGGGGGGTGCGTGGGGAGGGGGCTGCCGGGGGGGGGCTGCAGCGCTGCGCGTGTCCCCCCCCCCCTTTCCCAGCCCTTTTCCCACGCTCCCCCGTTTCCCACGGGTCCCTTTCCCAGGCGCGGCGGGGCCGTGGGAACCGGGCGGGGGGGGCGCGGGGGGGGCGGGCAGGTCCTGCCCCCGGGGCCCCGTTTCCTGGGCTGGCCGCGGCCCCCCCGGGCCTGGCCCCGGCCCTGCTTCCTGCAGCGGGACACGGCGTCCCGGCCGCGACGGGGACGGGGACGGGGACAGGGACGGGGACAGGGACGGGCCGGGGGGGCTGGACGCAGCACCCAGGGGACAGCGCGGGGCTGTTCATCCCCAGCCCTGTCCCGTCGCCTGCCTCAGTTTCCCTCGCCCCGTGGGTCGGTGTGGGGCAGGACGGGGCCCGGGCGCGTGCTGCGTGTGTCCCTGTGTCCCTGTGTCCGTGTGTCCCTGTGTCCGTGTGTCCCGGGCACGGCCGGCGGCTCGGGGCACCCAGGGGTGCAGCGTTTGCTTCTGCGGCTCCGTGTGCACCTGCATGTGGGGCACCCATGGGTGCAGCGTGCCTCCACGTGCCCCCATGCATCCGCCTGCCCTGGCACCCACGGGTGCCTCTGCATGGCCCTGGCTCCGCAGCAGAGCCCCGGGCACCCATGGGTGCAGAGTGCCTCCGTGCCCCCCGTGCATCCATGTACCGGGCACCCATGGGTGCAGCACGCCTCCATGCACCCCCATGCATCCGCCTGCCCCAGCACCCATGGGTGCCTCTGCGTGGCCCTGGCTCCGTGGCAGAGCCCCGGGCACCCATGGGTGCAGAGTGCCTCTGTGCCCCCCATGCATCCATGTACCGGGCACCCATGGGTGCAGCATGCCTCCATGCACCCCCATGCATCTGCCTGCCCCAGCACCCATGGGTGCCTCCATGCACCCCCATGCATCTGCCTGCCCCAGCACCCATGGGTGCCTCCATGCACCCCCATGCATCCTCCTGCCCTGGGCACCCATGGGTGCAGCGCACCTCCACGCACCCCCATGCATCTGCATGCCCGGGCACCCGTGGGTGCCTCCACATGGCCCCGGCTCCGCGGCAGAGCCCCGAGCACCCATGGGTGCCCGCGCCCACCAGCACCCGTCCCCGCAGGGCGGGCAGGCGCCGGAGCCGCACAGCTTCAGGGAGAAGGCGTTGAGGAAGAGGAGGGCGTGCGCCGCCTGCAAGGAGCCCGTCGAGGCCCAGGGGCTGCTCTGCAGAGGTGACGCGGGGGGGGCCGGGGGGGGGGACACGCTGCTCTGCCCGGGGGGGCCCTGACACCCCTCTCGTCCCCGCAGTGTGCAAGATCGCCAGCCACAAGCGATGCGAGGCCAAGGTAGGGGGGGGTCGGTTGCCCCGGGGGGGTTCGGTTGCCCGAGGGGGGGGGTTGGTTGCCCGAGGGGGGGGGTTGGTAGCCCGGGGGGGTGACCCCGCCCCCCACTGTCCCCACCAGGTCCCAGGCTGGTCCCGGGGTCACCGGGCTCGTGGGAACCCAGTGGGGGGGCGGCACTGTCCCGGGGAAGCTCACAGCACCGGGGTGGGACTATCGGGGGGGACATTGGGGGGGTGCGTGGTCCCCATGTGCCCCCCCCGGCTGATCCCGAGCCCCCGGGGTGGGGGGAACACGCAGACCCCCCCGCGCGGCCCCCCCCCGGCCTGCGGCGCTTGTGCAACGTTTGCTTTGGCCCCCGGCCAGCGGCTGCAGCTGGACAAACCGCGGGGCCGGGGGGGGGGGGGCAACGGGGGGGGGACGCAGCCAGCCGGGGGGGGGCCGGGGTCGGCGTCCGCCCGGGCAGGGCAGGAGCGAGGGAGTGCGAAGGTCCCGGGACGGAGGACTGTCCCCTCCCGCCCCCCCCCCAGGTAAAGCGAGGGGTCCCGCCGCTATGGGGGGAGCGGGGGGGGGACGCTTCTGTGCCGCCGGCCCCCGCTATATATAGCCCCGGCCCCCCCCTCGCCCCCGCCGCCATCAATTGCTGCCTGTGTGCGGCCTGCGCCCGCCGCCAGCGCCGCCCCCCCCGGGCCCCCCCCGCGCCCGCGAGCACAGAGCCCCTCTGTGCCCCCCCCACGCACACAGAGCCCCTCTGTGCCCCCCCTGCGCCCGCACGCACAGGGCCCCTCTGTGCCCCCCCCGGGCACCGCGGGGGGCTCGGCCCTGCTCCTGCTGGGGGCTGCTCAGGGGGCCGCTATGGGGCTGGGGGCCCGCTATGGGGTCCTGCTGCGGGGCTGGGGGCCTGCTATGGGGCTGGGGGCCTGCTATGGGGTCCTGCTGTGGGGCTGGGGGCCTGCTATGGGATCCTGCTGTGGGGTCGGGGGCCTGCTGTGGGGCTGGGGGCTTGCTCAGGGGTCCTGCTATGGGGCAGGGATCCCGCTATGGGGCTGAGGGCCTGCTCAGGGGTTCCGCTATGGGGCTGGGGGCCTGCTATGGGGCTGGAGTCCTGCTATGGCATCCCTGTCTGGGGCTGGGGTCCTGCTGTGGGGCTGGGGGCCTGCTACGGGGCTGGAGCGCACTCTGAGCTCCCTCTCTGGGGCTGGGAGCCTGCTGTGGGGCTGGGGGCCTGCTATGGGGTCACTCTCTGGGGCTGGGGGCCTGCTATGGGGCTGGGGGCTGCTATGGGGTCCTGCTGTGGGGCTGGAGCCCACTGTGAGGTCCCTCTCTGGGGCTGGGGGCCCACTGTGGGGCTGGGGGCCCACTATGGGGTCTTGCTATGGGGCTGGGGTCCTGCTATGGAGTCCTGCTGTGGGGCTGGAGTCCTCCTATGGGGCTGGGGTTCTTCTCAGGGGTCCCTCTCTGGGGCTGGGGGCCTGCTATGGGGTCCCGCTATGGGGTCCTGCTGTGGGGCTGGGGTCCCACTTTGGGGTCCCGCTCGGGGTGACCCCCCCCCCTTTCCAGGTGACGTCGCCGTGCCAAGCGCTGCCCCCCCCTGAGCTGGTGAGTGCTGGGGGGCCTCTTCCGTGGGGGGGGGGGGACACGTTCCCCCCCGCCGTGGGGTCCCCTTGGGCACAGGGACGTCCCCCCCCACCGTGGGGCACCCTGGACCCATGGGGTGGCCCCCCCGCGCCCCACGGCGGGGGCCCGGGCCGCCCGCTCTCCCCCCACGGCCCTCTCTGCCCCCAGAGGAGGAACACGGCCCCCGCGCGGCGCAGCGAGAACCTGGTGGGTGCCCCCCCCATCCCCATCCCCGTCCCCCCCCGGGACGCGGGACCCCCCCCGGGGCCGGGCCCCCCCCTGACCCCCCGCTCTGCCCCCCCAGGGCTCCACCAAGTCCCTCAACTCCGCCAGGCAGCGCAGCACCCTGCCCAGGTAGGGGGGCACCGGGGGGGGGGGGGGGGTGCAATGCCCCAGGGTGGGTGCTATGGCCCGGGGTGGGTGCTATGGCCCTGGGGGGGGGTGTGCAATGCCCCAGGGTGGGTGCTATGGCCCTGGGGGGGGGGTGCAATGCCCCAGGGTGGGTGCTATGGCCCGGGGTGGGTGCTATGGCCCTGGGGTGGGTGCTATGGCCCTGGGGGGGGTGGGTGCAATGCCCCAGGGTGGGTGCTATGGCCCTGGGGGGGGGGGTGCAATGCCCCGGGGTGGGTGCTATCGCCGGGGGGGGGGTGCAATGCCCCCGGGTGGGTGCAATGCCCCAGGGTGGGTGCTATGGCCCTGGGGGGGGGGTGCAATGCCCCAGGGTGGGTGCTATGGCCCGGGGGGGGTGCTATGGCCCTGGGGGGGGGGTGCAATGCCCCAGGGTGGGTGCTATGGCCGGGGTGGGTGCTATGGCCCTGGGGGGGGGTGCAATGCCCCAGGGTGGGTGCTATGGCCGGGGTGGGTGCTATGGCCCTGGGAGGGGGGTGCAATGCCCCAGGGTGGGTGCTATGGCCGGGGTGGGTGCTATGGCCCTGGGGGGGGGTGCAATGCCCCAGGGTGGGTGCTATGGCCGGGGTGGGTGCTATGGCCCTGGGAGGGGGGTGCAATGCCCCAGGGTGGGTGCTATGGCCCAGGGTGGGTGCTATGGCCCGGGGGGGGGGTGCAATGCCCCAGGGTGGGTGTTATGGCCCTGGGGGGGGGGGTGCAATGCCCCAGGGTGGGTGCTATGGCCTGGGGTGGGTGCTATGGCCCTGGGGGGGGGTGCAATGCCCCAGGGTGGGTGCTATGGCCTGGGGGGGGGGGTGCAATGCCCCAGGGTGGGTGCTATGGCCCTGGGGAGGGGGGGGTGCAATGCCCCAGGGTGGGTGCTATGGCCGGGGGGGGTGCTATGGCCCAGGGTCCCAGGCAGGCCCCCCCCACGCCCCACGCCCCCCCCCCGCCGCCCCAGGAGCTTCAGCCTGGACCAGGTGATGGAGCGCAAGTTCGACTTCGACCTCACCTACATCACGGAGCGCATCATCTCCGTCTTCTTCCCCGCGGCGCTGGACGAGGGCCGCTACCGCGCGCACCTCCGCGAGGTGGCCCACATGCTCACCTCCCGCCACCAGGACAAGTACACGGTGCGCCCCGCGCCGGGGGGGGGCCACGGTGCCCCCCCCGGACCCGCTGACCCCCCCCCCGCCGCTGCCCCACAGCTCTTCAACCTGTCGGAGAAGCGCCGCGACATCGCCCGCCTGAACCCCAAGGTGAGCGATGGGGGGAGGTCCCGGGGGGGGGGGTCCCCAAGGTGGGGGGGGTCCCGGGGGGGGTCCAGGCTGACACCGCGCCCCCCCCCAGGTGCAGGATTTTGGCTGGCCGGACCTGCACGCGCCGCCCCTGGACCGGCTCTGCTCCATCTGCAAGGCCGTGGAGGGCTGGCTGCGGGCGCACCCCCAGCACGTGGCCGTGCTGCACTGCAAGGTGGGCGCCCGGGGGGGGCACCGGGGGGGGCACCGGGTGCTGGGGGGCAGGGGTGCTGGGAGAGAGGGATACGGCGGGTGCTGGGGCTACTGGGGTGCTGGGAGGGACCGGGGATGCTGGGGGTCACGGATACAGTGGGTGCTGGGGGGCCATGGGGGCACAGAGGTGCTGGGGGGGCCTGGGGGTGCTGGGGGGGGGCCTGGGGGTGCTGGGGAGACAGATAGAGCGGGTGCTGGGGTTACTGGGATGCTGGGAGGGGGACTGGGGTGCTGGGGGACACAGATACAGTGATGCTGGGGGGCAATAGGGGCACAGAGATGCTGGGGGGGGGGCCTGGGGGTGCTGGGGGGAACTGGGGGTGCTGGGGGACAGGAATACAGTGGGTGCTGGGGGGAACTGGGGTGCTGGGGGGGAATGGGGGCACAGAGGTGGTGGGGGGGACCAGGGTTGCTGGGGGAGATGGATACAGCGGGTGCTGGGGGGGACTGGGGTGCTGGGGGAGATGGATACAGCGGGTGCTGGGGGGGACTGGGGTGCTGGGGGATATGGATACAGTGGGTGCTGGGGGGGACTGGGGGCACAGGGGTGCCGGGGGGGCCTGGGGGTGCTGGGGGACGCAGATTCAGTGGGTGCTGGGGGCTATGGGGGCACAGAGGTGCTGGGGGGACCTGGGGGTGCTGGGGGACACAGATACAGCGGGTGCTGGGAGGAACTGGGGGTGCTGGGAGAGATGGATACAGCGGGTGCTGGGGGCAATAGGGTGCTGGGGGCAATAGGGACACAGAGGCACTGGGGGGACCGGGGGTGCTGGGGGGTGCAGGGAGGGCCTGGGGCTGCTGGGGGGGCAGGATGAGAGGGGCACGGGGGTGCTGGGGGTCCCTGGGGGTGCTGGGGGGCTCCCGGAGGGTGCTGGGGGCACTGAGGGTGCTGGGGGGTGCTGGGGGTGCTGGGGGGCTCCCAGAGGGGGCAGGAGATGGGTGGGAGCGCGGGGGGGGCCCTGACACCCCTCTGTGCCCCCCCCCAGGGTAGCAAGGGCAAGACGGGCGTCATCGTGGCGGCCTACATGCACTACAGCAAGATCTCGGCCAGGTCCGGGGCGGGGGGGGCACGGGGGTATGGGGCTACAGGGGGGCACGGGCTGCCGGGGGGGGGCCGGGAGGATATGGGGGCACAGGGGGGCACAGGCAGAGGTTATGGGCGAGTATGGGGGCAGAAGGGAGTATGGGGGGCATGGGGGGGGTCTGGGATGGGGGGGTCAGGGGGGCTATGGGGTGGGTATGGGGGCAGAAGAGGGTCTGGGGGGGTCTGAGATGGGTGGGGATCAAGGGGGGGTTATGGGGTGGGTATGGGGGGCTCTGGGGGGGCTCTGGGGTGCGTATGGGGGTGTCTGGGATGGGTGGGGGTCAGGGGGGCTATGGGGTGGCTGTGGGGGCAGAAGGGGCTATGGGGGGGTCTGGGATGGCTGGGGGGGGCCAGGGGGTTTGGGGTGGCTGTGGGGGCAGAATGGGGGCCGGGATGGGTGGGGGGGCCGGGGGGGGGCAGGGCGCGGGTGCCCTGACGCCCCCCCCCAGCGCCGACCAGGCCCTGGGCACCCTCACCATGAGGAAGTTCTGCGAGGAGAAGGTGGCCGCGGCCCTGCAGCCTTCGCAGCGCAGGTGGGTGCCGGGGGGGGGCGCTTTGGGTGTGGGGACCCCCATCGGGGACCCCCCCAGGGGGCAGGTGGGGGGGGGCCAGGCCCTGCATCCCAGGATGCTGAGGTGGTTGGGGGGGTCGCAGGGTGGGGGGGTGGTTGGATGATGGGGTGATGCTGGAAAGCGGGGTGCTGGGGGGGTGCTGGGGGGGGTGCTGGGGGGTGCTGGGTGCTCAGCACCCCCCCGGCCCCCCCAGGTACATCAGCTACTTCAGCGGGCTGCTCTCGGGCGGCATCAAGATGAACAGCGACACCCTGTTCCTGCACCACGTCGTGGTGCCCGCGCTGCCCGGCTTCGAGCCCGGCGCCGGTGAGTGTCTTGCACGCCTCGCACGGCCTCGCACGGCTTTGCACGGCTTTGCACGCCTCGCACGGCCTCGCACGGCCTCGCACCGTGGCCCCCCCGCCGGCCCTCAGCGGCCTGCACACCTCTGCGGGCCGGGGTGAGCTGGCCGTGCAAGGATGCTCGTGCGAGGCCGTGTACTTGTGCAAGACCATGTGCTTGTGTAAGGCCACGCGCTCGTGCAAGGGTGCTCACACAGCGCTGTGCTCATGCACGGCCGTGTGCTTGTGCAAAGGTGCTCGTGCAAGGCCATACGCTCGTGCAAGGATGCTTGTGCAGTGCTGTGCTTGTGCACGGCCGTGTGCTTGTGCGAGGATGCTCGTGCAAGGCTGCTCATGCAAGGATGCTTGTGGAGCACTATGCTTGTGCGAGGATGCTCGTGCAAGGCTGTGTGCTCGTGCAAGACTATGCTTGTGTGAGGCTGTATGCCTGTGCAAGGCCATGTGCTCGTGCAAGGATGCTCGTGCAGTGCCGTGTTCGTGCATGGCCATGCACTTGTGTGAGGACACTCGTGCAAGGCTGTGTGCTTGTGCAAGGACGCTTGTACAGCGCTGCGCTCATGCACGGCCATGTGCTTGTGCAAGGATGCTCGTGCAAGGCTGCGTGCTCGTGTGCTTGTGCGAGGATGCTCATGCAGTGCTGTGCTCGTGCATGGCCATGTGCTTGTGCAAGGATGCTCGTGCAAGGCTGCGTGCTCGTGTGCTTGTGCGAGGATGCTCGTGCAGTGCTGTGCTCGTGCATGGCCATGTGCTTGTGCAAGGATGCTCGTGCAAGGCTGCGTGCTCGTGTGCTCGTGCGAGGATGCTCGTGCAGTGCTGTGCTCGTGCAAAGGTGCTTGTGCAAGACCGCGTGCTCGTGCAAGGGTGCTCAGACACGCAGCCCTGGCTCTGCAGTGGGGGACTTGCCTCCGTGCGCGGGGGGGGGGGGGGGGCCGATTCGGCCCCGTGCAAGGCCGCCCCCCCCCTCGTGCAAGGCCCCCCCCGTGCGCAGCTGATGCCCGGCCCCCTCCCCAGGCTTCCAGCCCTTCCTGAAGATCTACCAGTCGATGCAGCTCGTCTACACGTCGGGCGTCTAGTGAGTACGGCCCGGCCGGGGAGGGGGGGGGCGCAGGGGCCCCCCCAGCCCTCACCCCCCCCCGCACCCGCAGCTGCACCTCCAGCACCCAGAGCCTCTGCATCACCCTGGAGCCGGCCCTGCTGCTGAAGGGCGACGTGATGGTGAGCGGGGGGCGCCGGGGGGGGGGCCGTGCCGCCGGGGGGGGGGCCGCGTCCCTGGGTGCGTGCTCACATCCCCCCCCCGTGCCCCCCCAGGTGAAATGCTACCACAAGCAGAGCCGCGGGGCCGAGCGCGCCGTGGTTTTCCGGGTGCAGTTCCACACCTGCACCGTGCACGGCACCCGCCTCCGCTTCGGCAAGGACGAGCTCGACGAGGCCTGGCGAGGTGGGGGGGGGGGCGCCGGGGGGGGGCGGGCGGAGGACGATGGGGTGCAGGGGGGGCGCGGGGGGGGCGCAGAGCCCCCGTGCTGCCCCCCAGCTCCCCCTCACCCCCCAACAGACGAGCGCTTCCCCTTCGAGGCCAGCGTGGAGTTCGTCTTCTCCTCCAGCCCCGAGAAGATTAAAGGTGAGGGGGGGGGGCACCGGGGGGGGGGGGCACCATCGAGCCCCCCCGGGCCGGGCACCCAGGGGCTCCCCGTCGCCAGGCTGGGACCCGCTGCGCAACGGCCCCGCCGTCACCGTCGACTACGGCATCTCGGACCCGGCCGTGCGCTGGGACTCGTACGAGGGCTTCAACGCGCGCCACGAGGACAGCCTGGAAGGTGCGCCCGGACGCCGGGGCCCCCGCACGGCTAGCTATTTTTTTTTGGGGGGGGGGTCACAAGCCGGGCCCCCCCCCCCCCACCCGGCCTTGCAAAGGGCGGGTGGCAATAGCCCGGGGGGGCCCCGTTGTCGCCCGCAGAGCTGTCGCACACGCGGGGGCCGCTGGACGGCAGCCCCTACGCCCGGGTGCAGAAGAAGCGGCCGGGGGGGGCGGCGGGCGAGCCGGGCCCCCCCAGCGCCGCCGAGCGCCGCGAGCTCGCCCGCCTGCTGGGGGGCTTCGGCTTCCCCCCCGCCGAGCCCCCGGGCCCCGAGGAGGAGGCGCCGGCGCCGCGGCCCTGCCGCCGCCGCTGCTCCTGCCGCCCGGCCCCCCCGCCGCCCCCCCCGGGCGCCGCCAGCCCCGAGGGCCCGCGGCGCCGCGCCGACGGCAGCCCCGAGCCCCGGCGGCCCGGTCGCACCGGCTGCCCCGAGTCGCCGGGCTGCGGCTGCCGGGAGCGGCCGCCGCCGGAGGAGCCGCCGCCGCCGCCGCTCTGCCCGTGCCGCGACTGCCGGGGCCGCGGCGAGGGGCTGGCGGCCGCCGCCGCTGCCTTCTACGGGCTGCGGCTGGAGCGCGGCGCCGAGCCCTGGGGGGGCCCCGCCCGCCCGCCGCCCCCCCCCGCCGCCGCCGCCGCCGAGGGGCTCGAGGCCGCCGCTTGCCCCCGCTGCGGCCGCTCGGGGCCCGGCTGGGTGCTGCCGCCGCCGCCGCTGCTGCTGCTGCCGCCCCGGCTCGGCCCCCCCGACGCCCCCCCCGCCTGCGGCCGCCTGGGCTACGAGGCGCCGGGCTTGGAGGCCCGCGAGGGCTACGGCATCCCCGGGCAGCCGGGCCCCCACGGTGAGGGGCGCCGGGGGGGGGGGGGGGGGCTGCAGGGCGGGGGGGGGCTGCTGAGGGGCTGGGGGGGGTGGTGGCCACAGGGGGCTAATAGGGGTCTGGGGGGGGGGCTGGAGGCCATAAAGGGGCTAATAGGGGTCTGGGGGGGCTGGTGGCCACAGAGGGGCTAATAGGGGTCTGGGGAGGGGGGCTGGGGGCCATAAAGGGGCTAATAGGGGTCTGGGGGGGGGATGGTGGCCACCGAGGGGCTACTGAGGGGCTGGGGGGGGCTGGTGGCCAAAAAGGGGCTACTGAGGGGCTGGGGGGGGGGCTGGTGGCTACAGGGGGGCTACTGAGGGGCTGGGGGGGCTGGTGGCCACAAAGGGGCTAGTGAGGGTTGGGGGAGCTGGTGGCCACCGAGGGGTTAATAGGGGGTTAATAGGGATTGGGGGGGGGGTCTCGTGGCCATAAAGGGGCTAATAAGGGTCTGGGGGGGGGGGAGGGTAGTGGCCACAAAGGGGCTACTGAGGTTCTGGGGGGGGGGGGCTGGTGGCCACCAAGGGGCTAATAGGGGTCTGGGGGGGGGGCTTGTGGCCATAAAGGGGCTAATGAGGGTCTGGGGGGGGGGGCTGGTGGCCACAGAGGGGTTAATAGGGGTCGGGGGGGGGGCTGGTGGCTGCAGGGGGCTACTGAGGGTCTGGGGGTGCTGGTGGCCACAGAGGGGCTAGTGAGAGGCTGGAGGGGGGGCTAGTGGCCACAAAGGGGCTACTGAGGTTCTGGGGGGGGCTGGTGGCCACCAAGGGGCTAATAGGGGTCGGGGGGGGGCTTGTGGCCATAAAAGGGCTAATGAGGGTCGGGGGGGGGGCTGGTGGCCACAGAGGGGCTATTAGTGGGTCTAGTGGCCATATAGGGGCTAGTGGGGGCCTGGGGGGGGCTACTGGCCTCCGAGGGGTTAATGGGGGGCTTAATGGGAGGCAGTGGGGCTAGTGGGGGCTTGTTGGAGGGCTACTGGCTGCAAAGGGTTTAGTGGGGGTTTTGGGGGGGGGGGTCCGGTAGCCACAGCAGGGCAACGGGGGGGGGCTAGTGCAGGTTGGGGGGGGCTAGCAGGGCCGGCCGGCGCCCGACCCCCCCCATCTCTCCCCCCCGCAGAGCGGAGGAGCCCGGGCGAGGGGGGGCCGTGGCGCGGGAGCCCCGACTGCCCCAGCTCGCTGCGGTGGGCCCCGGCCGCCAGCCCCCCCGCGCCAGAGCCGCCGGCCCCCCCGGCCCGCAGCCCCCCCGGCAGCCCCCCGCTCAGCACCCAAGGGTGCCCCGACGGCGGCGAGGCGCCGGGCTCCCCGACACCCGCCTTCCCGCCCGCCGCCGCGTACTGCGAGCCGCCGGCCCCGCAGCCCCCCCTGCCCGAGAAGCGGCACCCGCCGGCCCCCCCGGCCCCCCCCGAGCCCCCCCGGCCGGAGGCGCCCAGCACCGTCCGGTTTGTGCAGGACACGTCCAAGTTCTGGTACAAACCCGGCCTCTCGCGGGACCAAGGTAGGGGGGATATTTTTTGGGGGGGGGGGGGATGCGGAGGGGCCCAGGCGTCCGGCTCAGGGCCACCGCTGTCCCCCCCCCCCCGCAGCCATCGCCCTGCTCAAGGCCAAGGAGCCGGGCGCCTTCCTCATCCGCGACAGCAACTCCTTCCAGGGCGCCTACGGGCTGGCGCTCAAGGTGGCCGCGCCGCCCCCCAACTGCGTCACCCACGGCAAGGGTAAGGGACCCCCCCCCGCCCCCCCCCGGCACCCTTGGGTGCTCGTGTCACCACCACCCCCCAACCCGGCACGGCCCTGAGCCCCTGGGTGCACCCAGACCTTCCCTGAGCCCCAGACCCTCCCCGGGCCCCCCCCCGGTGCACCCAGATCCCCCCCCAAGCCCTGGGCACCCCCCCCGGGCCCCCTCCCGGTGCACCCAGATCCCCCCCCAAGCCCCGGACCCCCCCCATGCACCCAGACCCTCCCCAAGCCCTGAGCACCCCCCCAGGCCCCCAGGTGCAACTAGACCCTCTCCAAGTCCCCCCCCCCCCCCCAGCACCCTGGTGCCCCCAGACTCTCCCTAGGCCCTCTGGTGCACCCAGACCCCCCCCCCCCAAGCCCCAGGCACCCCCCTGGGCCCCCCCATGCACCCAGCCCCTCCCCAAGCCCCAGCACCCCCCCCAGACCCCCAAGTGCAACTAGACCCTCCCCAAGTCCCAGCCCCCCCCAGCACCCTGGTGCCCCCAGACCCTCCCCAAGCTCTGGGCACCCCCCCAAGCCCCCTGTGTCCCCCAGCAGCTCCTGGACCCCCTGCCCCCCCCATGGTCCCCAACACCTCCCACACCCAGGTGTCCCCAACACCCCCCCAATGTCCCCAGACATCTCCCCTGGGCCACCCTGTGTCCCCCCCCCCCTGCCCTGAGCCCAGGGCATCCTGGTGCCCCCCCCCCCAGCACCCTCGGGTGCCCTGTGCCCAGCGGGGGCCCAGGCGTCCGGGGGGGGGCCGCCGCTGAGCCGGGCCCCCTCCGCGCCGCAGGGGACCCCCAGGAGCAGCTGGTGCGGCACTTCCTCATCGAGACGGGGCCGCGGGGCGTCAAGATCAAGGGCTGCCAGAACGAGCCCCACTTCGGTGAGGGGGGGGCCTGGAGCCGGGGGGGGGGGGCCTGGGGGTGTCCTGGACCTGGGGAGCCCCCTGACGCCCCCCCCCCCCCCGCAGGGAGCCTGCCCGCCCTGGTGCTGCAGCACTCCATCACCCCCATCTCCCTGCCCTGCGCCCTCCGCATCCCCAGCAAAGGTAGGTGGGGGGGGGGCCCGGTGCCCCCCCCCCCGGTGTGGGGCACCCAGCCTCCCTGCTGTGGGGTGCCCCCCCGGCCCCCTGCACCCTTCACTCAGGAGCACCAGGACCCCACGTGTCCTGTCACCCCCCCCCCCAAAGTCTTCCTCCTCTTGGGGGGGGGGTCCCCTTCTCCCCCCCCCAAGCCCAGGGTGGGGGGCCCAGGCATCCTGGCCATGGGGAGGCCCAGCCTGTCCCCCCCCCCCCCAACGCAGACCCCCTGGAGGAGAGCCTGGAGGTGCCCGTGCCCCCCAACATGAGCACGGCCGCTGACCTGCTGCGCCAGGGAGCCGGTGGGTACCGCGATTTTGGGGGGGGGGGGAACCAGGACGGGGGGGGTACAGGGATGGGGGTCCCCCCCCCCCCCGGTGCCAGCCTGCGCCCGGTGCCAGCCTGCAGCGTGCTGTACCTGAGCTCGGTGGAGACGGAGTCGCTGACGGGGCCCCAGGCCGTGGCCAAGGCCACCAGCACCGTCCTGGCCGCCAGCCCCCGCCCGCCCGCCTGCACCGTCCACTTCAAGGTGTCCGCGCAGGGCATCACCCTCACCGACAGCCAGCGGAAGTGAGTGACACCCCCGGCATCACCTCCTGCCCCCCCCCCGGGGACCACCCTTTGGGTATCACCCCCCCCGCCCGGGTACCACCCTCCCGCCGTCACCAGCATCCCTGGGGACCAGCAGCCTCCGGGCCCCGAACCCCACCCCCAGCATCACCTCCTGGTACCATCCATCGTCCCTGGGTACCATCGTCCTTGGGGTACCATCATCCTTGGGGTACCACCATCCTTGGGTACCATCATCCTTTGGGCACCAAAGCCCCCCCCCAGTCCCAGCATCACCACCCCTAGGACGTGGTACCCTGATGGCAGCCCTGGGTACCATCATCCTCGGGTACCGTCGTTCTCTGGGCCCCGAACCCCACCTTAATCCCAGCATCACTCCCTGGGTACCATCGTCGCTAGGTACCATCATCCCTAGGTACCATCACCTTCTGGGCACCAACCCCCCCAATCCCAGTATCATCCCCCCCCCCAGGTACAATCATCCTTGGGTACCATCTCCCCCCCCCCATCCCTGCAGCACCCCCAGGTCCCATCACCCTTGGGGGGGCCCTTTGCAGCACTGGGGGGCACCACCTGCCCCCCACCCACCCCATCGTCCCCCCCCCAGGCTCTTCTTCCGGCGTCACTACCCCGTCAGCAACGTCACCTACTGCAACACGGACCCCCAGGACCGCAGGTACCATTGGGGGGGGGGACAAAGTGTGGGGGGGTCCTGGCTAATTAGCACCCCACTAACGAGCCTCTTTGCCCGCAGGTGGGCGAACCCGGACGGCACCACCTCCAAGTAAGTAGCGGAGGGGCCCCCGCGTGGCTGCCCGCCCCGGGGGGGGGTCCCCAGGCTGGGGGCCAGCGCCAGGTCCCCGCCGCCACCCGTGTCCCTCCCCCCCGCCGCCAGGATCTTCGGCTTCGTGGCCAAGAAGCCGGGGGCCCCCTGCGAGAACGCCTGCCACCTCTTCGCCGAGCTGGACCCCGAGCAGCCCGCCTCCGCCATCGTCACCTTCATCACCAAGGTCATGCTGGGCACCCACCGCAAGTGAGCGGCCCCCCTGGCCGGGGCGGGGGGGGGGGCCGTGCCGCCGGCCCCCCCGGGCTGCTCCTGCCCACCCACCGGGAACGTAGGCAGCGTGCGAAGGGGGCTAGGATGGATTGGGGGGGGGATGCAGGGCTGCCTGGGCCCCCCCGGGAAGGGCTAGCTGCCCCCCAAATTGCCCCCCCCCCGGGGGAGGGCAGCCCCCAGGGCCGGCCCCCCCCCACGCCGCGGCTGGGCCTCGCCGCCCAGCCGGGTGCTAATAAAGCAGAGAGCCTCTATTTTTGTGTAAGAAAGGATTTATATGAGCTTTAGTCAGACGTCTCTAATATATATATATTATATATGGGGGGGGCACCGAGCTATATCACGATGTGGGGGGGGGACGCGAGGACCCCCCCCCGTCTCCTCCTTGTCCGACCATGTGCAAATGCCAACAGAGAAAACAACCGTCTCGGAGCCTCCTTCTTTCAGCGCCTGCCCGGGGGGGCCCAGCCCTGCCCCTAGCACAGGGCCGGGGGGGGCCAGGCAGCGTGTCCCCCCCCCGCAGGGGCAGGGGCGGGTGCCTGGGGAAGGAGGGGGGGGGCACTGCCCCTCGAGGGGTTGGGGGGGCCCAGAGGGGCATTTTACATTCACAAAATCGGGGTGGGGGGTAACAGTGACACCATGAAGGGGGTGGCGGGGGGCAAATCGGGACCCTTAACTCTGCCCCGTGCCCTGGGGGGGGGGCACTGGGGGGGGAACCGTGACCTAGAGGGGGCCAGTGCCCTTGCAAAGGGGCACGGGCAGGCAGTGAGGGCCCCGGGGGGGGGGGATTGGTGCCCCCCCGCGATAACCCCGGGGAAAAGGGGGTGCCCCACGGCCGGGGGACACGGGGCAGAGGCGTTAAAGTGCGAAGGGCTGGCGGGGGGCACGGGGGGGGGGCAGCAGGGCGGCGGGGCACCCGCGTAGCCCCCCCGCGGCCCCCCCGCCTAGCCGCTGAGCGGGTGCAGGTCCACCTTGACCTTCTCGCCGCTGCTCAGCATGCCCACGGTGGGGAAGTACCCGCCGGCGGGCACCACCGCGTCCTTCTTGCCGATGATCTTCCCGTTGCGGGTGAAGAACACCTGGGGGGGGGGCACAGAGCCGGGGGGGCGTTTGGGGGCGAATCGGGAGACCCCCAGTGCTCGGGGTGGGGGGGAATGGGCACGGAGCGGGGCCATCGGCCCCCCAGCCCTGGCACCGGGCTCCGCTGTGCCCCACAGACGGGGGCCGGGTCCCAGGAGCACGAGGGGGACCCCCAAGTCAGGCCACGCATGGCTGGGGGGGGGAGATGGGGGCCCAATCCTGCCCCCCCCCCGGGCACGGCCGAGCTCTTACCACCACCTTCTTGCCTTCGTGCTCCTGCTCCATGTCCTCGCCGTCATCTTCCTCCTCCTCTTCCTCCTCCTCCTCCTCCTGGTGCAGGTACATGACGTTCCTGACGCCGCGCGGCTTGGCCTTCACCTCGGCCGTGTCGCAGGTGTCGTCGCTGTCCCCTGGGAACGGGGGGGGGGGGACACGGAGAGGGGCTCAGCCGGGGCGGGGGGGACACCGCGGGGGGCAGAGCCCCCCCACCCCAGGCCCCCGCGTACCTTCGCTGTCGAGGATGTAGTCGCGGGGGAACATGATGCCGCAGCCCATGATGTCGCCCTTGTAGCAGCGGGGCCCGAAGGGGTCCCCGACACCGCTGCCGTGGAAGATCTTCCCGTCGTCTGGCAGGGAGCGAGAGATGCCACCGGGCCCGGCGCCCCCCCGGCCCCCCCGGCCCAGCGACGGCTTGGGCTCCCAGGGACGCGATGCCCCGAGGGGCTGGGAAAGGGTTTCCAGGAAGAGGAGGAGGAGGAGGAGGCCGAAGGGCTGAGCCCCCCCCGGGCCGGGCGCCAGCATCCGGCAGGCGCTGACATTTCGGCCTGGGCGGTGGCCGGGGAGGGGGGGGGCCGGGGGGGGGCCAGGTTTGGGGAGGGCGAAACCACAACAACAGCAACAAACCGCGTCTGCGGGCCGCGGGGGGGGGCGGCGAGCGAGGGAGGGACGCCGGGGCCCGCGGGGAGGGGGACGGCGGCCAGCGGGACCCCCGGGAGCGGCCGGGTGATGGGGGGCACCTAGGACCCCCCCCCCAGCGCCCGGCCTCAAAGCACTCACCAGCGTGGTAGGCCACCGAGCCCCTGCTCCAGCCGGGGTGCCGGTTTTTCGGGTAATCCTGCGGCAAAGAGAGAGGAGGAGGAGGAAGAGGAGGGTCGGGGGGGGGGCAGCCCGGACGCCGGGGCCCCCCCGCGCCCCCTCACCTTGCGGGCCAGCCCCAGGGCGATGTAGCACTTCTCGCCGGGGTCGATGATCTCCACCTCGAAGTAGTGGCTGCGGGTGCTGAGCGGCTGCCGGGCCTGGGCCAGCCCCACGTCGATGATGCTCTTGCCCTTGCCCACGTACTCCAGGAGCTGGGGGGGGGCACAGGGGCGTGAGTGTGGCCCCCCCGACCCCCCCGGGGCGAGACGCCAGGTCCCCGGGGACGGCAGAGGGGCGCTGGTCCCAAACCGGGGGGGGGGACAAGGGGAACCAGCCACCGCCGGGACCACGGGACCCCCGAGCCCCCCCAGCCACCGCCGGCCGGGCACCCAAGGGGGGGCCGCCGCCTCCTCCCCGGCCGCGCCGGGAAGCCGGGGGGATTTCCGAGCGGGGTTTTTTGGGAGGCCGGGATGTTTACGCGGCTCGGGGCCGGGCGGCTTCCCGCGGCGGGCCCTGCGTCACGAGGTTTGCTTTGGCCGGCGGCCGCATTCCAGCCCGGCCGCGCCGGCGGCCGCTTTTGTCCCCCGCGTTTTTCCGCTCGCTCCCGGCTTCTCGGCAGCGCTCGGCCTCCGCGGACGCCCCGAGCGAAAGGCCGCGCGGCTCCGGAGGAGCCAGGCCGCGGAACGAGCCGATCCGAGGCGGAACAACCCCGGGGGAGGAACGTCCGAAAAAATGTTCCCCTGCCGGAGAGGAAAAATGGAAAAAGAAAAAAAAAATAGCCAAGTCTTGAAATAAAAGTTAAACAAAACCCGGAGCTCACGCAAAGCTCCGGCGGCGAGGACAGGTGACGGCGCGAGCTGCCCCACGGCACGCACGCGGCTGCAGTTGGAGCCGCCCAGACGCCGGGGTGAGGGGCGCGCGGGAGCCGCCCCAAGGCAGAGCGGCCGTTTCCGCGGGGGAGCCGGATCACGCGAAGGCGCATAACTCGCATTCCTCCCCCGGGCGCCTTCGTTTCCTGCCAGCGGGAGCCGCGCGGGCAGCGAGGGCTTCGCGAGGCCGACGGGGGCAAACCCAGGCCCCGGCTCCCCCCCCGCCCCGGAGCCGGCACTCGCCGCGGTTTACGGGGGCGACGGCTTCGAGCGGCCGAGGCGGGACGCGCCGTCCCAGCCAAGAAACCCGGGCAAGTCTCCCCGCTCGGAGATAAGCCGGGACGCGGCGTCCGGCCGCGGGGGCGGCTCGTTTCGAGCGCGAGGTCCGGCCGTCGCCGAGGGGGCCGCGACCGGGGGGCCGCAACGACCCGGCCACAGCACGCGAGAGCGGAGGGAAAGGCGGCTCCAGCCCGCGGCGGTAACCCCAGCACAGGCCGGGCTCTCCCCGGGGATGTGAACGATCCTCACCCTTTCCCCAGGCAAACCACTCCCTGCTTTACAAGTGGGGAAACTGAGGCACGGAGCAAGGATGCTCGGCCCCCGGAGCAGCCCGGGGATGCGGACCCAGGCGTCCCCGACCCCGCCAAGCCGCGCGGCATCAGATGCCGGGGGGGAGCCAGCTCCCAGGAACGCACCAGCCTCTGTTTATAGCCCCGTAACGTCGGCCGGCACCGTTCGACGGCGGCACCGGAGCCGGGGGGATCGGCACGAGGAGCTGGGGGGGGACGCGAGGGGCTGGGGCCAGGCCGAGCGCAGGCAGGGCCCCCCGAGCGCCGGCCGCGAGGGGCAGCGAGGCCCTCGCCCGTCTCTCCGGCCCTCCCTCCGCAGCCAGCTGTTGTCCGCAGCGAGTGGGGGAGGATGGAAAAGGGCCCTGGGCCCAGGATTGCAGATCCGTCCCAGGCGCGGCGCCGGGATCAAAGAGTTCAGGCCAGGCCAGGCCGCGGCTCGGCTCGCTGCACACCCTCGCGCGGAGCCGGCCCTCGCTGCGAGCCCCGGCCGCGCACAGCTGCAAGCTCTTAAGACTTGGAGGGGGTTCGAGGCTGGGGTTTGTTTTTGCAAAGGGCTCGGCTAGACCGAAGGGGCTGCGAGAGGCAGAGCCGGCTCCCGGGGGGGCCACTGAGCCGTCACCAGCCCCGGGGCCAAGCCGGCGCCGCCTCCGCGCTCCGGGCGCCCGCTGCCCGCTTGCAAAAGCGACAGGGACAACAGGGACGTGACTGGACCCTGCCCCGTTTACCCGCAGCTCCCCGGGCCCTCGGGGCCCAGGAGCGCTGCCGGGAAAAGGATACGAATCCCAGATCACACCAGTCGCGGGGCGAGAGCAAGCAACTCGCCCCTCTGCGGATCCTAACGCACCCCGAGATCAGCTTGCTGCTGCCCCGCAGGGTTGAGCCCGCGCCGCGGGTGCCAGGAGGCTCCCGGCACAGGGCTGGAGCGCGGCAGGGCGGCCCCAATCCTGCAAAGCGGCTACGGATGCTCCCCCGGGATGGTCCCCTCGGAGCCAGGCCGGGAGGGAGCCGTTCCCGGGCACTGCCGGGGCTGGCTCCCATCGCTTGCCGTGTGCACGTCGGCCTTGCCCGGGCGCACGTACACGGCCGGATGCCGGGCTCGGCTGCGAGGTGGGAGCCAGCTGCTCCGTGTCACGGCTCCGCGTTCTCCCCGCGTCACACGGATGTCACCGTGGCCGCCGGGCTCCGGGGAGGCGGCGGGGACGCTTCGGCGCTGCCCTGCCCCGGCGAAGGAGCCCCGAGCTCGCGGCCCGGCTCGTCCGCGGAGCCGCAGCTGGGCCGGCGCTGGGTGGAGCGGCGCAATTCCTGGAGCCCTTCCGAGCTCTCTTCCCGCTGGGCCCCAGGGACAGGCGGCCCCGGGAAGGCGGCCGAGATGAGCCAGCAGGCTCACGCGCTCCGGAGCTCCAGCTCAGCCCCGAGGCGTCGGCAGGCAGCAGTGGTGCTGGTCCAAGGGAGGGGCGGGAGCCGAGGCGGCGGCGCTCCCGGGTTCGGCTCCCGGCTCTGGGAGGGGGCAGGAAGCTTTCTAGCTAGCGAGGGAAAAACACACCAAGATCTGCAGCAGATAAACAAGCAGCAGGCCCGATCGCTCAGGGCTGCAGACGCTCCGTCCACGGGAAATGACCCATTTTCACGGCTCGGGAGCGCTTCCAAGCAGAGCCGAGCCCAGCACGGGAAGGCAGAGGAGACGCGCTGCTGCGAGACGCATGTTTTAGCCGAGCCGCACTCGCGCTCAGGCCTGGGAAAACACCTCTGGGCGTGCCGGGGAAGGGGAGAGCTGCGCTTTCTGGGCGGCTGCAGCCACCCCGGGGCTTTGACGGGGCTGGGTAAAGGCCGGCACCAAGCAAAGCTCAAACAAACACACGTGCAAACACTCGCAGGACCCGAGAGGACTGGTAGAAAGATCACAGAAGGCCCTAAATCCTGACCAACCTCGAGTCCGCTGCGCGTTAAAGCGAGAGCTTCCGCCCTGCAGATCCAAGAGGAGCTCGAGTAGCAACGGAGCAGCGTTGCCCGCCTCCGCTCAGGCCGGGAAGAGGCTGAGGCTGCTCGAGGCCCGCTCCGCTGCGGGCATCTCCCCACGCCTCCCCCGCGGTGCGCTCGTTTGTTCTTCGCTCCGCTCAATAGCGCAGCGGGACGCTGGGCTCGAGGGGTGCTGGGTACCGACGGGGACTTTGGCACGACGGGGACAGCAGCAAAACAAGCTACCGCAGCTCGGGGGGAGATGACTAGACACAGATGCGCTGCCCACAGAGCCCGAACGTGCTCCGATTTGGGCCCCGACAGCACGAAACCCAGCTGCCTCCCAGCCGCAGACTCCAGCAAGGAGATTTCTGATCTTGTCACGCTCGAGTGTTGGGCCGATCCCTCCAAGGGCCCCCGAGTCCCTCCCGGTGCAGGGGACGACGCGAACCCCGAGCGCACACGGGGGTCAGCGAGCTGCCGGCTTTGCGCCGTCGCCCTCGGGGCGGGAGGGCGGAGGGAAAACCGTCGCGCGCTGCCCAAAGGGAAGTGCCGGAGCCCGGCTCACTCACCGTGCCGCACACCTTCACGTCGTGCAGCCGTCCCCACTCGTCCTCGTAGCTGTCCACCATCATGACGCTGTCATCCTCCTCGGTGCCCAGCTCGGCGTGGAGGTGCAGCCGGACCTCCTCGCCCAGCGAGTGCATGCCCACGGCCGGGAAGAGCCCGTCGGGGGACAGCGGCATTATGGTGGAGCCCACCTGCGGAGGGAGGGCAGCGAGGGTCTGCACCGCGCGGCCAGCCCGGGCCGCGGGGCATCGAGCCCTGCAGCGCGGGGGCTGTTTCAACATCTCCTTTGCTTCTGGGAGCTCAAACCTCCGCCCTAGACAGCAGCACGGCAGGGAAAGCGGGGCAAAAAGCCACCAAGCTCAGGAACAGCGGTGACTGGGGACGGTGTAAGGACACCTCACGCTGCCTCTGCGGTGCCGACTCGGGTGGCACTGCCACAGCTTCGCTGCCTGCCCCAGTTCAAAGCAAACTCCAGCCCCAGCAGACTAAAAATAACCCCAAGGAGAAGGGCCAGCAGAGGAGCCCCGCGGCTCTCACCCTCTTCCCGTTCTTCGTGAAGAAGATCTGGGCCGTCTGCACCTCGAAGGAGACCAGCTCGATGCCGCAGCCGATGCGGTCCCCGGAGCTGCACTTGGTGCCGAACTGCCGGCCCTTGGCTCGGCCGCTGTAAAGCCTGCGGGGTCAGAGGAGCGGCATCGCGTCGGGTGCGGCCCGGCCCGGGGATCGGCACAGCCCCCCCAGGCACACGGGAGATGCCGGGGCACGTTTTCCCCCTCCCGTTATCCCCTGGTAACGGCAGCAAGAGCAAGGAGGAGACACAGCCCCCCTGAGCCTCGCTTGCGCCAGCGAGGGGGCTGGATAGATCCATTCCCTGTCCCCAGGCCGCTCCAGGGGACACAGACAACCCCCAGGCCGCTCCCCGGGTCGCGAGGGCCCTCACTCACTTCCCGTCATCGGCATGGTACGCCACGGAGTCGGGCAGCCAGCCCGGCTGGTGGTCCAGGCTGTAGTACTGAGGCACGAGGCCCACGGCGATGGTCCCGCGCACGCCGCTGTCCACGATGGACACCTGCAGGGCGACACCGAGGACGCTCTGCAGTGCAGGCGCAACGCGACGGGCGCTCAGGACCGATCCGTCCCCCAAACAGCACCCTCGGGCCTTAAATCGTCTAGCAGAGGAACTCAGGAGCAAACGGACGAGGTCTCAGCGCAGGCCGGGCGCTGCCGGGTCGCTCCGTGCCCCGAGGCGACTCACCTCGAAGTAGTTGTTGTCTCTGGTCAGGGGCCGCGGAGCGACGTAGCAGCCGACTTCGCCCGAGTTCCCGTGATAACTGCAGGGACAAAGCGGGGACACCGGTCACCCGCTCCAGCTCGGGGCCAAGCGCTCACCGCCTCGCACGGGACACGAAGGGGCAGCGGACGAAAGACAGCCATGACCCTCCCGCCAGCTCCCGCTCTGCCCCGGCGCCTCCCCAGACTCCCACATCACTCTGGCTCCCGGGAGACCCCGCCACCCTCCCCAGCACGTTCCCCTGGTGTCCAGCACGGAGGAGAGCATCTTCCCTCCGCCTCGCTCCCGGGAACCTCGACGCCCAGCGCCGCGCGCCCGCAGGAGGAGGGCACCCCGCGGGGGACACGGGCCACCTCGGAGCTCCGCTGACGCGACACCCAGAGCAGATGCCGTTCAGAGGCCGGGGAAGGACGGATCCAGCACGGCGATGGCCGGCGGGAGCTTAGAAACCTCGCTCCGTCCCTCTGCAGCAAAGGCAAGGGGAGCTGACGGCCCCGCCAGTCCCGCCTCCGCGCGCCCAGCCCGGCCAGGCTCGGCCCCGGCCCCGGGTTACCTGAGCGTGTCGCCATCCACGAGGATGTGCTTGAAGCGCTCCTGGTAGCGGACGGCTCGCACCTCGCGGATCTCCCGGATCCGCCGCCGCCAGTTCAGGAACCTGTAGTGCAGGTTTAAGTCATCCATCCCGGTGGTGACAGTGAACCTGCCGGAGAGGGGAACAGGCGGAGTGAAGCCCTCTCGTCTCCGGGCCCTTCCCCTCCGCGCCGGGCATCGTCCTCTCTCCTGCCATCGCTCCACCCCTGCGCCCTCCCTTCGGGCCTCACCCAAATCCCCCTTTCCCGCTAACCCCACAACCGGTCCCCCAGCTCCCCCATAACTGAGCCCCCCACAACCAGGTGCCCTGATGCCCCACAACCAGCCCCCCTCGTAACCAGCACCCACATAACTGAGGCCCCAGCTCCCCCCATAGCCACCCCCACCCCATAACTGGGCCCCCAGAGCCCCCATAACTGCCCCTACCCCTAACTGGGCCCCCAGAGCCCCCCATAACCATCCCCACCCCATAACTAGGCCCCCAACTCCCCCCATAACTGTCCCTGCCCCATAACCGGGCCCCCAGCTCCCCCCATAACCACCCCCACCCCATAACCGGGACCCCAGAGCCCCCATAACCACCCCTGCCCCATAACACGCCCCCCATAACCGGGCCCCCCGCTCCCCCATAACCCCCCCCACCCCATAACTGGGCCCCAGCTCCGCCACAGCCACCCCCGCCCCATAACAGGCCCCCCATAACCGGGCCCCCACCGCCCCCACCCCATAACCGGGCCCCAGCTGCCCCCCACAACTGCCCCTCATGACCGGGCCCCCCCCGAACCGCCCCCGCACACGGGCCCCCGGCGCGGCCCTCACCGGCGCGGCCCCGCCCGCCCCCTCCATGGACGCCCGCGCTCCCGGCCGGCTCCCGGCCCCGCCGCCCCACTCACATCCGGGACCTCGCGCCGCGCTTCCTCCTCCTCCTCCTCCCCGCCCCCGCCCCCGCCTGCAGGCTCGACCAATCGCGACCCGCCGCTCTCCGACTGACAGCCCGCACAGCCAATCGCAGGCCGGTAGAGCGGGCGGGGAGGCGGGGCACGCCGAGGCGGGCGGGAGGGTGTGGCGTCAGGATGGGGGCGTGACCGGGGCGCTGCGGGTGAGGGCGCCCCCTAGGGCGGGGGCGGCGCTGTGCAGGGGCCCGGCGGGGGTCCCGGGGGGGGGCACTGGGTACACTGGGGCATTGCACTGGGGGCACTGGGGTGTGCACTGGGGGGAACTGGGGCATTGCACTGGGAGGCACTGGGGGATCTGGGAACATTGCAATGGGGGCACTGGGGCTGTGCGCTCGGGGCACTGAGGCATTGAACTGGGGGGAAGTGGGGCTGTGCACTGGGGGGAACTGGGGCTGTGCAGTAGGGGAAACTGGGGCTGTGCACTGGGGACACTGGGCTGTGCACTGGGGGGAACTGGGGCGGTGCAGTGGGGGGAACTGGGGCACTGCACTGGGGACACTGGGCTGTGCACTGGGGGGAACTGGGGCTGTGCAGTGGGGGGAACTGGGGCACTGCACTGGGGACACTGGGCTGTGCACTGGGGGGAACTGGGGCATGGCATTGGGAGCACTGGGGCTGTGCACTGGGGACACTGGGCTGTGCACTGGGGGGAACTGGGGCACCGCACCGGGCTGTGCCCCGGATCCGAGATGCACCCGGGGGCACCGGGCCGGGGGGGGCCGCCACGGGCTGGGGGGGGGGCAGCGGCACCCGGGGGCACCGGGCCGGGGCTCCACGGCCGCAGCGCCGGCCCCCGCCGTGGGCAGCTCCGCCGGGCTCCCGGAGCCCCCCGGGGTGCCGGAGCCCCCCCGGACCCCCCCGGGCCCCCCCGGGCCGGGCGCACCTGGCGGGGCGGCCCGGGGCAGGTCGGGGGCCGGGCGCGGTACTTAAGGCGGCGGCGGGGCCGGGCGCGGGCAGAGCGGGCGGCGGCGGGGCCTGGTGCGCTGCGGTCCCGGTCCCGGTGCCGGTCCCGGTGCGGGTCCCGGTGCGGGTCGCGGTGCCGCCATGCACGCGGGCTGCTGGCTCGTGTCGGCGCTGCTGCTGGCGCCGGCGCCCTGGGCCGCGGCGGCCGGTGCCGGTGCCGGTGCCGGTGGCGGCGGCGGCGGCGGCGGCGCGGCGGCGCGCGGCCCCGGGGAGCCGTGCGGGGTTTACACGCCGGGCTGCGCCCGCGGGCTCCGCTGCCTGCCCCGCGCCGGCGAGCGCGCCCCGCTCCGCGCCCTGCTCCGCGGCACCGGCGTCTGCCGCGCCCTGGCCGCCCGCGCCCGCCCCGCCGCCACCGACCCCCCCGCAGGTGAGCGCCCCCCGCCCCGCGGGGGCACCGGCGGGGGCACCGGGGACCCCCGGACCTCGGGGGGGGCAGCGGGTGGGGCCCGGCGGGGAGGGATGGGGACACCGGGGCCCCGGGGGAGCCCGTCGGGGGGGGGCCGGGGAGCCCCGCACCTCGGGGGGGGGGAACCGGGGGGAGCCCCGGCCCCCGCGGAGGCACCAGGCGGGGCCCGGCGGGGAGGGATGGGGACACCGGGGCCCTGGGGGAGCCGGTCGGGGGGGCCCGGGGAGCCCCGGCCCCGCGGAGGTACCGGGAGGAGCCGCGGGGACCCCCGGGGGGGCAGCGGGCGGGGCCCGGCCGGGAGGGACGGGGGCACCGGGGTAGCCCCGCACCCCGGGGGGGGGGCACCGGGGGGAGCCCCGGCCCCCGCGGAGGCACCGGGCGGGGCCCGTCGGGGAGGGACGGGAGTCCCGGGGGAGCCCGTCGGGGAGGGGGGGCCCCGGGGAGGCACCGGGCGGGGCCCGTCGGGGAGGGGCGGGGGCCCCGGGGGAGCCCCGGACCCCGGGGGGAGCGGAGGGGGGGGCTCGGGGCCCCGCCACCCCCCCGGCGAGGGACCGGGACGCGGCTGTCGGGAGAGCGCCGGGGCCGCCGGGGCATCCCCGTAGCCCGGGGGGGCCCCGTCGGGGAGCGATGGGGGACGCGGTGCTCCCGGGCGCCGCACACGGGCAGCCCCGTCCCGGGGGGGGCACCGGGGACTCGCCCCCCCCTCCACGTCCCCGGGGAGGGGGGTCCTGGCCGTGCCCCGCCTCCCCGGCTGGACCCGGGGGGGCTCTATCCCCGGGGAAGGGAGGGGGGACCCCAGTATACTGGGGGGGCCGCGGGGGGGGGGAATGAGGGGGGACCCGGGGGGGGCTCGGGGACCCCCATGTCCCCGGGGCGGGGGGGGGCAGGGGACCCCCAAACCGCTGCGGTCCGGAGACCACGCCGGGGGGGCTGCGCGGGGCGGGGGGGGCTGCTTTGCCGGTGCCCCCCCCCATGAGACACCCCCCCCTTCCCGTCCCCCCCCCACGGCCGCCCTGGGGCGGGGGGAGGCGCGGGGGGGCCCCGGGTGCTCGGCGCTGCGCAGGGCGCCTGGGCGCCCTCGTGTGGCAGCGGGAGGGGCTGCAGCCGGGGGGGGCACCCCCAGCTGTGGGGTCCCCCCCCATTAAAGGGGGTCGGGGCTGACCCCCTCCCATGCCCCCCCCTCCCCACCCCACAGGGGACGGAGCCAAGGAAGGGCGCAAGCTGCCCCCCGCCACGTCGGAGCCGCGGCCCCCCCCGGCCCCCCCCGGGGCTCGCGAGCGGCCCCCGCACGCCGACGGCCGCCAGGACCTGGAGACGGTGGGTGCCCCCCCCGCGGGGGACGGGGAGGGGACAGCGGGGGGACCCTCCCGCCCCCCCCAGCTCACCCCCCCGCGTGCCCCCCCCCCCCCCCCCCGCAGGCGCCCTGCCGCATGCACCTGGCCGCGGTGCTGCAGGAGCTGAAGGCCTCGCTGTACCTGAGCGCCGAGGACATCTTCATCCCCAACTGCGACACCAGGGGCTTCTACCGCACCAAGCAGGTAGGGGACCCCCCCCCGGCCTCCGCCTGCCCCCCCCGGCCCGGCCTGGGCCCCCAGCGCCCCCCCGGCCTCCGCTTCCCCGGGCTGGGTGTCCAGGCGGGTAGAGTGGCCCAGAGCCTCCTGTGCCTCAGTGTCCCCAAGTTGGGTGACCTGGTGGCTGGTGCACCCGGGGGGGGGGGGGGTGTCCCCCTGCCTCAGTTTCCCCAGGTTGGGTGTCTGCGTGGGTAACGCACCCAGGGCCCCCCCCCGCCCTGGTTTCCCCTGTGCCTCAGTTTCCCCAAGTTGGGTGTCCTGGGGGGTGGTGCACCCAGGGCCCCCCCCACCTCAGTTTCCCCAGGTTGGGTGACCTGGGGGGTGGTGCACCCAGGGCCCCCCCCACCTCAGTTTCCCCAAGTTGGGTGTCCTGGGGGGTGGTGCACCCAGGGCCCCCCCCACCTCAGTTTCCCCAAGTTGGGTGTCCTGGGGGGTGGTGCACCCAGGGCCCCCCCCACCTCAGTTTCCCCAGGTTGGGTGTCCTGGGGGGTGGTGCACCCAGGGCCCCCCCCACCTCAGTTTCCCCAAGTTGGGTGTCCTGGGGGGTGGTGCACCCAGGGCCCCCCCCACCTCAGTTTCCCCTGTGCCTCAGTTTCCCCAGCTTGGGTGTCCTGGGGGGTGGTGCATCTGGGCCCCCCCTGTGCCTCAGTTTCCCCAGGGCTGGGTGGCCACATGGGGTCTGCACACCCCCCCCGGGGGTCCGTGTCCCCCCCCCCAGCTGACGGCGGCTCCCCCCGCAGTGCCGGGCCTCCAAGGGGCCGAAGCGGGGGCAGTGCTGGTGCGTGGACAGGACGGGGCACCCGCTGGCGGGCACCGAGGGCCAGGAGGGGGGCACCCGCTGCCCCCCCGGCAGCCCAGCCTGAGGGCGCCCCGGGCGCCGGGCTGCAGCGAGGGGGGGGCGCCGCTGGGCCCCCCCGCACCGGGAGGGGACCACATGCCGCCCCACGGAGCCGGGCTGGGGGGGGGTGCTCCAAGTCTCCCCCCCCATGGGGCTGCTGTGGGCCCCCCCCTCAAAATCGCAGGGGGGGCCTGAAACTTGGGGACACGGTGGGGCTCGGCCCCTAAATGAGGTGGGATCGGGGGGGCCCCGCCGCAGCCCCCCCACTGCGCCGGGCCGGGGGGACGCGAAATACAGCTCGGCTTTCGGAAACGTGGGGCTGGACGTGTGGGGTTCCTTCGCTGCGGGCCGCCGGTTCGAGACTGCTCCCCGCCTTGTTGGGACCCGCCCCCCCCAGAACTGCCCCTGTGTCCCCTAACTGCCCCCCCACGCCCCCCAGAACTGCCCCCACACCCCCTAACTGCCCCCACACCCCCAGAACTGCCCCTCTGCCCCCTAACTGCCCCCCATGCCCCCCAGAACTGCCCCCACACCCCCTAACTGCCCCCCACAGCGCTCTAGAACTACCCATGCACCCCCTAACTGCCCCCCCACAACCCTGAACTGCCCCCAGAGCAGCCCCATGCACCTCCTAACTGCCCCTCTGCCCCCCAGAACTGCCCCTCTGCCCCCTAACTGCCCCCCACACCCCTCAGAACTGCCCCTGTGTCCCCTAACTGCCTCCCACACCCCCTAACTGCCGCCACAGCGCTCTAGAACTACCCATGCACCCCCCAACTGCCCCCCACAACCCTGAACTGCCCCCACAGCCCCCCAGAGCAGCCCCATGCACCTCCTAACTGCCCCTCTGCCCCCCAGAACTGCCCCTCTGCCCCCTAACTGCCCCCCACAGCCCCCCAGAACTGCCCCCACACCCCCAAACTGTCCCCACAGCCCCCTAGAACTATCCATGCACCCCCGAACTGCCCCAGGCGCCCCCCCGCAAGAACTGCCCCCGTTCGCCCCGCCCCATTCCCTGGCCACGCCCCCACTCCCCAGACCACGCCCCTTCCTGGCGGGCCCCGCCCCGCTCTGGCCCCGCCCCCGGCCCCGCCCCCGCTTCCTGGCGGGCTGCGGGTGGCCCCGCCCCCGGCAGTGGGAGCGGGCGCGGAGGCGGCGCGGAGCGCGGTGAGGGGCGGCGGGGGCGCCGCGGCGGGGCTCGGGCCCCACGGGGGGGTCTGGGGGGGGGCACCGGCCGAGTCCGGGCCCCATGGCTGGCTGTGGGGGGGGAACCGGGGGGATCGCGCCCCATGGCGGGCCGGGGGGGGGGACCAAGGGGATCGCGCCCTATGGCAGAGTGGGGTCACCGACGGGGGGGGTACTAGGAGGGCTGGGCCCATGGCGGGCTGGGGGGGGCCCATAGCAGGCTGGGGGGCACTGGGGGGGAGCCAGGGGGACCGAGCCCCATAGTGGGCCGGGGGGGCGGGAGCCAGGCCCCATAGCGGGCTGGGGAGCACCAGGGAGACCGGCCCCATGGCCAGCTTGGGGGGGGGTGGAAATCAGGGGGTCTGGGCTCCATGGTGGGCTGGGGGGCACCAGGGGGACCGACCCCATGGGGGGCTGGGGGGGCTGGGCGGGGGGAACCAGGCCCCATAGCAGGCTGAGGGGGACAGGGGGGTCTGGGCTCCATGGCGGGCTGGGGGGCACCAGGGGGACTGGCCCCGTGGGGGGCTGGGGGGCACCAGGGGGTCCAGGGGGTCTGGGCGGGGGCAACCAGGCCCCACAGCAGGCTGGGGGGCACTGGGGGGGTCCGGGGAGGGGAACCAGACCCCACAGCAGGCTGGGGGGCACCAGGCAGACGGGGGGGGGGCCTGGGCCCCACGGCAGGCTGGGGGACACCGGGGAGATCTGGGCCCCACGGCAGGCTGGGGGGCACCGGGGGGGGGTCCGGGGCCCCACGGCCGGGCGCGGGGCAGGCGCCGAGCCGGCTCGCCGCGGGCGCCGCTGCAGGGATGGAGGCGGCGGAGGCGGCGGCGGAGCGCGAGACCCTGCTGGCGCTGCAGCTCGCCCTGCCCGAGGAGCAGTTCCAGGCCTTCAAGTACCTGCTGGAGGGGCAGATCCCGCTGAGCCGCCTGCGCCCCGCCACGCGGCCGGCCCTCTGCAGCCTGCTGCTGCAGCACTTCCCCGGCCGGGCCCTGCGCACCGCCGGCGTCCTGCTGCGCCAGCTCTCCCGCCACGACCTCGTCCAGCGCTTCCAGCTCCCCGGCGCCGAGGACCTTCCCGGGCCCGGCGGGCCGGAGCGGGAGCCGCCGCAGGCCACCATGGGCCCCTCCGGTGAGGACAGCGCCGGAGCCGGGGCCGCCATGGGCTCCTCCGGTGAGGACGCGGCCGGAGCCGGCGAGGCCGGGCGTCCTCACGGCCGCGGTGCCCCGTTTCCCCCCCGGGCAGGCGAGCAGCGCGTGCTGAAGGAGAGGGACCTGCTGCAGGTGGCCCAAAAACTGGGCCGGGAGTGGCAGGAGGTGGGGATCCAGTGCCTGGGGCTGGAGAGGAGCCGCCTGGAGCAGATCCGCGAGGACAACCCCAACAACGTGGTGATGCAGATCTTCGAGATGCTCCGCGAGTGGCTCCGGCGGGAGAAGCGGCACGCCACGGCCCCGCACCTCCACGCCTGCCTGGCCGGCGCCAACGTGGACCCCGAGGTGCTCGCCTTCCTCCAGAGCATCGGGGGCACCTGAGGGGCGCCGAGCCGCAGTCGGGGGGTCTGGGGGCAAAGCCGAGACCTCACCGAGGCAGCGAGGCTTCTGGCCTCCCTCGCCCGCTCTTTCCATACGGAAAACGGAGCAGTAAAAGTCTATTTTTCCTACCCTCGTAGCCCAGCGAGGCATCCTTGGGGTCGGGCCCTGCCGCGCGGTCCCCCGCGAGTGGTTCAACGCGAGCCCGGGGTTGGGGGACAGGAGGGGACCCAGGTCCCACCCTGCCACCCCTCAGCAACGAGGGGAGATGGAGAAGGGAAGGCGCCGGGGTCATTTTTGCCTGTTTTTCCCGGGAGCCCCGCCATTCCCCACGGACACCCCGTAACGCCTCTTCCCCTGGAGCCGAGCCGCCCGGCGGGTGGGAGAGCCGCTGCTACGATTACTCCACATTTATTAAGAGTTGATCCAAGTGCTCTGCCCGGACGGAGTGACGTGGGGACGCAGAGAAGCCGGGGGGCACGGGGAGCTCCAAGGGGGGGGTTCGGCCGTTCAGACAGCCCTGGGCAGAGCAGGAGAAATTCCTGCCGGAATCACAGTGAAAGCATCTCCGGGCGGACGCGCAGACGCTGCCGTCCAGGACGCCCGTTGCAGGACACGGCCTGGGGGGCGGCGGGTCTGGCCAAGCGTTGACTTTGCTGGAGCACGAGCCCATAAGTGTCCAATATCCAGTATCGTCCCCTCTTCCGACTCCCTGAACGCCCTCGCTCCAGGCTCTCAGGCTGGGACGATGTCCAAGGAAGAGGGAGGAGAGGGGGATGAATCAGGGAGAAGCCGAGGGAACACGATCACGGCCCAGGTTAACGTTGAGGTGGGGTGGAGCGCGTTAGGCAGCGGCTCGCGGAGGACGGGGCAGGGAACAGCGGTCTGCGCCCGAGCCAGCCTTCGCCATGGCCTTCCAGCGCGAAGAGGAGCCGGAGGCGGCCACGGAGCCGAGCGGGGGCCGCACGAGGTCCCCGGGCTCCCTACAGATCCCTGCCGAGCCTCTCGATCTCGTCCAGGAAGAAGTCCAAGTCCGCCCTGGTCACCGCGGGGCTGGTAACGATCTGGCGGAAGAAGTTGACCCTGGCGCCGTGCGGCTGGTAACCCACCATCATGGAGCCCGTTCTCATCATCCGCTCCTTGATCACGGGAGCCACCTGCGAGGAGACGCGACCCGCTCGGATCCGCGGCCAACGGGGCCGGCCAGAGCGGCCCCGCGGCTCCGACGGGGCGACGCCGGCGCTCACCTTGTCCAGCCGGGACCAGTAATCGGCGGAGCCCTCCTTGCCGCGCAGGCTGGGCGGCACGAACCAGAAGCAGAGGTTGATGAACTCCGGCTGCGGGAGGAGGACACGGAGTCGCGGCGGGGGCCCCCGAAGCAGCGCTGCCCGGCGAGCGCCCCGCACGGAGACGTAGCCTCCGGAAAAGCGGGTCTGGGGGGCACCTGCTCTCCCCCGTCCCCCTTTCGGGAACACCCTGGGCTTTAAACCTCATCGCAGGGCAACTTCCCCAGCTCCCGGTCCCCTTCTGACGCCTGTCCGCGTCCCTTGGGCAGTTACCAAGCGGGGGAATGAGGCGTAAAGAGCCTCTGAGCCGTGGTTAGAGCAGGGGGCAGAGCCCAGGAGTCCCTGCTCGTCCTAGCACCACCGCTCAGTCTCTCCCAGGCCCCCTCCAGCCGTACCTCCAGCACCAGCTGGAAGCCATCCCTCCTCTTCACCTCCTCGGCCAGGTACCTGGGGGCAAACGAGAGCGTGAGCGACGGGACCAACCCCGCTACAAAGGCGCGAGGCGTCGGGGAAACTTGGGGACTCAGGGGCATCGCCGCCCCGTGCCCTTCGCGGCGCTCACCTGGTGAAGGCGAAGGCCCGGTCCACGCGTCTCTCCAGCCCCTCCGTCCCCACGGCCTTCCAGAGCAGCCAGAGCTTGAGGCAGTCCACCCTGCGGCCGCACTGGATGGTCTTGTCGCCCGTGTCGTAGGACACGTCGTAGAACTTGTCGGGCTGGAAGAGGTACGTGGCGCTGGCCCCGTGGCACCGCTGCAGCAGGCCCTGCGAGAGACGGCGGTGACGCCGCGGCGTGGGGCGGGCGCCCGGGGAGGTCCCGGGCCCCCCAGGGTCGCCCCCGGGCCGGCCAGGCCTCCCGCTAACGCCTGCGGGAGACGGGGGCGGCGGGACCTACGGAGCTGTCTCGGAGCAGGAAGGCCGAGCACTGCAAACCCACCGTCAGCATCTTGTGGGGGTTCCAGGCCACCGAATCCGCCCTGCGACAGGGCACGGAGCCGGTCAGGGGGCGGCTGAAAGCCCGGCGGGCGCTGCCCGGAGCAGCAATCGCCGCTGGGGCAGAGCGCAGCCCTTCCCACCGCCGCTGCCGTCGTCCCGGCGGCAACTCGCGCGGGGCCGCGGCGCAGGGAAAAGCCAAGCGGGACGCGGGGAGAGATCGCGGCTCTGCCCCGGATCCGCGAGGCGTTAAAAGGCGAGTTCTGAGCCCGCTTTGCGGCCCAGCTCAGCTAGACCCAGCCCCGGGGGTACTCGCCTCTCGATGCCGGCCAGGAGGTGCCGGTGCTTCCTGGAGAGCAGGGCGCTGCCGCCCCAAGCGGCCTGCGAGGAAGGGAGAGAGGTGTCAGAGCAGCCGCTGCTCCCAGAGGCGCCCCGGGGGAGACCGGGCTCGCGCGGAGGCCCAGGGGACCCGGCGGGACACCCACGTGGCCTCAAATCCCCCCCAAAGTCACCCACATCCACGTGGAGCCAGATGCCGTGGCGCTGGCACACGTCTGCTATGCCCTGCAGCGGGTCGAAGGTGCCCAGGACCGTGGTGCCGCAGGTGGCACTGACGAAGAAAGGCACGGCGCCCTGACCGGGCAGGAGGCCACGGTGAGGGACGCCCGTCGCGCACGGCTCTGCCCCAGCGCCGCGCGGGCGCTCCCCTCTCCCCCAGTCCCACCTCGGCTTTCGCCCTCTTGATCTCCTTCTCCAGCTCCTCGGGGATCATCTTCCCCCTGATGGACGTGGAGCAAAAATCACAGCGGGGAGCTGGCCAACCAGCGGAGCCGGGATCTACTGGCCTCCGGCTCGGATCGGCCTGGATGCTCTCACCTCTCGTCAACGCCGACCAGGTAGATGTTGTCGATGCCGATGCCCAGGAACGCGGCTCCCTTCTGGATGGAGTAGTGGCTCTGAGAGGGGGGTAGATGCGGATCAGCCTGGGGATCGCTCCCAAACGCATCCAGCCTCTCCCAACCCGCCCTCTCCCCTCCTGTCCCCACGCGCGTCCCAGTCCAGCCGGGCAGCGTGGGGGACGCCGCGAGATCAGCCGGAGAGGAGCCGCCTTCCCGGAGCTCCGCACCTCCCGCGAGGCGAAGAGCACCAGGCGCGGCAGGGCCCAGCTGCCCCTGTGCTTGCTCTCCGGGAAGCGGTGGTACCGCGCCACGTTCATGGCGAACATGTTGGAGATGGAGCCACCTGCAAGGGGACAAAACCGCGGAGGTCACGGCCGGCTGGGAGCGGAGACACGGCCGCGCCGCCGCTGGGGCTGGGACCAAGCCCACCGCGATCCCTGCCGTGCCGGGTGGGCACCCGGGAAGGGAAAGGGCTCGACCCACCCGCGCCCGCCGGCCTCGCGCACCCGGGCAGAAGATGCCGTCCCCGCTGCTCCAGCCGACCAGCTCCCGCAGCTTCGCCAGCACCACCTCCTCCATGAGCACGAACACCGGGGCGATCTCGTAGGTGTACCTGGAAGACGCACAACCCGGCCCCGCTCGCGTGGGGTGGGACGCGCTGCTGGCCGCCCCCATTCCTCCAGGCTCCCCAAAAACCTTCAGATGGGAACGAGACCCCCCCAAACCCCCCTTGCTGCTGGCACCTAACCATCCCTGGGTGCGGTAACGGTGCCCCCCCGGGCGCAAGCACGTACTGGCTGGTGTTGAGGGCCTCCGTGATCATGCGTCCCACCAGGGCGTGATGGTCCAGGCCGGAAAACAGCTGGTTAAAGAAGCGAGGGTGACCTGGGGGAGACGGGCAGAGGCCTCAGCGGCCGGCAGGCGAGGGCAGCTCGCCTCCGAGACGTCCCAGGGAGGCCAGGAGCCTCGGCCGGGTCCTCGCGGGACCCCCGTCACCGCCGCCCCGCGAGGGACTCGGGTCCTTGGGCCGCAGCCACGAGGGGGCAACCGTGACCCGCGCGAGCCGGGACCCGCGCGCACGGCACGGCCATGAGCTGGGCCGTGTCCAGAGCCGCGCGTGCAGCAGGGCGCGTGGCCGAGACGTGAGCAGGGCACGGCGGACCCGTGACCCGGAGGGCATCGAACGGCGGGGTGGGGAGCCGGCCTCGCGCGCGGCTGCCGGATGGGATCCGCTGAGCGCCAGCCGGGCTCGCCCCGGGGCGCCTGGCGAACCGCCGCGCTCACAGGTTTTCACGCTGTAGCGGATGACGTCCCGGCAGCGCTCCAGCACTCTCTGCCGCGGCTCCCCGTGGCTCCTCAGCTCCAGGTCCA
Organism: Dromaius novaehollandiae; assembly: GCF_036370855.1. Classification (NCBI taxonomy): domain Eukaryota; kingdom Metazoa; phylum Chordata; class Aves; order Casuariiformes; family Dromaiidae; genus Dromaius; species Dromaius novaehollandiae. The sequence continues at coordinate 3,599,606 of NC_088125.1, read as the reverse complement.
GCAGCTCCTGCAGCTCCTGGGGCTCCTTCCAGTCGCAGACCTGCGGGGATGGGGGTCAGGGCCCGGGAGCACTGCTCCGGGCTGGGGCCATGGATCCCGCTCTGCTAGGTCCCCACGCGAGGGGCGGGTGAAGGAGACCAGATCCGAGCGGCCAGGCTGGCTCGTGGCCTGACCCTGCTTTTTGGCTGGCGAGGGGGGACAGCAGAGTCCCCGAGGGCTGTCCCCAGCTGCTGCCTGTCCCCAGCTGCCGGCTGGCCCATCCCGGGGTGGCAGTGCAGGCCCCAGCGAGGCCGGCTGCCTCCTGTCACCCGCGGCCATCCCCGCACCGCCGCGTGGTCCCCTCCAGACCGGGGCTGCCCGTGGCGGAAGCGAAGGGCAGGGACAGGCACGAACGTTGCTGTGAGATGTGGCTCAGAAGAGCCCAGGACGTGGCTCCCTGCCAACCCAGCTGGAGCCCCAGCGCCGTCCCCACGCCGGTCCCCTCCTCGCTCTGCTGCTCCGGAGCTGGCTCACCTTCTCTGTCGCATCCGTACCCTTCCTGACCACCTCTTCCAGGAGGATCTGGAAGGCTTCCTGCAGGAACTCCTCGCCGGCTGCCTTATCCAGGCCAGGGTGCTCCAAGCTGCTGCTCTCCGCCATCACGGGCCGTCTCTCCTGCTCATGCCCTGGGCAGCGGAGACACGTGGGACAGATGTCACTCTGTGCCACACAGGCCACCGGGAGAGGTGCTGAGCCCCGGCCCGGCCACACGCACGCAGCTTGGGAAGGCGATCCGGAGCCAGCGGGGAGGCCAGCCCCAAAACCCCCCGTTCCCCAAGTTTGGGGACCAGATCCAGGGACCTGCGACTCCAGGGACGACCTGTCGGAGGGAAGTCCCCGCTCCCCTCGTCACCGCCGCGCTGCAGCAGGCCATGGAAAGATGCTCCCTTACTTTTTTCACTTTGCACAAACAGGGACTTTCACAACGGCGAAGCCTTTCCGGAGTCCTGCTACAGCCGCGAGACAGAGAGTTTCTCACCGTGTCAGGGCACCACATCAAAGAGAAAAGCTTCGCTGAAATGACTGAGCTGAAATCCTGGACCTTCGCACTTCCTATTGTGTCTGGCAGGTCATCTTTATCTGCTCTCCGCACTTCAAACCCCTCTGCCAGGTCTCGGTTTCGCCTCCCGGGCTCAGTTTGATGGGAACCACCCCCCACCACAGCGCGTTCCTGCAAACTTTGGTCCCTTCGCCCGGAGACCGGGAGCAGCCGCTGCTTTCACACCGCCTCTGCGCGCTATGGAAACGCAGGGGAGTCCAAGCGCGCCCATGAATCCAGAGCAGAGACGCTCCCTGCCCCAAAACCCGCGCTCACCCGGAGAGCGAAGGTGAGAGCTCGACGGCGGACAAGGCACTGCCCTCCCCCAGCTCCATCCCAGCTGTGAAACCCCCCCAAACCCCCCTGCGGCGCTGGACGTTTCCCAGAACAGCAGCTGGGCCGACACCAGGGCAGCCGGAGCCAGGCTGGGGGTCTCTGCCTCCCGCACGGGCTCGGCAGCCGAGGTTTCTCCTCCGAGCTCTCGGCAGCTCGGAGAGCCCGTCCCCTCCGCGCCACGCAGCCCCTTCCCCGCAGGGCCGGCAGCCCCCTGTGCCCCTTGCGGCCCCCGGCACGGCCTCAGCGTCCTGTTACCTGCTCCCGTTTCGGCACCGTCCGGCGAAGGGACAAAGTGCAGGGAAGCTGTCGGCGAGCGGCTCTTCGCGGAGCAGCTCTTCAAGGTGCTCCCGGCTGCTCTGAGGGGCTCGCTGCCAGCCCGGCGCCCTGCCAGAGCCCGGCTCCACCGCCGGGATTGCTCCGGAGGCGGCTGGCACGCTCTCCCGGCTGTCGTCCGCACACGGACGGCTCCGGCCAGCAGAGACTTTGCAAACCACCGGCGAAAGGGGCCGATATCTCCTATCTCCAGGGAGGAGCTGCAGAAAGGGGGAAGGGAGAGAAGGTGAGCGCAAAGCAGCGACTCCCAGGTGTGTCCCCCCCCCCCCCAAACCTCCCCCTCGCACCCAGCACCGGTTTGGACGCAGGCTGAACTGTGACCTGTTGGTCTTAATGTTGCCCGGAGAGCGTCGGGCCTCGGCAGGGAACCTCGGCTCCCCTTAGCCGTGCATTGCTCGAAGCAAACCCTCAGGTCCGCCGGGAAGGAGCCGGAGTGCCCCGGAGCATCCCGGCCCGGCGCCCCGTTCCCTGATCCCACCCCGCCGACGGGGACGTGCCGTGGAGGAGCCGGGTTCCCCGCGCCGGGCAGAAACCCAACCGCCGTTTTGCCAAGCCTTCCCCCAAATCCCCGCCGCGGGCAGCCGCTTGCCAGACGCTGAGGGCCACCTGAAGGCCCCTGGGCGAGGACTGGAACCGAGCTCCTTCCTTCCAGGAACAGAGGTGGGAACGTGAAACCGGTTGCAGCCCCGGGCGCAGCGGAGGCTGTGGGCACCAGCCCCGCTCCTTGCACCTTCAGAAAAACATAGGAAAACGAATTATAACGCCGTCTTGGGAGACACGGTACACGAACAGGAGGTGGGACTGGCTTTAGAGGTTTTTTCTGCAATTTAGGAGCTCAAACGTGCCATGGGGCGGCCGGAGGGGCTCGGGCAGGCCGAATGCAGAGCACCAGCGTAGCCACGCGCCGACGGAGCCGGGGCAGGGCGGACGCGGGATGGGGACGGCACGTCAGGACGGCGAACTAGGCAATCATTAAGCCTTTATCAGCCGCGTCACCGGCCCGGCAATCGCAGGACGATGACGGCAGGGAGGGAGGTCAGGGAGCAGCCAGGCTCAGCGGGGGCCCGCAGAGCCCCATGGGATCCGGTATTATCATCCCATGGGAAAAATCAGGAGAGGAGGGGGGAAAAGGACATCCCAAGTGCTACAGAGAGCAAACTCGGGGCTGCAAATCACTCCTGCTTTGCCGCGCGGGTCCCTCAGTGCCGCCAGCCGCATCCCACCGGCTTCTGTAACACCCCCGGGCCGGGATCCGGCTCCGGGGAGATCCCTCTTTCCCAGCCCCTGGATGCTCCCCCGAAAGCCCCGGACCCTGCGAGTTTGGGGGCCAGTGGGTTCCCCGGTGGCCGCAAGCCCCCCTTGCCCCGAAGAAGGGGCTCAGACGCCGCCGTGCCTCAGTTTCCCTTCCCACCACCCGCCCTCCAACAGGGCCGGGAAGATCCCCCCCCCCAGGGGGTATTTAATGGAGATGGGGAGCAGGAGGACCGTGTTTCCCCCCCCCCAGGGATATTTTGGCACAGAGGTAATAAGGGGGCGGGGCAAAGGATGCCCCCAGTGGGGTATTAAGGAGGGAACAACCCCCCCCAAGGGGTCACAGTGGGGGGGGGCAGCACCCTCTCAGAGATGATAACAGGGGCAGGACCCCCCCCCGGGGGGGGCAAAGACCCACCGTCGGGGGCAACAATGTGGGGAGAGGAACCCCCGGGGGCAATAACGGGGGGGGCAGGAGCCCCCCAGGGGCAATAACGGGCTGTGAGGGGGGAAGTTCCCCCCCCCCCCGGGGCAATAACGGCAGGGCAGCCCCCTCCCACGGGGCAATAAGGGAGCGGGGGGGGGGGAAGGAGCCACCTCCGCGGGGGCAATAACAGGGGGGACGCCCCCACCCCACAAGGGGCAATAAGGGGGGGGGAATGGTGCCGTCCCCCCGCCGCCCCCGGGAGGCCGTGGACGCTTCCGCCCTCCCTTCCCCGGTCGCCCGGGCAACCGCCGCCCGGCTCCAAGATGGCGCCGGCCGCCACGGCGTCGTCGCGCGGCCGTGCGCGTGCGCGGGGCGCCGCTTCCCGCCCCGCCCCGCCGCCTGGCCGGAAGCGCCGGCGGGGGCGGGTGTTTCCGGTTCCGGGTTGGCGGCGGCGGCCGAGGGAGGGGGGGGGCGCTGGGGCCGCGGCGGTTTGTAAACTTGTCGGTGCGGCGGGCGGCGCGGAGCGGAGCGCGGAGGGGCCGCGGCAGGTACGGAGCCCCCGCCCCTTCCCGCCCGCACGCAGCCCCGGGGGGGCGGGCCCGGCCCCGGCCCGGCCGCGCTCCGCACCGGGCCCGGCTGCGCGCGCCGCCGTCTCAGCCCCGGCCCATCCCCTCCCCCCGCCAACCGGGGGGGCACCGGCGCGGCGGGGGGGGGGGGGGAAGGGGGCGACACCGGGTGGGCCCAGCGCGCACGCGCGGTTCCCCCTCCCCCTCTTTACCGGCCGGGAGGGGGAGGGGCGAACCGGGCCGGGAGCTCCGCCCCCTCCCGGGCTGCCCCTCCCCCCACCCCAGGGGTGTCGCTCCCTCCCCCTCCGGACACCCCCCAAACCCGGTGTCACCCTGCCCCGGGCCCCCCCCAAACCCGGTGTCACTCTCCCCCCCCCAACGTCCCTCCTCCCCCGATCCCCTTTCCTGGGTCCTCCCCCATCCCGGGTCACCTCCCCCCCTCCAATGGCCCCCCTGCCCCATCTCATCCCCCCCCCCCATCCCCTTTTCTGGTGTCACCCCCATTTCGGGTCACCTCCTCCCCCCAAATGCCCCCCCGCCCAGTGTCACACCACCACCCGATCTCCCCTAGCAGGTGACATTGTCCCGCTCACACCCTGTGTCACCCCCTGGCAAAGCCACCCCTGCCTCGGGTCCCTGCTGGCGCAGAAGGGACCGCGGCGGCGGCGTCCCCGTCCCCCGTAACCACCGCCTCTCCCCGCAGGCTCCCGCCGGGCAGGCGACGACCGGCGGCAGCTCCCCGCGCGGCGCAGCGCGGCTCGGCGCGGCGCCCGGCCCGGAGCGGGGCTGGGCATGTCTCCGCTGTGAGCGCGGCGCCGGCAGCCCCGGCCTGCCCAGCCCCGCGGCCCCGGAGGACCCGCCTCGACGCACCGCGGCACCGGGCTCCCCGATCCCCGAAAGATGTCGGCAAAGTGGAGGGTACTGGACAAGACCAGCAAAAAAATGATTAACTGAAACAGTCTTTCTAACCGTAAAATTCTTTCCTGGGAGAGAATTAAGGCTAAAGAATTGTTACAATCCGTTTGTTGAGGACAGACAGACCCAAGATGGCTCAGGTAATGAGCCCCAATTTTCCCACCTGTACCCCAAGATCCGCCGCCGCAGGGAGCTGCAGAGCCCTGTGAGCGAGGGGAGAGGTTGCGCCCGCGGCGCGCGCCGCGGCGGCCGCCGAGCAGAGCAGCGGGGACGCCGAGGGGTGCCGCGGCCCCGCCGCGCTCCCTCGCCGCCGGCCTGGGGACCGCGGGCTCTCGTCCCCTCCCTGCCCGCCCCGCGGCCGCGCCACCCCGGGCGCGAGGAGATGCTCCCCAGCCCGGCGGCGCACGGACGCCTCTGTACGTCACGGCCTCGGGAACCTGCTCCCTAACCGCTGCTCGAGCTCCAGGGAACCAACCATCCAAACTCTCCCATAGCTCCCGGTAGCGATGAGGTCCTCCGCCTTCTCTCTAGCCCCCCCGGGCGCGACGGGGGCTCGGCCTCGCTTGCATGGGGTTGAGCACGGCCCGGTCCCGTCCCTCGCAGGCCTCCGGCGTGCTTTGCTCACGGGCCGGCGGGCGACGGCTCGGTCGCTGCACGACTGCCGCTGCAGCTCGCCTGCTTGTTTGTCTCCCCGCAGGCGAGCCTCCTGGCCTGCGAGGGCCTCTCGGGCGTGTGCCTCGTGCCCACGGTGGCCAGCAAGAAGATGATGCCAAAACAGAGCTCTAAGCAGGCAGAGAACGGGGAGAGAGGAAGCAGCCCGGACGTGCTGGTACGGCCGAGCGCCCCGGGCGGCGCAGCCGTGGTCGCGCTTTCCTCCCGGCGCAGGGAGAGGAGCCGGGGGTGCGGGAGGAGGCCTCAACTGGGTGTTCTCCTCCGAAGGGTCTCCGTCCGGACGGCGAGAAGTCTCGCGGCCGCAAAGAGGAGGAGACGGCCGAAGCTTCGCAGCCCAAAAAGTCCCTTAAAAAGGCAGGTAATGGGAGCGGAGGCGGTGGGGGCAGAGCGGGGCTGGGGGAGTCCCGCTGAGGAGCCCGTGCCCCTCGGGACCAACCTTCCCTACCTGTGCCGTCATCAGCGTCGCGAGCGGGTGGCCGGCGCCGAAGGACAGAGCCGCTCCTCGCTGAGAGGATCTCGACTCGACAGCCAGGTTTGCCATGGCGGAGAAGGAGGTTTCCTGGGCTCCGGCGGGTTTTGGGGAAGGACGATCTCGGCTCACGCGGGGCGGGCAGGCCGGTGGCTGAAGCAGGGCTTTGGGGAGAGGATTTCAGAGTGAGGAGGGCGAAGGGCTGAAATCCAGCAGCTGACAGGCTGCGTCTGCTCCGCAGGTGGTGGTGATCGAACAGAACGGCTCCTTCCAGCTGAGGATCCCCAAAAACTTCATTTGCGAGCACTGCTACGGGGCCTTCCGCAGCAGCTACCACCTCAAGAGACACATCCTCATCCACACGGGTAACGGGCTGGGCCGCGAAGGCCGCCGCGCTGTCGCTGCTCCGGTTCCTGGGTAGAGCAGGGAGCCCGATGCCCCGAGCAGGCCTCTGGCTGCTCCTGTCTCATTGACTCCATCCTGGCAGGCACAGGGGCTCCGTTAATTAAATAACCTGGCTCGTTAGGGGCAGGAGGTTGCCTAATCCAAGAGCTTTTGTGATCCTGCGGGCAGATGTGCCAGAGTTAGCAGCGGAGAGACGTGCCGCGGCCGTCGGGCGGGGGAGAGGGTGGCAGCTGCGGTCCCTCCTGCCCCTCACCGCCTGCCCTCGGTGCCCCCCAGGTGAGAAGCCCTTCGAGTGCGACGTGTGCGACATGCGCTTCATCCAGAAGTACCACCTGGAGCGCCACAAGCGCGTGCACAGCGGGGAGAAACCCTACCAGTGCGAGCGCTGCATGCAGGTAACGCCGCCTCCGCCCGCCGCGGGGGGCCCGGGGGGGTCGCGGTGCCGCTCCCGGCTCCCGGGCGCGTCGGGGACGTTGCCCGCTGCGCCGAGGGCTCGTAACCCCCTCTCCTCCCCTCTCCCGTCTCCCGCAGAGCTTCTCCAGGACAGACAGGCTGCTGAGACACAAACGAATGTGCCAAGGTTGCCAAACCAAAACCCCCGACTCGCAGCTGCTGCTCTAGGAGCCGAGATGACCCCCTGCAAGAGCCGGGACGCGGACGGGATCTCTGGGTTTTCCTCCGTCTGGCTTTGCCTGCTCCGGCTCCCCGCTGCGGAGTGGGGAGGGGAGAGCAGGCCGCTCTCCTAGACTTTCAGATGAGGTCCTGACACTGTACATAAGCTGAAGATGATCTGGAATCTTTTCCCAACCAGCAGAAGCCACAGGCAGCTGTGTATAAACCTTCCTTTTGTTTTCCCCCTTTGTTTTGAAGTACCACCATTTGCCTCTCAGGAAAGGCTTTGAGCAACAAGCAGGCCTAAACAGAACAAAGTAGCGACACTTGCCTCAAACCCTTACCGCTTCCTTTCGGCCGATGGACGGGTGCACGCAGACACTAGGCGCTCAGGTAGGAAGTCTAGCGGGGAGGAACCTTCTTTAACCCCTTTTTCCAAGAAAAGAGAGAGAGCGACAGTTCAAAAGGGCTGTGGAGGCTTTTGATTCAGGTATGAAAGGCAGGGGCCCGTCTCGGCTGCACGCTGTCGCTCTGAGGTCTGCAGCTCTTTCATTTCGAGTCTCTTTCTGTTTTTCTGTGCTTGTTCGTGGCTGTTCGCTTCTCTTGCCCCCACCCCCCGCGCCACCTCCGAAGAGCGAGCAGAGGTAGCGGGGAAGAGGCGGCAGGGCTGGGGGGAGCCGTGCGGTACACGGGCGGGCGGCGAGGTGGAGCCTCAGCAAAAAAACGGGGGCCGGCTCGGGCCGAGGGCTGCCGCAGCCCCGAGGCATCGCCCCACGGCATCCGCGCGGGGCCGGCGCGAGGCCTCCAGGCCGTCAGCCGGGGGCCGGAGCAGGGCGCGAGGCCCCTGTGCTGCGCGGGGCGGCCAGGCCGGCTCAGGGAGGGCAGCGCAAGGCCGCGATTTGGCCTTTTGCAAGTGAAACCGAGCCCCGGGGTCTGGGATCAGCCAGCGGGGCGGGAGCGGAGGGCCAGGGCTGTGCGGCGTGTCCCGGAGGCGGCGAGGCTCTCGCAGGTTTTGCTGAGCTAATTCGGCACCCGCTGCCTTGGCGAGGGAAGGAGCCTCGGCCGAAACGGCCCGGGCAGCCCCTGCGGCTCGCGAGCGGGTGAGTAGAGGGGGCGAGGGAGCTGCTGGATTCCCTTCGCCGAAGGAGCCCCCGAGCCGCGAAGGGAGCAGCATTTGCACCACGCAGCCGCGTTCGCCGGCCCCAAGTGCCGCCGCGCAGGAGAAACCCTCGGCTCTGCCCCCGGAGGGGTCCAGCTCCCCGCGCCGGCGGCTCCTTCCAGGGCGAGCTCGGCCCTCGTGGGCTGCCGGGAGAGGAGACGCGACTCCGCCGGGATCCCCTCTTCCCCTCTTCCCCGCGGCCTCCGCTCCGAGCGGCCGCCGGCACCGCTGCGATGGGGATCACCTGCGGCCCGACCCGAAACGCCGCCGCGGCCCGGCCTGGCGAGAGCGCGGCCCGTAGCCGTCCCGGTCGCAGAGCGTCTACGCCGGAGAAGAGCAGGAATCGCTGCTGCTTGCGGGGAGCGTCCTCGGGAAGGCGTCTGTGCCCGGCCGCGACCGCCAGCCCCCGCCGCAAACGGGCCGTTTGGCACCTGCGAATTGAGGAATTGCTGGTTCTTGGCAAGACGAACTCCACCGAGAGCGAAGCTCCGTCCCGGCCGCTCCCGCCTCGCCCTCTGCCTCCTCTCCCGGCCTCCAAGGATGGATCTGCGAGCAAGTTTTCGGAGAAGATGAAGGTCAGCCTCCCCCTGTGCCAGCACACCGAGGGCACGGGCTCAGCCCGGACGCTGCCGCCCCGCCGCCCGCGTCGGCCTCGGAACAGCCCCGCGGAGCTGGGACTCGAACTCGCGCCTCCCCGGGAGGAAGCACGGCCGTTGCCGCCTCCGCTCAGCGCCCCTGCGAGGGGGAGGGAGAAGAGGGGGCGAATTCGGCTGCCGGCGCGCGCCTGCGGTCCCCGTTGCCTCCCCGCAGCCCGTCTGTCGCCGCCTTCCTCTTTTCCGCCGCGCCGGGGCCTCGGCGGCCTCCCCATCCCGCTCCCTGCGGCACCGCTCAGCCCCGCTCCCCCTTTTCCTACGGAATAGCCCCATCCACGGGGGGAGCACCGGCGGCGCGGGACCCGCCGCGCTCGGGGCGAAGCGAGCCGAGACGGCATAGCCGCCGCCAGGGAAGGGGGGGTTTTGCCCCGTTGCCTCTCGCCGCTGCTGGAAGGAGGCCGTCGCGCTCCGCCGGCGCCTCGCAGCCTCCCCTGCGCGGGGGCCGACCGCGGCCGGGCTCGATGAGGTGCCTGGGCGGCTCCCGGCACCGCGACGAGGCCGTTTCCTGCGCGGGGCCCGGCTCGCGGCGGCGTTGCCTAACCGGAAACCTCCGCGGGCCGCTGCGAGACGGGCTCCGACCCCCCCGGCCCGGCCGCCCCACGCCGACATTCGAGGCCGCGCTTCGGGGCCCGGCTCGCGGCGGCCGGAGGAGCCGTGTCCGCCGCACCGGTGCCGCGCGGCGCCTCGTGTCCCCGCGGGGCTGGGGGAGGCCGTGGGGCGGCGGAGGCAGATGCGGGGGGCAGGTGAAGCCGTTGTGGGGCCTGACCCCCCCCCCGTGCGGCTGGGTGGGGACTTCCTCGGGCGCCCAACGGCCCGGGAGACGCCTTCGGCCGGCTTCTCCCCGCGCCCCGGAGCGGCGGCGGCGGCTCTCCCGCGGCCAGGATGCTCTCGCGCCCGCCGGGCCTGGACTCGCGCCGCCGCCGCGGGCGCTTTGCCGTTTCTCCCCTCCCTCGGCCGCGTTTCCGCGCGTCGCCCCGGAGCCGCGCGGCCGTGGGAAAGGAGGGGGCCGCGGCTGACTAGGAACGGGAGCGAAACCCCGCAGCCGCCGAAAGTTTCGCCGTCTGCGCCTCCGGCGAGGGCAAAAGTGCAGCGGGAGCCGACGACGACGACGACCCCCCCGGCGCCAACGCTAGCGAGGGGGGAGCCGCGAGGAAGAGGAAGGACCGGGCCCAGCGCAGCTGTGCCAGCGCCGCGGCCGGACCGAGCCCCCCCGCGCGGCCCCGGAAAGCCCCATGGCTTTTTTTTTTTGTCTTTTTTTTTTAATACACTTATTTTGCTATGGGGGAAGGGGAGGAGGGGAGGGCGGGAGGGGGCCGGGCGCGTTCCCCAGCGGGTAACCCAGCATCACTTTTAAACTGTAGTTTTTATAAGACGGTATAAACGCGTATCTTTTTACCGGTAGCGTGGTGTCTGTTCCTTCGTGGCGTTTAGGGTATTTAAATAAAAGTTATTGTTCTTCTTTTCTAACCTCTTCGCTGCTTCTTCTCTTGGCGCCGTCCGGCCACGAAGGCGACGGCGTTTGACAAAATGGGGGGTGATGGGTTTAACCCCGAGTTTGGGGGGGGAACGGGCCCATGGCTGGGGGGCTGGAGGTGACACAGGCGGTGGCACCTACCCGTGTCTGTCCCCCCCGGCTGGCACCTACCAGCATCGGTCCTGCAGCTGGCACCTACCCGCATCCGTCCCCACAGCTGGCACCTACCCGCATCCGTCCCCGAGGGGCTGTCACCCACCGCCATCCGTCCCCGGGTCTGGCACCCAGCTGCATCCGTCCCCATGGCTGGCACCGACCCAGATCTGTCCCCAAAGGGCCAGCACCCACCGCCATCCGTCCCCGAGGGGCTGTCACCCACCGCCATCCGTCCCCGGGGCTGGCACCCAGCTGCATCCGTCCCCACGGCTGGCACCGACCCAGATCTGTCCCCAAAGGGCCAGCACCCACCGCCATCCGTCCCCGAGGGGCTGTCACCCACCGCCATCCGTCCCCGGGGCTGGCACCCAGCTGCATCCGTCCCCACGGCTGGCACCGACCCAGATCTGTCCCCAAAGGGCCAGCACCCACCGCCATCCGTCCCCGAGGGGCTGTCACCCACCGCCATCTGTCCCCGGGGCTGGCACCCAGCTGTATCCGGCCCCACGGCTGGCACCTACCCGCCGCCGTCCCCAGGGGCTGCCACCGACCCAGATCTGTCCCCAAAGGGCCGGCACCCACCGCCATTGGTCCCCAAGGGGCCGGCGCCTGCTGCCACCTGCCCCCTCCCCACCAGCGAGGTGACACGAAAGCGCCCGGTCTCTGCCACCGCCGGCAGCCTGCGGCTCCCTTTATTGCGCAACCTCTTCCAGCAAAGCAAGCGCCGGGAGGGGGGGGGACAGGGACAGGCGGGGGGGACGGGGACAGGGCCGTGGGTGGTGGCAGTGGGTGCAGGGGGGGGAGCCGCTTCGCGGGGGGGGCCGCGCTGGGTCGTCCGTCCGCTCCGGGGGTGCCCGGCCCCTCCTCACTCCTGGACGTAGTTGGGGTTGACGGTGGTGGTGGTCGCGCTCTTGAACAGCGGGTTGTTCTGCGGGGCGGAGGAGAGGGCACCCGTGGGCGCTGCGGCCCGGACGCCTGGGCCCTCCCCATGGGTGCTTGGAGGGGGGGGGGTCCCGGTGGGGTTCCCCCCCCCCGCTGACCTCGTTCCAGCGGGCGCGGCGGCGCTCCTTCTCGAAGCGCTGGTACTCCCGCCGGTCGTAGACCTCCACCGAGACGCGGTAGAGCACCACCAGCAGCAGCCCCGCCGCCACGATGCCGGCCACCAGCCCCACCACCAGCTTCATGGGCTCGGCGGCGGCCGCTGGGGGGGGGGACGGGGTCAGCCCCACGCGTGGGGGGGTCCCAGACCCCCCCCCCCCCAGGACCCCTAGGCATGGGGGTCCCGTGGGGTGCAGGGAGCCCGGGGTATGGGGTCCTCTGGGACACGGCGTGACCTCATGTCCCAAGGGAGCCAAGGTGCAGGGTCCTTCGGGCATGGGGTGCCTTAGGGTGCAGGGACCCCCCCCCCCACCAGGCATGGGGTCCCTGGGGGGCAGGAACCCCCAGGCATGAGGTCCCTTGGGGTGCAGGGTCCCTTGGGGTGCAGGACACCCCCACATAAGGTCCTTTGGGGTGCAAGGAGACCCAAGCATGGGGTCTCTGGGGCATGGGGTCCCTTGGGGTGCAGGACACCCAAGCATGGGGGTCTCTGGGGCATGGGGTCCCTTGGGGTGCAGGACACCCAAGCATAAGGTCCTTTGGGGTGCAGGGACCCCCAGGCATGGGGTTCTTCGGGGCATGGGGTCCCTCAAGGTGCAGGACATCCAGGCATGACGTCCCTTGGGGTGCAGGGACACCCAGGCATGGGGTTCTTCAGGGCCCAGGGTCCCCTGAGGTGCAGGACTCCCAAGGATCGGGTCTCTTGGGGGTGCAGGGACCCCCAGACATGGGGTGCCTCAGGGCATGGGGTCCTTTGGGGTGCAGGGACCCCCAGGCATGGAAGTCCTTGGGGCATGGGGTCCCTTGGGGTGCAGGCCCCCCAAACATGGGGTTCTTCAGGGCCCAGGGTCCCTCGAGGTGCAGGACACCAAGGAATGGGGTCTCTTGGGGGTGCAGGGACCCCCAGGCACGGGATCCTTCAGGCCACGGGCGTCCCCCAGGGCCCCCGCAGCCATCGCGCTCACCCTCCTCAGCCCAGACGGTCAGCGTGACGTCCCCATCCTCATCCTCGCCGTCGTCGCCCTCGATGAGGAAGATGAGGATGCGCCCGTCGGCGGCCTGCTCGGTGCACCAGGCGTCGGTGGCGGCGCGGGGGGGCCGGGCGGGCAGCACCCGGGCCGTCGTGCGGTTGCATGCCAGGCTGCAGTTGGCGTGCAGGGGGCCGAGGCCGAAGGCTTTGCAGTCGGCGCAGTCCCTGCGTGTCCCCGCGCGTCAGGTCACCGCCGCCCCGTCCCCTCCCGGCACCCCCCAGCGCCCTGCCCCTGTCCCCCATGGCCCCTGCCAGCCTCGTCCCTGTGTCCCTCCCCCATCCCCATGTCCCCCACCGGCCCTGGCCCTGGCCCCTGTCACCATGTCCCCTGCCAGCCCATCCTGGCCCCTCATCCCTGCATCCCCATCCTTGTCTCCTGTCCCCCTACCACCCCATCCCCGTGTCCCCCCTCCTCCATGTCCCCATCCCCATGTCCCCCACCAGCCCCAGCCCTGTGTCCCCATCCCCATGTCCTTCCTCCTCCTCATGTCCCCATCCCCATGTCCCCTGCCTCCCCATCCCCGTGTCCCCCCCATCTCCCATGTCCCCATTCCCACGTCCTCCACCATCCCCGTGTCCCCCCTCATCCCCCATGTCCCCATTGCCTTGTCCCCTGCCACCCCATCCCTTTGTCCCCCCATGTCCCCATGTCCCCCACCATCCCCATCCCTGTGTCCCCTCCATGTCCCCCACCATCCCCATCCCTGCCCCCATGTCCCCCACCATCCCCATCCCTGTGTCCCCCCATCTCCCATGTCCCCATTCCCATGTCCTCCACCATCCCCGTGTCCCCCCTCATCCCCCATGTCCCCATTGCCTTGTCCCCTGCCACCCCATCCCTTTGTCCCCTCCATGTCCCCATGTCCCCCACTATCCCCATCCCTGTGTCCCCCCCATGTCCCCATGTCCCCCACCATCCCCATCCCTGCCCCCATGTCCCCCACCATCCCCATCCCTGTGTCCTCCCTCCTCCCCCACGTCCCCATCCCCATGTCCCCTGCCAGCCCCGTCCCCCCGCCAGCCCCCCGGCTCACCGGTGCCGCTGGCAGGGGGTCTGGCAGGAGGGGCAGCGGGCGCAGAGGGGCCCCAGGTAGCCGGGCTGGCAGCGGCAGCGGCCGCAGACGCAGCGCCCGCGGCCCCCGCACTCGCGGCCCCCCCGCAGGCAGCCGTCCCGCCCGGCGCTGCAGCCGCAGGCGCTGCCCGTGAAGCCCCCGCGGCACCGGCACGTCCCGCACACGCACTCGCCCCGCTGCGGGCCTGCGGGGACGGCGCCCGTGGGGACACGCCGCGCGGACGGCACCCGGGGGGACGGCACCCGGGGGGGACACGCCGCGGGGATGGGACCCGGGGGGACGGCACCCCCTTGGGGATGTGCAATGGGGATGGGACCCCTTGGGACACGCTATGGGGATGGGACCTCATGGGGACGTGCCACAGGGATGGGACCCATGGGGACAGGACCTCCATGGGGACGTGCAATGGGGATGGGACCCACAGGAATGGGACCCCATGGGGACACACTATGGGGACGGGACCTCCATGGGGATGGGACCTCCATGGGGACGTGCCACAGGGATGGGACCCATGGGGACAGGACCTCCATGGGGACGTGCAATGGGGACAGGACCCACGGGGATGGGACCCCATGGGGACACACTATGGGGATGGGACCCACAGGGATGGGACTTCCATGGGGACATGCCACAGGGATGGGATCCTCATGGGGACAGGACCTCCATGGGGATGTGCAATGGGGACAGGACCCACGAGGATGGGACCCCATGGGGACACACTATGGGGACAGGACCTCCATGGGGATGGGACCTCCATGGGGACATGCTACAGGGATGGGACCTCCATGGGGATGGGACCTCCATGGGGATGTGCCACAGGGATGGGACCCGTGAGGATGGGACCCCATGGGGACACACTATGGGGATGGGACCCTCATGCGGATGGGACCTCCATGGGGACGTGCCACAGGGATGGGACCCTCATGGGGATGTGCCACAGGGAAAGGACCCCCCCAGGGAGTGCCAAGGGGGACCAGGACCCCCATGGTGATGGGACCTCACCGGGACACACCATGGGGACGGGACCTCCACGGGGACATGCTGGCAGGGGGACGGGACCTCCACGGGGACGTGCAAGGGGGACGGGACCCCCCCCCATGGGGACACACCACAGGGAAGGGACCCCACGGGGATGGGACCTCCAGGGGGACGTGCAGTGGGGCCGGGCCCCCCCGGGGACGCGCCCCCCCCCCCCCCCGTGCCCACCTCCGCAGGGCAGCCCGTCGTGGCGCTCGCAGGCGCCGCTGTCGCACTGGCACTGGGGGCCGCTGAGGCCGGGGGGGCACTCGCAGCGCCCGCACACGCACTGGCCCCGGCCGCCGCAGGGGGGGCCCGTGCCGTTGGGGGGCCGGCAGTCGCCCCCCGCCACCGCCTCCGGCCCCTCGCACTCGCACCGCCGGCCCCGCCGCCCCGCCGGGCACCTGGCAGCGCGGGGGGAGGCTCGGGCCCTGCGCTGCCCCCCCAGCCTGCCCCATGGAGCCCCGCAGCCCCCCCGTCCCACCCCCCCAACTTGCCCCATCGCCCCACATCTGCTTTACGACCTCCCATCCTGCCCCATCGCCCCCCCCATCCTGCCCCATTGCCCCCCGTGCTGCCCTCTGACCTGCATCATGGACCCCCCCATCCTGCCCCATTGCCCCCCATCCTGCCCCCCGACCTGCTCCACGGACCCCCATCCTGCCCCACAGACCTCCCCCCCATCCTGTCCCATCGCCCCCCCACCCTGCCCCATTGCCCACCCTGCTGCCCCCCAACCCACCCCATGGACCCCCATCCTGCCCCATCACCCCCCCATCCTGCCCCACTGCACCCTGTGCTGCCCTCGACCTGCCCATGGACCCCCATCCAGCCCCCCAACCTGCCCCATGGACCCCCATCCAGCCCCCCAGACCCCCATCCTGCCCCCCAACCTGCCCCATGGACTCCCATCCTGCCCCATGGACCCCCATCCTGCCCCCCAACCTGCCATGGACCCCCATCCTGCCCCCCAACCTGCCATGGACCCCCATCCTCCCCCATCGCCCCCCATCCCACCCCCCCAACCTCCCCCATCCTACCCCACACCGCCCCGCCACCCCCCATCCTGCCCCCCAGAGCTCTCCTGCCCCCCACCCTGCCCCATTGCCCCCCACCCCGCCCCCCAGACCCCTCCCGCCGCCCCCGGCACCTGCAGACGCCGCACTCGAGGCTGCCGCCGTGGCAGAGGGGGGCGGGCGCCTGGGGGGGGGCGCAGGGGCAGCCGCAGAGGCTGTGCAGCTCCAGCCGCAGCTCCTCGGCGAAGCCCAGCACCCGCAGGGCCACCGCCTGCGGCCCCGCCAGGCACCCGCTCGCCCGCACCCGCACCGTGAAGTTCACCTGGTGCCGCGCCGCGCGGCACGGACGGCACGGCACGGATGAGCATGGATGAGCATGGATGGCACGGCACGGACGGCACGGCATGGACAGGATGGCATGGATGGGCACGGCATGGAGAAGGTGGCATGGCATGGACGAGCACAGCACGGCACAGATGAGCACGGCATGGACAGGATGGCATGGATGAGCATGGCATGGATGGGCACGGCATGGCATGGGTGGCATGGATGAGCATGGATGAGCACAGCATGGAGAAGATGGCACGGAGAGGATGGCACGGCACAGACGAACACAGCATGGATGAGCATAGATGACCATGGCATGGACGACCATGGATGAGGACGAGCACGGCACGGCACAGACGAGCACGGCATGGATGAGCACGGATGAGCACAGCACGGATGAGCACGGCACAGACAGGATGGCATGGATGAGCACAGCACGGCATGGACAAGCAAAGCACGGATGAGCATGGATAAGCATGGCACAGCATGGCACGGACGACCATGGATGAGGAGAAGCACGGCATGGCACAGATGAGCACGGCACGGACAAGCATGGCATGGATGAGGACGGCACAGCACAGACGAGGCCAGCATGGCACAGATGGGCATTGGACGGACAGGATGGCACGGATGAGCATGGCATGGCATCACATGGATGAGCATGGCATGGACAAGCACGGCACGGATGGGCACGGCATGGACAGGACTGCACGGATGAGCACAGCACAGCATGGCACAGACGAGCATGGATGAGGACGGCATGTCATGGCACGGATGAGCATGGATGAGGCCAGCATGGCACGGATGAGCATTGCACGGACAGGATGGCATGGACGAGCACGGCACGGCACGGATGAGCACAGCACGGATGAGCAGGGCACGGCCCGGATGGCCTCAGCGTGGCCCGGCCAGGCGCAGCACGGACAAGCGTGGCACTGCCCGGACGTGGCACTGCCCGGACACCCGGTACCGGGGGACACGTTGCAGAGCAGCAGGGACACACGGACACCAGCTCCCCCCTCCCTCCCCGCAGCCAGAGCTGGGCACCCCGGGGCCCCCCCCGTGCCGTGCCCACCCCGTGCCCCCCCCGTGCCCCCCCCCACCGCCGCTCACCTGCTGATTGATGCGGACGCCGGCGCAGAAGCCGCCGTGGGGCCGGGGGGGGCCGGGGGGGCCGCCGCAGTGCGACTCGTAGCTGAGGCTGATGCCGGGCGGCAGCGGCGAGTGCTGCAGCTCCACCGTGGACGAGAGGCTCTGGGGGCACCCGCGGGCGTCAGCACCCCCACACCGCCCCCCCGCTGCCCCCCCCAGCACCCATGGGTGCTGCTCACGTTGTAGGCGTCGGAGATGAGCTGCACCACGTTGCTGGAGTCCTCCCGCAGCTCCCCCACCACCGACTTGGGGATGAGGCGGCTCAGCTCCTGCATGGGGCCGGGTGAGCGGCTGGGGGGGGGGGGGCAGCACCCAAGGGTGCCCCCCACCCCGGCCCAGCCCCCCCCTCACCTGGTACACGGGCACCGTGGGGGCCGTCACGGCGAAGATGGGCTGGATGTTGGCGGCCGAGAGCACCTGCGCCAGGTGCCCCACCGAGGGGTAGTCCTGCAGGGGGGCACGGGGGGGGGTGGCTGCGGGGCCCAGGCGTCCGGGCCCCCCCCGCCCCCCCGGAGCCGGGCGCTTACGTAGAGGTGGCTCTTGCTGTAGACGCCGCTGGCGTCCAGGTGGCAGCGGCTGTCGCTGGGGGTGAAGATGCCCCCCAGCTTCCCGTCACCCGCCGTGTGGAAGGTGTCGTCCGAGGCGAAGACCAGCAACCGGGTCACCGGGCGCCAGCCGATCTGCTTCTGCGTGCCGGGGGGGGGGGGGGGACGTGGGCACGGGGGCTGCCATGGGCCTGGTGTGGCCCCCCCCCCGGCACGCCCATGCCAGCACGCGCCCGCCCGGCTTTGCACCCACACGCAGCTTGCAGGCAGCCTGCGGGCACCCACGTGCAACCCACGTGCAACCCACGTGCAAGCCCATTCAACCTGCGTGCAACCACGTGCAACCCATGTGCAAGCCGCGTGCAAGCCCATTAAACCTGCGTGCACCCACGTGCAACCCATGTGTAACCCACGTGCAACCCATGTGCAAGCCCATTCAACCTGCGTGCAACCCACGTGCAAGCCTGCGTGCAACCTCGTGTGACCCAGTGCAACCCACGTGCAAGCCCGTTCGACCTGCGTGCAACCTGTGCGCAACCTCGTGTGATCCCGTGTAACCTGTGTGCAACCACGTGCAACCCGCGTGCAACCCTGTGCAACCTGCGTGCAACCTGCGTGCAACTTCGTGTGACCCAGTGCGACCTGCGTGCAACCTGCGTGCAACCCATGCACAGCCTGCAAGCAGTCTGCAAGGAACCTGCAGTGCAACCCACGTGCAGCCCATGTATAATCTGCGTGCAACCTGCAGTGCAACCTGCAACGCAACCTGCAACGCAACCCGCGTATAGTCCACATGCAACTTGCAGTGCAACCTGCAGTGCAACCCATGTGCAGCCCACATGCAGCCTACACGTAATCTGCATGCAGCCCACATGCAACCTGCAATGCAAACCACGTGCAACCCATATATAATCTGCGTGCAACCTGCAGTGCAACCCACGTGCAGCCTGCAACGGAGCCTGAAACGCAACCCACGTGCAGCCCCTGTGCAACCCATATATAATCTACATGCAACCCCCGTGCAGCCTGCAATGCAACCCACGTGCAGCCCATGTGCAGCCCCTATATAATCTACGTGCAACCCCCGTGCAACCCGCAATGCAACCCACATGCAACCCATGTGCAGCCCATATATAATCTACATGCAACCCCCGTGCAACCTGCAGTGCAACCCACGTGCAACCCATGTGCAGCCCATATATAATTTATGCGCGACGCCCGTGCAACCCGCAACGCGACCCCCGCGCAGCCCATGTGCAGCCCATATATAATCTACGTGCGACGCCCGTGCAACCTGCAATGCAACCCACGTGCAGCCCATGTGCAGCCCATATATAATCTACGTGCGACGCCCGTGCAACCTGCAATGCAACCCACGTGCAGCCCATGTGCAGCCCATATATAATCTACGTGCAACCCCCGTGCAACCCGCAATGCAACCTGCAATGCAACCCACGTGCAACCCACGTGCAGCCCATATATAATCTACGTGCAACCCCCGTGCAACCCGCAATGCAACCTGCAATGCAACCCACGTGCAGCCCATGTGCAGCCCATATATAATCTACGTGCAACCCCCGTGCAACCCGCAATGCAACCTGCAATGCAACCCACGTGCAACCCACGTGCAGCCCATATATAATCTACGTGCAACCCCCGTGCAACCCGCAATGCAACCTGCAATGCAACCCCCGCGCAGCCCATGTGCAGCCCCTATATAATCTACGCGCGACGCCCGTGCAACCCGCAACGCGACCCCCGCGCAGCGGCTCACCTCGCACACGGCCACCTGCATGATGGCGTCGAAGCCGCCCTCGGGCGAGTCGAGGTTGCCGGAGATGCGCTGCTGGCTCACGCGGCTGGCGAACTCGCTGGCGTTGGCGGTGAGCGAGAGCACGTGGCGGAAGGCGGCCGGCGGGTCGCAGGGCTCGTGCCGCTCGGGGCAGGGGTTGCGCAGCTTGGAGGGCACCGTGCTCACGTAGGGCAGCACCGTCTTGTCCACGAAGGAGCCGAAGCCTGGCGGCACAGGGCGGCGCTGGCTGGGCTGGGGGGGGCCCAGGCGTCCGGGCACGCGGCGGGGCCCAGGCGTCCGGGCGGCGCCTACCGATGCGCACGGAGGAGGTGACGTTGCGCAGGGCGGCGAGCAGGGCGCTGCCCAGGGAGCGCACGTTGTGCAGGTCGTCGCGCATGGAGTAGGAGAGGTCCATGAGGTAGTAGAGGTCCACGGGATGGCCGCCCGCCCGCCGGAAGCGCACCTGGAAGCTCTGCTCCTCGCCTGCGCCGAGCCGTCAGCGCCGCCACCCCCCCCGGACCCCCCCTGCGCCCAGCCCCCCAGCCGGGCCCCCCTCCGGCCCTCCTTCCTCCTGTTCCTCCATCCCTCCTTTCCCTGTCCCTCCATCCCTCCCTCCATCCTTCCCTCTCTCCTTTCCCTATCCCTCCATCCCTCCCCCTTTCCTCCCTCCATCCTTCCCCCTCTCCTCCATCCTTCCCCCTCTCCTCCATCCCTCCCTCCATCCTTCCCTCCCTCCTTCCCCTATCCCTCCATCCCTCCTCCATCCTTCCCTCCCTCCTTTCCCTTCCCTCCATCCTTCCCTCCATCCCTCTTTTCCTCCCTCCCTCCATCCTTTCCCTATCCCTCCATACCTCCCCCTTCTTTTCCTCCATCCTTCCCTCCATCCTTGCCCCTTTTCTCCATCCCTTCCTCCCATCCCTCCCTCCATCACCCCATCCTTCCCCCTTCCCTCCATCCCTCTCTCCCTCCATCCTTCCCCCTTTCCTCCATCCCTTCCTCCATCCTTCACCCCTTCCCTCCATCCCTCTCTCCTTCCCTCCATCCCTCCCTCCCTCCCTCCTTCTCCCCTTTCCTCCATCCCTCCCCCCTCCCTCCCCCTTTTCCTCCCCCCCCCGCTCCCCTGCGCACCGGGCCGGAGGGAGACGTGCAGCACGCGGGGGCCCAGCTGGGCGCCCCCCCCGCCGGGGCCCAGCACCACGTCCTCCAGCACCCGCACGCGGCCCCGCGGCTCCACCACGGCGCTGGGGGGGCACCCAGCGCGCTCCAGGGCCTCCCGGGGGCCGCAGCGGGCCGCCTCCGCCTGCCCCCCCTGCGTGAAGTCCTGCGGGCCGCGGAGGGGGGGTCGGTGTCGGCACCCCCGGCCCTGCAACCCCCGCGGCCCCCAGCACCCAGCCGCTGCACCCAGCCCCTGCAGCCCCCCTGCACCCCCCTGCACCCAGCCCCTGCACCCCGCGTCCCCCACACCCTGCATCCAGCCCCTGCACCCTCCTGCACCCCACATCCTCTTGCACCCAGCCCCAGGACCCCACACCCTCCTACACCCAGCCCCTGCACCCAGTATCCTCCTACACCCAGCCCCTGCACCCAGTATCCTCCTGCACCCAGCCCCTGCACCCTCCTGCACCCTGCACCCCCTGCACCCAGCCCCTGCACCCCGCGTCCCCCCTGCACCCTCTTGCACCCCCTGCACCCAGATGCTTGCACCCTGTCCCTGCACCCCACATCCCCCTGCACCCAGTCCCTGCACCCTGCATCCCCCCACACCCTCCTGCATCCAGTCCCTGCACCCTGCATCCCCCTGCATCCCGCCCCTGCACCCTCCTGCACCCCACATCCTCCTGCACCCAGCCCCAGGACCCCACACCCTCCTACACCCAGTCCCTGCACCCAGTATCCTCCTACACCCCTTCCCTGCACCCTCCACCCTCCTGCACCCGGCCCCTGCACGCCGTGTCCCCCCTGCATCCTCCTGGACACAGCACCCTCCTGCACCTTGCATCCCCCCTGCACCCAGCCCTTGCACCCCGTATCTTCCCCTGCACCCTGCATCCCCCCTGCACCCTCCTGCACCCCACATCCCCTACGAAAGCCATATCTCCCCGCACCCGTCGCCCCACGCACCGTGCCGGCCTGCACCCCACATCCCCTCGCACCCATCGCCCCACGTTCCCCCGCACCCATCACCCTGCACCCATCACTCTGCACCCCACGTCCCCCTGCACCCATCACCCCACATCCCCCTGCACCCATCGCCCCACATCTCCTTGCACCCATCGCTCTGCACCCCACGTCCCCCCGCACCCATTACTCTGCGCCCCCCGCCTGCCCCCCCCCGCCCCGCACCCCTGCCCCGGCCGCGCCAGACGAGGCGGCTGCCGCTGCCGCGGGGGGGCCCGGCGGGGGGGGGGGGGGGGGCGGGGGGGCGGGGGGGGCCCGGCCCCGCGGCTGTTTGTCACCGAGGTTTCGCTGCTTCCTGGTGACAAACCGCAGCGCCGGGCCCGGGGCAGCCGGCAAGGGCCGGGCGGCGGGACCCCCCCCCGGGGCACCGGGACCCCCCCGGCACGGCGAGACCCCCCCCGGGGCAGCCAGCAAGGGCCGGGCAGCGGGACCCCCCCGGTACTGAGGGACCCCCCCCGGCCCGGGGCACCCGGGACCCAGCACAGCGGGACCCCCCCCTGCACGCTGGGGCCCCCCCGCACCCATCGCCCCCGTCCCCCATCGCCCCCGGCCCTCCTGCACCCGCGGCCCCACGTGCCCCCCCCCGCCGCACCCCGCACCGGGACCCCCGGGACGCGGGGACCCCCCCAGGCAGACCGGGCACCTCAGGGACCCCCCAGGGACACCGGGACCCCCCCGGCACATGGGGACCCCCCCGGCACACTGGGACCTCGCGACACCCGGGCACACGGGACCCCCCCGGCACTCGGGGAGCCCGCGACAGACCGGGTCCCCCCAGCACAGCGGGCCCCCAGGGACCCCCCCGGACCCCCCCCGGCACAGGGGGACCCCGGGGACCCCCCCGGCCCCCCGCCGGCGCCCCGAGACCCCCCGCACCTCGCAGCTCCCCAGACACCGGGTCCCCCCCGGGCACCGGGTCCCCCCCCTCCCTCCACAGCACCCCGAGACCCCCCCGGGCACCACGACCCCCCCCCCCGGCACCCCGGGTCCCTCCAGCACTCCGGGACCCCCCCGGGGACCGCGGGACCCCCCCGGGGACCGGCCCCGGCGGCGGCGGCGGCAGCGAGCGCGGAGCCGGGCGCCCGGGCAGCGCCCCGGGGGCGGGGGGGGGGATCCCGGGGGGGTCCCGGGGGGGTCCCGGGGGGGGGTCCGGGGGGGTCCCGGCACTCACCGGGTCCTCGCACCAGGCGCACTGCGGCTGCGAGCGGATGCACGCCTCGCAGGGGGCGCGGGGCAGGCAGGGCCCTGGGGGCAGCGCGGCGGTCAGCACCGGGGCGGGGGGGGGGGGGGGGCACGGGGAGGGGGGGGGCACCGGTCCCGACCCCCCCCCGCCCCCCCCGCGCCGCTCACCTGCCCGCGCCGCCCCCAGCACCGCCGCCAGCAGCAGCCCCCCCGGCACCGCCATGGCCCTCGCTCCGCGCCGCGCCGCTCCGGGGGGGGCGGCTCAGCCCTGCCCCGGGGGGGGGCCGCATCCTGCCCGGCCCCTCCCGCCGCCGCGCCCCCCCCCCCCCCCGAGCAAAGGGGGTGGGGGGGCATCTAGGGGCAGGGTGGGATCTGCCTCCCCCCCCCCCGTGGTTTCATTCCCCCCCCCCCGCCGCCCCGCAGGTGCGGGCCCAGGCGTCCGGCTGCGCCACGCCCTGCCCCAGCTCCTGCCCCCCCCCCCCCCCCGGGAGAAGGGGCCCAGGCGTCCCGGCCCCCCCCCCGGAAAGGACCCAGCGTCCTGGCCCCCCCAGGCACGGAGGGGCTCCTGGTTCCTCCGCAAAGCTCTGCCCCCCCCCCCCGGGCTGGAGGGAGGGTGCCGGACGCCTGGGGCCCTTTTCTAGCCGCGGGGGGGTCGGGGGGGCCCCGGCGAGGCCCCGTTACAGCGCGGGGAGCGGCGCCGTCGGGGTAACAGCGGGAGGCGCCCGGGGAGGGGGCGGGGGCCGGGGGGGGGGACAGGGACGCCGGGCTGCGGCCCCCCCGGTGCCCGGCTCCTCCCGCCGGGCCCGGGACCCCCCCAGAGCCCCCCCCGGGCCCCCGCCCTCGCTGCCCGGCTCCGCCCGGGGTCGCGGCACCCGGGCGCGCTTGGGGCAGCGGTATAGGGGGGCGCCGGGGGGGGGGGGGGCGCCGGGGGGGGGAAACCGCGTGCAGCGCTATAAGCGGGTGCTGCCGCTATATAGGGCGGCGCGGGGCGCGGCGGTATACGGGGGTGCCGGGTGCTGCCGATGGGGGGGGGGGCAGCGGTATACGGGGGTGCTGCCGGTGTATGGGGGGGGGACCGGGCGCGGCGGTGTCTGGGGGTGCCGGCGGTATAAGGGGGGGGCACCCGGCGCGGGGGTGGGGGGGGTGCACGGGGGCTGCGGGCGGCGTGATGGGGGGGTGCCGGGGCTGCCGGCGGTATATGGGGGGGGTCCCGGGGAGTCGGCGGTGTTGGGGGGGGGCGGTACAGCGGGGGCGGCGCTGCCCCCTCCCTTCCTGCCCGGGGGCCGCGGGGGGGCGGCGGCGCGGAGCAGCGGCGCCCCCGGGCGGCGGCAGCGGGCAGCAGCAGCGGAGGGGGGGGGGAACGCGGGGGGGGGGGGACGGGGCACGTCTGCACACGGGGACACGGGGACACGCGCACACGCGTGTGCGTGCACGGGGCACATCTGCACACGGGGCCACATGTGCACGCGCGTGTGCACGCACGGGACACACCTGCACACGGGGACGTCAGGACATGCGTGTGCGTGCGCAAGGACACGTCTGCGCACGTCTGTGCACACGCGTGTGCATCAGGGCCGTGCACATCTGTGCACGCCTTGCACACACGCGTGCACACACGCAGACGCCTGTGCACGCCGGCGTGGGCACAGGCCCGCGCGCCCTGGTGCACGCAGCCCGCCTTGCACACGCGTGTGCGGATGCTGGCACGTGGGACCACGTGTGTCCGTGCACACGTGTGTGCACCCGCATCCCCGCAGCGCCCCGCTGTCCCGGTGGGGATGTCCCCAGACTGTCCCCCCCCCGTCCCGGCGTGTCCCCAGGGGTGTTCCCCCCCATCCGTCCGATGGTGGTTGTCCCCAGGGGTGTCCCCTTGTCCCCTGTAGTCCCGGGGGGGTCCCTGGGTTGTCCCTCCTTGTCCTAGGTCTCCCCAGGGGTGTCCCCCACTGTCCTGGGGTTGTCCCCAGGGGTGTCACCCTTGTCCCAGCATGTCCTGTGGGGTGTTCCCTGTCCCGGTGTGTCCCCAGTGGTGTCACCCTTGTCACAGCATGTCCCCACGGGTGTCCCCCAGTCCTGCAGGTTGTCCCCAGGGTGCCACCCTTGTCCCAGTGTGTCCCCCACCATCCTGTGGGTTGTCCCCAAGATTGTCCCTTGTCCCAGCGTGTCCCCAGGGGTGTCCCCCTTGTCCCGGTGTATCCACAGGGTGTCCCCCTTGTCCTGGTGTGTCCCCCACTGTCCTGGGGGTTGTCCCCAGGGGTGTCCCCCTTGTCCTGGTGTGTCCCCCACTGTCCTGGGGGTTGTCCCCAGGGGTGTCCCCCTTGACCCGGTGTATCCCCAGGGTGTCCCCCTTGTCCTGGTGTGTCCCCCACTGTCCTGGGGGTTGTCCCCAGGGACGTCCCCCTTGTCCCAGCGTGTCCCCAGCAGTGTCCCCCGCTGTCCCAGCGTGTCCCCAGGGATGTCCCCAGCAGTGTCCCCGCTGCCCCGCACAGACCACGCCGGGCGCTGAGTTTCCATCACTTTATTTTGCAAAAATAGAAAAGGCCCGTGTCCCCCCCCCGGGGCGGGGGGGGCCGGGGCCGGCGGGACCCCGGGGCGGGCAGGCTGTAAACATGGGCGCGGGCCCCCCCCGGGCAGCAGGGGGGCGGCGGGGACAGCGGGCGGGGGCCCCCCCCGGGGCCGGGACCCCGGTGTAAACGCAAAGGAATAAATAAGGGGGGGAAAGTGCTGCCCCGGGGGGGCCCCCCACGGCGTGTAGTGTAACAGGGCCCCCCCCTTAAGGCCCTGCACCCCCAGGGCGGGGGTGGAAATGGGGGGGGCAGCTCCAGCGCTGCGGGGGGGGCAGAGCCCCCTCCCCACCAGGCTGGGGGTAACAGACATGGGGGGCAGTTTGGTCCCGGGGGCAGTGGGGCACAGCGAGGCTGCCCCCCCCTTATAAAGCTGCCGCGGAGGGGGAAATGGGGCAGGGCCCCCCCCCGGCACGGGGGTCCCGGTGGCTATGGCTTGGGCCCCCCCCCCCGGCAGCAGCCCAGGGGGGGTGGGGGTTTTTTTTGGGGGGGTGCCGCCTTGTGCCCCCCCTCTTTGGTCTCTATAGTGTTCTGTGCCCGAGGGACAAGGAAGGGGGGGCCAGGGGGGATTTTGGGGACCCCCCCACCCCACCAGCATAAAAAGCAAGACCCACAAGCGGCCCCTCCCTCCCCCCCCCCTTGATCCCCAATTTTACAAAGAAACCAGCAAATAAAAGCCTCCCCCCCCCCGATATGGCTGGGGGGGCAGCTTTGTCCGCACCCCCCCCAAAAAGCAGTGCCCCCACGAGGGGGGAACGGGGTGCCCCCCCCCAGATCCACCCTGTCTCCTTTCGTCTTGTGACGTGAATAAATAAAGTCCCGGACGCCTGGGCCCCCCCAGCGGGGGGGGGGGCACAGCGGGGGGGCACCTGGGGCGTCAGTCGCTCGGGGAAGGGGGGGCAACGTCTGTCCGTCCTTGCCCCCCCTCGGCTGCCCCTCCTGGCACCGGGGCTGGGGGGGGCAGTGGCAGGGTGGGGGTGTCCCGGGACTTTGGCATGAAGCTGAGGTTGGGGTTGGGGGGCCCCCCCGGCCCCCCCGGCTTAAGGCAATAGCTGGTGCCACGGGGCCCCCCCCGGGCCTGGCTCCGTCAGTCTCTGGAGCCCCCCCGGCGGCGCGGGGGGGGCCTGGAAGGCAGTTGTGAGCGTCCCCCCCCGGCGGGGGGACAGAGCCGGCTCCCGGGGGGGCTACGGCGAGTCGGGGGGGCCGGCGGCGGGGCTGTCCTCGGCGCTGGGGGGCTCCGGGGGCGGGGGGGGCCGCGCCGCCTCCTCCTCGAACATCTCGGGGTTCTCCAGCATCTCCCGGATGAGGGGGGGCATGGGCCCCGGGATCTCCATCTTCAGCGTGATGGCCCGCTCGGCGCCTGGGGCGGGGGGGGGGCCATCAGCCATGGCCCCCGCCACGGTGCCGCGAGCTTCCCCGGCACGGTGCCACCAGCCGGGCCGCGAGCTTCCCCGGCACGACACCGCGAGCTTCCCCGTCATGACACCGTGAGCTTCCCCGTGGCAGTGCCACGAGCTTCCCCATGGCGGTGCCACCAGCCACCCCACGAGTGTCCCCAGGACCGTGCCACAAGCCACGCCGCGAGCTTCCCCATGGCAGTGCCGCGAGCTTCCCCGTCACGACACCGGGAGCTTCCCCGCTGCGAGCTTCCCCATCACGACACCGGGAGCTTCCCCACTGCGAGCTTCCCCGCAGCGGTGCCGCGAGCTTCCCCACTGCCAGCTTCCCCGTGGCGGTGCCACCAGCCACGCCGCGAGTGTCCCCAGCCCGGTGCCACGAGCCACGCTGCGAGCTTCCCCGTGGTGGTGCCACCAGCCGCGCCGTGAGCTTCCCCGTCACGACACCGGGAGCTTCCCCGCGGCGGTGCCACCAGCCACGCCGCGAGCGTCCCCGGGACCACGCCGCGAGCGTCCCCGCCACGGTGCCGCGAGCTTCCCCGGCACGGTGCCGCCTCACCCTTGGTGCTGATGCCGCGGAGGTCGGTGATCTTCATGAGCATGCGGGGGAACATGTGGGGCTTGCTGGGCCGGCGCCGGCGCGCGTACACCTTCAGCGCCTCCAGCAGCGGCTCCTGCAGCCGGTCCACCTTCTCGGGCTCCTCCAGGTCCATGCGGTCTGCGGGCAGGGCCACGCGTGGGGCACGGCGGCACCCCCCGGTCCCCGTCCCTCGTCCCCCCTCTGCCCCTGTCCCCGTGTCCGGCCCCGCGTCCCCTGAGCTCCAGCATCCCTCCTCTGCCTCCCCCCGGCACCCATCCCGTCCCCATTTTCCTCTACGCCTCGGCCCCATGGGTGTCCCCAGCCCCCTGCGCCCGTCCCCTGTCCCCGATGTCCCCCCTCCGCCCCCCAACGCCCACCCCGACCCCCCCGCGTCCCCCACCTCCGCAGATGAGGCAGATGGCGCTGAGCAGCCCCGTCTCCGTGTCGTCCATCTCGAGGGGCAGCAGCTGCCCGGCGAAGGCGAAGACGAGGTCGGTGAGGGGCCCGAAGCCGGCGTTGTGCATCTGCGTGCGGTTCAGCGTCAGCCCGTCCGAGAAGGTCATGGTGTCCTGCTCGGGGGTGTAGCGGGTGCAGATCCGCAGCATCTGCGGGGGCGGCAGGGCGTCAGGCGCCGCGCGGCCCCCCCGGCCCCGCCGCCGCCCCCGGCCCTCACCAGGATGTCGAGGCAGGCGGCCTTGAGCAGCGTGATCTGGTCGGCGATGCTGAGCGAGGTGAAGCCGGGCAGGCGCTTGGCGAACTCCACGATCTTGATGATGCACTTGGTGGCCAGTTCGCTGAACTTGTCCCACAGCCCCAGGTCCAGCTGGACCCGGTGGTCGGCGCTCGAGTTCTGGGGGGGACGAGGGGGCCGGGCTCAGCGGGGGGGACGCGTGCCACCACGCTGCGGAGGGACCGGCTTCCCCGCCGGCGGCTCCAGGACCCAGGTATCTCCGTCCCAGGCCTCTCCCCAATCCCAAACGGGCCGGAAAAAGGGCCCAGGCGTCCTGGGCCCGTCCTCTCCCCCATCCCAACCAGGCTGGGAGAGGGACCCAGGCGTCCGGGCTGCGGCACCCCCCAAATCCATGGAGGACCCGGCTCCACTTTGCGACCAACGTGCCAACCGCGGCCAGGCCTTTTCGCCCCCCGCCACCTCCTCCGCTCCGGCCCCCCCCGGCCCCCCCCGCTGAGGCCGGCGCAGCTCGTGCCGGCGGTGGCTCTCACCGTGGTGTACTTGCCCAGCTGGCAGAGCGAGGGGAAGGTCTCCTGGTGCGCCTTGCTGACCTTCTGGATGAGCTCCTCCAGCTCCGGCGTCAGCTCGTAGCTGTCGGCCGGCTCCTCCTTCACCTCCTTCTTCTTCTTGTTCCTGTCGTTGCGCACGGCTGCGGCGGAGACGGGGTCACCGGGGGGGACCCAGGGCAGGCGGCGCTGGGGGGGGGGGCAGGGGGTGCCCCCCGCGCCCGCCCCCTCCCCACGTGGTGTTTCCTGCCCCCCGGCCCGGCCGGCAGCGCCCGGGACAGGATACGCGAGCGGCAGGATATCCACATATAGCACAACGCGGCCGGAGGGGCTGCCCGGGCCCCCCACCCTCCGCAACGGGGGGGGAACAGCCCTTCCCGCCCCCCCGGAAGGGCCCTGCGCCCCGTGCCCGGCCCCGGCGCACCTTCCTTGGACATGCCGACCTCGAAGCACTTCTGCAGGCGGCAGTACTGGCACCGGTTGCGCGTCACCTTGTTGATCTGGCAGTTCTTGTCGCGGTGACACGTGTACACCATGTTCTTCTGGATGCTCCGGCGGAAAAAGCCCTGCCGCGGCGGGGGGGGACGCCGATGGGTGACGGGGGGCCGCGGGGGGGCCCGGCCGTTGCCCCCGCGGCCCCCGCCTCACCTTGCAGCCCTCGCAGGAGCTCACGCCGTAGTGGTAGCCCGAGGACTTGTCGTTGCAGACGAAGCAGGGCTTGTAGACGCGGGGCGGCGGCGGCGGCGACGGCGAGCTGGGCACCATCTCCTCCGAGCTCGTGCTCTGCGTCTCCACGGCTGGCGGGGCAAGAAGGGGGAGAAGGGACCGCTGAGGACCCGCCGAGGGGCTGCGCGAGCCCCCCCCCGCGCCCGGCTCCTCGGCATCGCCCGCGCGCCGCCCGGGAGGGAAACTGAGGCACGGAAGGGCCCAGGCGTCCCGGGAGCCGGCGGGACAGGGATGGGGGACGGAGGGACGATAGGGCACGGAGGGGAGGACGGAGAAAGGGACGGAGGGGAGGACGGAGAGGCCTCCGCGGGCCGAGTGCTGCACGCCGGGACACGTCGGCCCCCCCCCCCCCCCGTGCCCCCCCCCGCCTCGCCGCGGGCAGCAGGGCGGCGCCGGCTCCGCGGCGTCCCGTGATTCACCCTCCTTCCCGGGTGCCCGGCCGCCGCGGGCCTTCCCCGAACGCCGTGGGGGCATCCGGCCCCCCCCGGCAGCCGCCTTCCCAGCACGCCAGGGCGCTTCCTCCCCGGGGTGCCAGCCTGGGGGGGGGGGGACATCACCGTCACTGTCACCGTCACCGCGGAGGGGGCACCCACCGAAAGCGGGCGGCGCGAGGAAGCGAAGCCGACCCAGCTTCCTGCCGGCTCCGTGCCCGGGACCCCCCCCCACCCCCCAAAACCTGGGGCCCCCCCGCGCCGCCGCCTCGCGTGCGGCTGTGCGCACAAGCGAGCCGGGCGGGGTGTTTTTCTTTTTTTTTTTTTTTTTTTTGGGTCGGGCTTTCTGTTTTTTTTTTTTTTTTAAGGAAAAAAAAAAAAAAAAACAGCCGAAATTGCTGAAATTGAGGAAATTCCTGCCCTCGCCGGGCTTCAAACAGGCCATTTATAACCAGCCGTAAACTGTTTGCAGCTGGGCCCGCGGAGCCGTTTGTCTCCCTGCCCGCATTCCTGCCGCGGCGCGGCGCGGGGGCCGCCCACGGGACCCCCCCTCGCACACGCGTGTGTGTGTGTGTGTGTGTGTGCGCACACCCCCGCGACAGGGGACACCGGGCCCACGCAACCCCCCCTGCACGGAGACCCCCGTCCGGCTGTGCACCACCGCCGCCGCGCTACCCCCCCGCGGCGGCGCACACCATGGTCACCCGACAACAAACAGCGCGGGGGCCCCCCCCCCCCCGGCTCCTCCCCCGCCCTAGAAACACTCACCACAACTCACAACCACAAACACGCGCCCCACCCAGCAACACCCCCACGCCGCGCACCCCGCGACACGCACAGCCGCGCGCGCGGCCCCCCCGGCCGCTACCGCCGCCCCCGGGGGTGTGTGTGTGGGGGGGGAGGATCGGGGCACCCCGGGGTGCTGCATGGACTCGCTGCCCCCCAGAAAGCATGGGGGGGGCGGTTTGGGGAGGGGGGAGGTTTTGGGGGGGGCACACACGCCAGGCCCGGACGCCTGGGCCCCCCCCGCGCCGTGCCTCAGTTTCCCCCCGCCGCAGGCCGTGCTGGGGCTGAGCCTTCCCCTTTTTGGGGGGGGACACCCAAATCTGGGCACCCATCCAAAAAACAACACAGCAGCC
Organism: Dromaius novaehollandiae; assembly: GCF_036370855.1. Taxonomy (NCBI): domain Eukaryota; kingdom Metazoa; phylum Chordata; class Aves; order Casuariiformes; family Dromaiidae; genus Dromaius; species Dromaius novaehollandiae. The sequence continues at coordinate 3,568,620 of NC_088125.1, read as the reverse complement.
CAAAGTCATGCGGGAGGGGGGACACATGCCATGGGGGGGGCAAAACACCCCCCCGCCAGGAGCTGGGGGGCGCTGGGTCCGGGGAGGGTTGAGGACGTGGGGGGGGGGGAGGGAAGTAGGACCCCCCCCACAAAACCGGGGGGTCCTGAGATTGTTTGGGGGGGGGCTGCTTGCGTCAGCCCCCCCGGGCGCGGGGCAGGGTGCCGGGGGGGGGGGGCAGGCGCTTTTGGGCGGCCCCGCAGGGGTTAAGTGCCACATGGGTGCGCGGCGCTGGCGGGCGGCGCCGGGGCGGGGTGCGCCAGGCCGCAACTGGAACCAGTCGGGCCGGCGAGCGGGGGGGCACTGGGAGGCACCCGCTGGGGGGGGGGGGGGACGGGGGGACGGCGGTGGCTGCCCCGGCGCGGGGTGCGGGGGGGACTCGGGGGTCCCGGCGGCTCCTGACCGGCCGCGTTGGGACCCCCCGCCAGACGGGGCAGCCCCCCCCCCCCCCTCGTTTGCTCCCGAAACGCTGCCAAATTTCCAGATCCAACAACCCCGGGATGAAAACGGCAGCGGGAAAGAGCCGGCGGCCAAATCCCCCCCCCCACCGCCCGGGGGGGCAGCGGGGATGGGGGGGGGGGGCAGCAGCACCCCTAGGTGTCCCATTCCCCCCCAGCACCCTGTCCCCTGTCCCAGGACCCCTGTCCCCCTCCCCAGGACACCGTCCCCTGTCCCCGGACCTGGTCCCCGTCCCCCCGCAGCCCCCGGGGCCCCGCTGGGGGTGTCCTGCCCCCCCCCCCCCCGAAAGGGTCCCCCCCCCCAGCCGGGTCCCTCCCCAAATTTTTGTTACCGGGACAGAGACAAAGAGGGAGTTGAAACACTCGCAGTGACGGCACACACACCGCGCACACACACACCGCACACACGCACAGGCGCTGCACACACACACACACGGATACACCATGCACACACACACACTGCACACACACACACACACAGGCTCACCCTGACACACACCCCGTGTCACACACACACACGGTGTCCCACACACCGCCTCTCAGTGTCACTCACACTTACACACGCACAGCCTCTTGCACGCACACATTCACAGTGTCCCACACACCACCTGTGTCACACACAGTCTTACACACGCACAGCCTCTTGCACACTCCGTGCCTCTCAGGCACACACATTCACACACGGTGTCACACACACACTGGCAGCCTGTCTCTCACACACGCACGGTGTCACACAGACGCTCACACTCACTGTCACACGCTCACACCGTGTCACACGCTCACACCGTGTCACACGCTCACTCACACCGTGTCACACGCTCAGGGTCACACACACACACACTCACACCCCGTGCCTCTCACAGTCTCCCGCACTCCGAGTCACACTCACACACCCAGTCTGTCACACCCGGTGTCACACACACTCACACCCCCCGCGTCACCCTCACGGCGTCACACACACATCCTCACACACCCCCCGCGTCACCCTCACAGCGTCACACACACACACACACACACACACACACCCCCCGCTCGGTGTCACTCCCCCCCCGTGTCACACCCGGCCCCCCGGTACGTACAGCGGCGGGCGGGCGGCGGCCACCCGAAGGGCGGCAGGGCGCCGCAGCGCGGCCCGTAGCCCGCCTTGCGCAGCGCGCAGGCCCCGCGGTTCGTCACGTCGTACAGCTGCCGCGACACCGCCAGCGCCTCCAGGCAGTCGTACATGGCGCCGCCGCCGCCGCCGCCCGGCGCGGCCCGGCCTGGCCCCGGCCCGGCTCGGCCCCGGCCCCGGCCCCGGCGCCGCCGCAGCGCTCGGGCGCTCACGCGGCGCCGCGCAGCATCCGCCGGGGGCGGGGCCGGGCGGGGCGGGGCGGGGCGGGGCCGCGCGCGGGAGGGGGGGGGCGGGAGGTGCGCGCGGGGGGTGCGCATGCGCGCTGCGCAGCCCGAGGGGGGGCGGTTTCTTCCCCCCCCCCCACAACAAGGCCTCACGGGCCCCTGCCACCCCCTCCCGGTGTCCCCAGGGTCCCCAGTGCCTCCCAGTGCCCCCTCGCCCCCCTCCTGGTGCCCCCCAGTGCCTTCCCACCCCCCTCCCAGTGCTCCCCAGTGTCCCCCAGTGCCTTCTCACCCCCCTCCCAGTGCCCCCCAGTGCTCCCAGTGTCCCCAGTGCCTTCTCACCCCCCTCCCAGTCCCCTCCAATCCCTTCCAGTGGCCCCCAGTGGCCCCCAGTGCCCCCCTCGCCCCCCTCCTGGTGCCCCCCAGTGCCTTCCCACCCCTCTCCCAGTGCCCCCCAGTGTCCCCCAGTGTCCCCAGTGCCTTCCCACCCCTCTCCCAGTGCCCCCCAGTGTCCCCCAGTGTCCCCAGTGCCTTCCCACCCCCCTCCCAGTGCCCCCCAGTGTCCCCCAGTGTCCCCAGTGCCTTCCCACCCCTCTCCCAGTGCCCCCCAGTGTCCCCCAGTGTCCCCAGTGCCTTCTCACCCCCCTCCCAGTCCCCTCCAATCCCTCCCAGTGCCCCCCGTGTCCCCCAGTGCCCCCTCGCCCCCCTCCCAGTGCCCCCCAGTGTCCCCAGTTTCTTCTCACCCCTCTCTCAGTCCCTCCCAGTGTCCCCCAGTACCTTCTCACCCCCCTCCTGGTGCCCCGCAGTGCCCCCAGTGTCCCCAGTGCCTTCTCACCCCCACTCCCAGTCCCCCCAGTGCCTCCCAGTCTCCATGCTGCCTCCTCAGTCCCCATGTCACCCCCTCTCCAGTGTCTCCAGTATATTCTCACCCCCCTCCCAGTCCCCTCCGGTGTCCCCAGTACCTTGTCACCCTCTCCCAGTTCCCCCAGTGCCTCCCAGTCCCCATGTCACCCCTTCCCCAGCGTCCCCAAGTCCCCTGCCAGCCCCTCCCAGTGTCCCCGGGCCTCTCCCAGTTCCCCCAGGCTCCTGCCAGCCCCTCCCAGCCCCTCCCAGTCCCCATGTCACCTCCCCAGTCCCTGTGTCACCTCCCCTCCAGGCCCCCCACGACCCTGTCACCTGTCCCAGTAGCTCCCAGTCCTCCCAGTCCCTCCCAGCGCCCCGCACCCTCTCGCCACCCCCCGGACCAGGGACATTAATGAGGGGGGACGTGAGGGGCCCAGCGCCACCGCCTGTCACCCGTGTCACCCCCATGGCGCCCAGGGTCCCCGTGCATGTCCCCGTGCCACCCTGTGTCCCCCTCGGTGCCACCCCATCTCCCCCCGTGTCCCTGTCCGTGTCCCTCGGTGCCACCCCGTGTCACCCGTGTCCCCCCGCCACCTCCGTGCCACTGTGTCCCCATGTGTGTCCCCCTGTGCCACCTCCGTGTCCCCATATGTGTCCCCTGTGTCACCCCCATGCATGTCCCCCATGCCACGTGTCCCCCATGTCCCCCTGTGCCACCTCAGTGTCACCTCTGTGTTCCCCTGTGCGTGTCCCCCATGCCACCCTTGTGTCCCCCTGTGTCACCCCATGTGTCCTGTGTGTCCCCAGGCCACCCCATGCCACCAGTGTGCCCCCCAGGCCACCCCATGTCCCCCCACATGTGTCCCCCATGCCATCCTTGTGTCACCCCATGTCACCCCATGTCCCCCTGCATGTGTCCCCCATGCCCCCCCGTGTCCCCCCGTCCCCCCCCGTGTCCCCCATGCCATCCTTGTGTCACCCCATGTCACCCCATGTCCCCCCGCATGTGTCCCCCATGCCACCTGTGTGCCCCCCAGGCCACCCCATGTCCCCCCGCATGTGTCCCCCATGCCATCCTTGTGTCACCCCATGTCACCCCATGTCCCCCTGCATGTGTCCCCCCTGCCCCCCCGTGTCCCCCATGCCCCCCCCGTGTCCCAGCATGTGCGAGCCGCACGCCAGCGTGTGCAGGGCCCCCCCCCCGCCCCCAGCTCCCAATTAGCCCCGGCCGCCCTAATTAAAGCCAGGTGCCGGTGCCCCCCCCCCCCTTCACCCGGGGCCGCCCACCGCGGGGGGGCAGGGCCGGGGGGGGGCACCGGGGGGGGGGGGCGGAGGCAGCCGCCGGGCGAGGCTGGCACGGGGCTTCCCGGACACCGGGACTGGCACGGGGGGGGGGGTTCCGCTGGCACGGGGGGGGGGGTTTCCACGCACGGCTGGCACGGGGGGGGGGGGAGGTTTGGCACGGGGGGGGGCAGTGCGAGGCTGGCACGGGGGGGGGGAGATGGGTTGCATGGGGGGGGGGTCTCCGTGCGAGGGTTGCACGGCTGCGGTGAGCACGGTGCAGCCCCCCCGGCCCCCCCCCAGCGCGGCCCCCCCCCGCCGTCACGCGCCCCCCCCCCCCCCCCAGCTCCCGGGGCATCCCGGGAAGCGGCGCGGCGCCAGGCCCCGCGGCACCCTGGGAACGCGGGAGTCGCGCCAAGCCCCCGAGCGCTCCCGGAGCATCCCGGGAACCGGGGCCGGCGCCAAGCCCCGGAGCATCCCGGGAGAGCGGGAGTCACGCCAACCCCGGGGCGTCGCGGGACGGGGGGGGGGGGCATGTCCCCCCCCATGTCTCCCCCCCATATCCGCGGTGCTCACCCAGGGTGGCCATCTCCGCGGGGGGGGTCGGGGGACGCCGGGGCCCCCTCCCCAGCCCGGCCCGGCCCCCCTCGGCGCCCCCCCGGCGCTGCCACCGCCTGCGGGGAGAGCCAGCGTCAGGCCTCGCACGGGGGCTCGCGGGGGGGCCTTGCACAAGCCTTGCACCGGCCTCGCCTGGGCCTTGCACCGCCTCGTGCAAGGGGCTTCGCACGGGGCTTGCACGGGGCTTGCACGGGGGTTTGCACAAGTTTTGCACGGGGGTTGCACAGGGGTTGCACGGCCCCGTCCCCCCCCGGACACCTGGGCCCACGCGGGCACCCCCCCCCCCACGGCACACACGGGACACCGCGGCACGGGGACGGCAGTGGCAGGAGGGACAGGGCCGGCGGTGGCAGGGGCAGGGGCAGGCAGGGCCGGCTGCGCCCCGTGCCTCCCGGACGCCTGGGCCCCTCCCGCACGCCGGGGGCGCCGGCGCCTCCCCCCGCCCGCGGCTCCGTCAGCTTTTCCGTCTGGCCGGGCCTCTCCCACCTTCCCAAAATAACCGGCCCGGCAGGAAACCGCGGGGCACCGCCGCTGCGGGTGTCACGAGCTGCCCGGCCTCAGCCCAGGCCCTGCCCGGGCCGGGGCAGGGAGGGGGCGGGGAACCCCCCCCCCGGCCCAGCCCGCCCTGGGAGGGGGCGCAGGGTAGGAGATGGGGGGGGTGAGCGTGCACGAGCACACGTGGGTGTGCGTGAGCATGCACGAGGGCGTGTGAGCGTGCATGAGTGTGTTTGAGCACGCAGGAGCGCGTGTGCGAGTGTGCAAGAGCATGAGAGCACCCAGGAGCGTGCACAAGCATGCACGAGTGTGCAAGAGCATGTGAGCATCCATGAGCGTGCACGAGCATGCACGAGTGTGCAAGAGCATGTGAGCACCCACGAGCATGCGTGAGCGTGTTTGAGCATGCGTGAGTGTGTGTGTGAGTGTGCAAGAGCATGAGAGCACCCAGGAGCGTGCACAAGCATGCACGAGTGTGCAAGAGCACGTGAGCACCCAGGAGCGTGCCCGAGCACGCCTGGGCTCCTGGGAGGGCCGGTCCCTGCTGTCCCCCCCCCCGGGTGCACCCAGCCCCCGCCGGAGCGTGCAAGCCGGGCGCCCAGCGCCGTGCACGCAGCAGCGAGCGTGCGGCACACCAGGCCGGCAGCGTGTGCCGGCGGGACCCGCCGGGCCGCATTCCTGCTCGCCCGCCGCCCCGGCCCCCACCCTGCCCGCCGGCCCCGTGCACCCGCCCCGCCACCGTGCACGGGGGGGGGGGGGCAGCCTTGCACGGGGGGGTGCAGCCTTGCACGAGGGTGCCGCCGCCTTGCACGGGGGGGGTGCAGCCTTGCACGGCCGCGCGGGGCACCCTGGGCACCCGGCGGAGGAAGCTGGCAGGGAGGGGGGGAAACCGCGGCGGGTTCCTGGCAGGGGCCCTCCCCCGGCTGCTCATCGGTGGCATTAATTAAATCTGGGCTCGTTACTCCGCGCGCTGGGAACCGTCGTCAGGGGCTTCCCCACGGCGGGGGGGGGCCGCACCAGCTGCGTCGCACGTCGTCGCACGTCATGGTGGCTCCTGCAATGACGCGGCGTCGCCCGGCTTTGCACAGCGTCGCCTGGCATTGCACGGCGTGGCATCACCCGGTGTGCCAGAGCTCTGCACGCTTTGCACGGCTTTGCACAGCTTTGCACAGCATTGCACAGCGTGCCGGGGCATTGCACGCTTTGCACGCCTCTGCACGGCATTGCGGTGCCCTGGGTGCCGCCGCATCGCTCAGCCTCGCCCAGCTCGGCGCAGCGCGGCCCTGCTTGGCGCGCCCGGGCATCGCGCGGCGTTGCAGGGCACGGCGCAGCTTTGCACGGCATTGCACGGCATTGCACAGCTTTGCACGAGGTTGCACAGCTTTGCACGGCATTGCACGGCACTGCACAGCTTTGCACGAGGTTGCACAGTTTTGCACGGCGTTGCACGGCATTGCACAGCTTTGCATGACGTGGCACAGCTTTGCACAGCATTGCACGGCATTGCACGGCATTGCACGATGTCGCAAAGCTTTGCACAGCTTTACACGACGTTGCAGAGCTTTGCACAACGTTGCACGGCATTGCACGCCTTTGCACGCCTTTGCACACCATCGCACGCCTTTGCCCCGCTGTGCCCAGCTGTGCCGTGGCCTGGCACACGCAGGGCCCCCCCTGGCCCCCCATGCCCACCGGGGCGGGGGGAAACTGAGGCGCGGGGGGGCGCGGGGGGGGCGGCGGTGCCTCCCGCCCGGGGCCCCTCGCGCTGCCGCCGCGCCGAACAAAGCCCCCATTGAGGGCGGCGGCGGCGGCGCCGAGGTATTTCCACCAAACCTTTTTCCATGACCGAATCGGCTCCGGGCGCCCCGTCCCGCCTCTCCGGCGGCCGCAAGCCGGGGCCTGCCTCCCGCCGCCTCCTCCTCCTCCTCCTCCTCCTCCTCCTCCTCGGCCTCGCCGCGGCCGGGCGAGGGGCTCCGCCGGGGGGGCGGCGCTGCTGCAGGGCTGGGGGGAACCGAGGCACGGCCCCCCCCACCCAGGGGCCCAGGCGTCCGGCCCCGGGACCCCCCTGTGCCGGCTGGCGGCGATGGGGAAACTGAGGCACGTGCACACGGGTGCACACGCGTGTGCCAGCTCAGATGCACACGCACACGGAGTCGTGCATGCCTCGCCGGCACGCTCATGCGGGCTGCCTCGCACACGCGTGTGCTGCTCCGGCATGCGCCGCCCTAACACACGGCAACACGCCACGCACCTGCCAGCGCACGCTCGCCTTGCACGCGCATGCTGCCCTGCACGCGCTGGTGCTCACGCTCCTGCTCGCATGCACACGCCCACACTCATGCGTGCGCTCACACTCGTGCTCACACTTGCACTGGCACGTGGGTGTGCACTCACGCTCCCTCCCAGGCACACCCACTGCTCACCTCGTGCCACACTCACGCAGTCGTGCACGCTCACACTCACGCTCGGATGCCCACTCACACTCAGGCACACTCGCACGCTCTCCTTAGCACGCTCCCACTCATGGTCCTGCTCCAACACGTGCTCCTGGCGTGCACGAGCACTCACACTCCTGGTGTGCACTCACACTCACGCTCCTGGTGTGCACACGCGCTCACACTCCCGGCCATGCACACATGCTGGTGCTCCTGCCATGCACGAGCACTCACACTCCCTTCACGCACGTGCACTCACACTCCCGGCGTGCACGCGCTGGCGCCGGCCCCTGTGCCGGGTGCGGTTGCGGGTGCAGTGGGGTGGGTGCGGGTGCAGTTGCGGGTGCAGTGGGTGCAGTGGGTGCAGTGGGTGCAGTGGGTGCGGGTGCCGCCGGGCCGGGGCCAGCGCCCTCCACGCGCTGCCGCCATGTGACGCCGCCCTGAAACCCGCCGCATTTTTTCCCAAACCGCAGGCGGTGGCGGCGGGGGGGGGGGCCGGGCAGCGGGGCGCCGGGGGGGGGGGCGGGACGGCGCGCAGCCACCCACCACTTGCTCGGGGACGGGGGCACCCGGGCATGTGCAGCTGCAGCGGCATAACACGCTTGCACACGCATGCTGCACCCACCGTGACATGCTTGCACACGCATGCTGCACCGGTATGACATGCTTGCACACGCATGCTGCACCCGGCGAGACACGCTGGCACATGCATGCTGGACACGACGTGACACGCTTGCACACGCATGCTGCACCCACCGTGACACGCTGGCACATGCATGCTGCACCCGGCGAGACACGCTGGCACATGCATGCTGGACACGACGTGACACGCGTGCACACGCATGCTGCACCTGGCGTGACACACTTGCACATACACGCTAGTCCTGCGTGACAGGCACACGCGGGGGCACGACACGCTTGCACATGCATGCTGGACCTGGCATGACACGCGTGCGCATGTGTCACATTCTGTGTGACGAGCTGTGGGTGGCGTGACAGGTTGCACACGCGTGTTACGGCCTGTGTGACACACACACGCGGAGCCTGGCACGGCACGCTTGCACATGCGTGCTCCGCTGGGGTGACACGCTCGCACGTACGTGTCAGGTCCTGTGTGACACGCTGGGGGGATGACACGCGTGCACATGTGTGCTGCACCTGGCGTGACACACGTGTGTGCCACGTCCTGCGTCATGCCAAGCCTGGCGTGACATTGTTGCACACCACGCTGCACACGCGTGTGTTGCACCCGCGCCCATGGCCCCGACAGTGATCCCTCAGCCCCCATGGCCCCCTCCCAGCCCCACAGGCCCCCCATGCCCCCGCCTGGCCCCATAGCCCACTATGGCCCCCATAGACCCCCAGTGACCCCGCAGCCCTATAGGTCCCTGTAGCCCCCTATGGCCCCCGTAGCTCCCTGTGACCCCCACAACTCCCCAAAGCCCCCATGGCCCCTCAGCCCCATAGCCCCCTATGGCCCCTATGGCAGCCCCCCAGCCCCATGTGTCCCCATAGCCCCCTATGGCCCCCATAGGCCCCTATGGCAGCCCCCCAGCCCCATGTGTCCCCATAGCCCCCTATGGCCCCCATAGGCCCCCATGGCAGCCCCCCAGCCCCATGTGTCCCCATAGCCCCCTATGGCCCCTATGGCAGCCCCCCAGCCCCATGTGTCCCCATAGCCCCCTATGGCCCCCATAGACCCCCATGGCAGCCCCCCAGCCCCACAGGTCCCCATGGCCCCCTATAGCCCCCTCCAGCCCCTATAGCAGCCCCCCAGCCCCATATGTCCCCGTAGGCCCCTCCATCCCCCATGGCAGCCCCCCAGGTCCCCATAGGTCCCCATAGCCCCCTATGGCCCCCACAGGCCCCTATAGCAGCCCCCCCAGCCCCATAGGGCCCCATAGCCCCCTCTGATCCCATGGTAACCTTGCAGCCTGCCCTGCCCCCCCAGCACCCATGGGTGCCCCAACTGCCCCCCCTGAGGACCCCAACCCCCGGGCACCCCCAGATCCCCTGGGCACCCCAAAACCTCCGACCCTTTGTCCCCCCCCGGCTCCCCCCGGCTCCCCCATACCCCAATGTCCCCATGTCCCCCCAGGCCCCCCAGTGCCCCCGGGTCCCCCTGCACGTTGCAGTGCTCCCCCCCCCGGTAACACCCCAGCACTGGGACCCCCCCAGGCACCGGGACCCCCCCGGGGATCGGGACCCCCCCCCCGAGCCGGGTGCCCCTGCCATCCCCGCGGCCACGTGGGGTGTCACGAGCGGGGCCGGCCTCAGCACTGGGGGGGGGGAGGGTTTGGGGGGGGCGCTGGGGACACGGGGGGGTGACAGGGGTGACCCCGGGCGCTGGGGTGACGCTGGCGCCGGTTGTCCCCAAGGCCCCACGCGGTGCCACGTGCCCCCGGCAGCCCAGCGGCTTTAGGGGCTATAAATACCCGGCGGCAGCGGCGGGGGGGGGCCGGGGCGGCTCCGCCATGGGGCTGGCCTGCCCCGGCCTGCGGCCCCCCGGCCCCCCCAGCCACCTGGCCTGCCCCACTGCCTGCTGGCCCCCACCCTGCTGCCCCCCACCCTGCTGCCATCCCCCCTGCTGCCCCCCATCCTGCCCCCCACCCTGCTGCCCCCCACCCTGTCCCCCACCCTGCTGCCATCCCCCCTGCTGCCCCCCATCCTGCCCCCCACCCTGCTGCCCCCCACCCTGTCCCCCACCCTGCTGCCATCCCCCCTGCTGCCCCCCATCCTGCCCCCCACCCTGCTGCCCCCCACCCTGTCCCCCACCCTGCTGCCACCCCCCATCCTGCCCCCCACCCTGCTGCCCCCACCCTGCTGCCCCCCACCCTGTCCCCCACCCTGCTGCCATCCCCCCTGCTGCCCCCCATCCTGTCCCCCACCCTGCTGCCCTCCACCCTGTCCCCCACCCTGCTGCCACCCCCCATCCTGCCCCCCACCCTGCTGCCCCCCACCCTGTCCCCCACCCTGCTGCCACCCCCCCTGCTGCCCCCCACCCTGCTGCCCCCCACCCTGTCCCCCACCCTGCTGCCACCCCCCATCCTGCCCCCCACCCTGTCCCCCCTGCTGCCACCCTCCCTGTCCCCCACCCTGTCCCCTCTGCTGCCCCCCACCCTGCCACCCCCCCTGCTGCTGCCCCCCACCTTGTTGCCCCCTCTGCTGCCCCCCCTCCCGGCGCTGCCCTCCCCGGGGCCCCCCCACACCCTGCCGCCCCGAGCCGAGCGCCAAGTGAGGGGGCCGGCGCTGGGCCCCCCCTCGGCGGGCGCCGCGAGGCCACGGTGAGTACGGGGGGGGCGGAGGGGGGGGCCGGGGCACGGGGAGACTGAGGCACGGGCAGGGCTGCCCCTGCCGCCGAGCCCGGGGGGGGGGGGGCGGGCAAGCGGGGGGCTGCACTGGGGGGGGGATTGCACATGGACGGGGGCTTTTGCTCGGGGCTGGGGCATTTGCATGGGGGTCAGGGCATTTGCACGGGGGGGGGCTTTTGCTCAGGGTGGGGGCATTTGCACGGGGGGGGGCTTTTGCTCAGGGTGGGGGCATTTGCACAGGGGTCGGGGCTTTTGCACAGGGACAGGGCATTTGCATGGGGGGGGTCTTTTGCTCAGGACTGGGGTATTTGCACGGGGGGGGGGTGTTTGCACCAGGCTGGGGTATTTGAACAAGGGTCGGGGCTTTTGCATAGGGGTCGGGGCATTTGCACGGGGGGGGCATTTGCACGGGGGGGGCATTTGCACGGGGCAGGGAGGGAGGACCTGGGTCTGCCGGTGCCGTGGGGACGGCAGGAGGCCGGGGGTCCCGGGCCGCGTTTCCCCGGGCCGCGTGGGCTCCCCGCACGTGGCACCGTGCCGCCATGCACGGGGCGGGGGGGGGGATAGTGCCGCGGGGGCCCCCCCGCTCTCGCGCTGCGCGGGGCCACGTGCCGCCGGGAAGTCACGCCAGCCCCCCCCGCACGTGCCTCCCCGGCGCTAATCCCCGTGCCAGCGGGCCGGCTTAGCGCCCGCCGCGGGCACCCGGCGCCCACGTGCCTGCCGGGGGGGCGCCCGGCCGTGCAAAACGCACCGGGGGGGTGCACGGGGGTCCTGGGGGGGGGCATGCAGGGGGTGCAAGGCGCCCTAATGCTGGGCCGGGCCGTGCAATGGTGTGCGGTGCAGCCGTGCATTGCAGCACCGAGACGGGCAGCGTTGTGCATTGCAGCCGTGCATTGCGGCGCAGCACTGTGCAGTGCCGGGCGTTGCAGCACTGAGACGGGCAGCGTTGTGCATTGCAACCGTGCATTGCGGCGCAGCACTGTGCAGTGCCGGGTGTTGCAGCACTGACATGGGCAGCGCTGTGCGTTGCAGCCGTGCATTGCAGCACTGACACAGGCAGCGTTGGCATTGCCGTACCCGGCCACGCACTGCAGCAGGCCGTGCCATGCCAAGCCGACCGGTGCCACGCCAGCCTGTGCCACGCCGTGCTCTGCAGCGAGCTGTGCCGAGCTGTGCCGTGCGTTGCCAGGCTGTGCCAAGCCGAGCTGCGCCGGGCACTGCTGTGCGTTGCCACGCTGGGCTGCGCCTTGCAGCTGGTTACGCCGTGCCTTGCGGCCAGGCGTGCCCGTGCCGTGCACATCCACGGTGCATTGCCGGGCCAAGCAGAGCCTTGCAGCCGTGCTATGCTTAGCCGAGCTGAGCCGAGCCGAGCTGTGCATTGCTGCCGTGCATTGCTGAGCCGAGCCGAGCCGAGCCGAGCCGAGCTGTGCAGTCCTGCCATGCATTGCTGAGCCGAGCCGAGCTGAGCCGAGCCGTGCCTTGCAGTCGTGCATTGCCGAGCCGAGCCGAGCCGAGCCGAGCCGAGCCGAGCCGGGCCGAAGCCGCCCGAGCGGAGCCGAGCGGCGCCGAGCGGCGCCGATTGCAACCGAGCGCTGCCGAGCGCCGCCGAATCGAACCGAGCGCCGCCGAGCCGAGTACGGCCGAGCGCCGCCGAGCAGTAGCGAGCACTTCCGAGCGCTGCCGAGAGGACCCGAGCGGTGCCGAGAGGACCCGAGCGCTGCCGAGAGGACCCGAGCGCTGCCGAGAGGACCCGAGCGCTGCCGAGCGGCGCCGATCCCGCAGTGCAGGCGGCGCGGCGCCGCCCGGCACGTGCCCGCGCGCGAATGTGTGTCAGTGGGGCAGCGCGGGCGGTCACGTGCGGGCGCCGCATGAGCGGGGCCGCGGCGATGCCAGCGCGAGCCGCCGCCGCCCCCGCGCGCCCCGGCCCCGCCGCCGGCCCCGGCCCCGGCCCCGGCCCCGGCCCGGCCCCGCCGCGCCGCCCCCGGCCCCGGCCCCGCGCCGCCGCACCGCCCGCCCCGGCCCGGCCAGCATGGAGAGCAGCGCGGGTAAGGCACGGCCCCGGCCCCGGCCCCGGCCCCGGCCCCGGCGGCGCAGCGGGGTCCCGCACCGCGGGCACCGGGCGTCTTTGCAAGCCCGAATCGCCGGCATCGGGGACACCGGGACCCCCGGCACCCCGTGCATCCCTGCGCCGGGGGCACCCGGCACCGGGGACACCGGGCATCCCTGCATCCCGGGACCCGCGGCACCGGGGACACCGGGACCCCCGGCACCCCGTGCATCCCTGCGCGCCGGGTCCCCTGCGCCGGGGGCACCCGGCATCCCCGGAGCCCGTGCGTCCCGGGACCCCCTGCACCGGGGACACCGGGCATCCCTGCATCCCTGCACCCCGAGACCCCCTGCACCGGGGACACCGGGCATCCCTGCATCCCGGGACCCCCTGCACCCGGCACCCCGTGCATCCCTGCGCGCCTGGTCCCCTGTGCCAGGGACACCCGGCATCCCCAGAGCCCGTGCGTCCCGGGACCCCCTGCACCGGGGACACCGGGCATCCCTGCACCCCGGGACACCGGGACCCCCTGCACCCGGGACACCGGGCATCCCTGCACCCCGGGACACCGGGACCCCCTGCACCCGGGACACCGGGCATCCCTGCATCCCTGCACCCCGGGACCCCCTGCATCCGGGACACCAGGCATCCCTGCATCCCTGCACCCTGGGCCCCCCCGCACCCCGGCACCCCGTGCCAGCAGCCTCGGGCTCCGCGGGACGCTGCGCCCCGGGGCCCCCCTGCACCCGCAGACTCCCCGCCCTGGGAACTGCACGTGTCCTGCGCCCCGGGGACCCCTGGACCGGGACCCCTGCGCCCTGGGGACCCCCGGCGTCGCGCACCCTCGGGGGCGGTGCACACCCGGGTGCGGGTGCACACGCGGGTGCTTTGGGGACGCACGGCGCGGGGGGTGCGGGGGGCGCAGGGGGACACCTGTGACGGGGACTCTGGGGACACGGTGGCGCCGGAGCTCGTCCCCCTGCGGCTCCCCGTGGCGGTGGCGCTCGTGGGCTGCGCGGTGCCACCGTGCTGGGCCCTGCTGGCAGCCCCCCTGGTGGCCTGGTGACGTCACATGGAGAGCGTCGGAGTCTTGGTGACATCATGGTGGCGTGTGTCAGGGTCTTGGTGACATCACAGTGGCACTTGGTGCCTTGGTGATGTCACAATGGTGTGATGTCATAGTGGTGAGCATCAGTGTCTTGGTGGCATCACAGTGGCATGTGTCACAGTCTTGGTGACATCACAGTGGTGAGTGTCAGGGTCTTGGTGACATCACGGCGACACTTGTTAGTGCTTTGGTGATGTCACAGGGGCGTGATGTCATAGTGGTGAGCATCAGCGTCTTGGTGACATCACAGTGGTGAGTGTCAGGGTCTTGGTGACATCACATCACAGTGGCACTTGGTGCCTCAGTGATGTCTTGGTGACATCACACGCGTGTGTCACGGTCTTGGTGACATCAAAGTGGCACTTGTTGGTGCCTTAGTGATGTCACAATGGTGTGATGTCATAGTGGAGACAATCAGCATCTTGGTGATGTCACAGTGGCGTGTGTCAGTGTCTGGGTGACATCATGTTGGCGCGTGTCGGTGTGCCGGTGATGGCACGGTGGCATGTGGCAGTGTCTGGGTGACACGCCGGTGACATCGCAGTGGTGTGTGGTGCCCTGTGGCACACGCGTGTGCATGGCGCGTGGCGCTGGAGCTGGGCCGTCGTGTGCTGTGCGCTTGTGAGTGTGCACGTGTGCACGCACCGGCCTGTGAGCGTGCAAGCGCGAGTGTGCACGTGTGCGTGCACGCCTGAGCCAGGAGCGTGCAGACGCGTGTGTGCACATCTACATGCGATTGTGTGTGCACGCGTGTCTGAGCACACGAGCGTGCAGGCACTTGTGTGCGCGTGCAAGTGTGCACTTGCATCTGCGTGCATGCATTTGCACGCGCAATGTGTCCGGGTGTGTTTGCACGCAGGTGCAGGTGTGTCGCACGCGCGTGCGCGGCCGGACGTGGGCTCGCGGGGGGAGCAGGCGCAGCGGGGCGTGCAGCTGCTTTGGGCTGCGCGTGTGCACACGCGTGTGCGTGCACCGTGTGCGGCGTGTCCCGTGGGGGGGGTGCATGCACACGCGTGTGCACGTGCTGAGCCAGCAAGGCGGCAGCCCCCCCGCTCGCAGCCCATGTCCCCCCCCTGCCGCCGCCGCCGCTGTGACATTGACCCAGTTCGCGGGTGGCCTGGGGGGGGGAAGGGGGGGGGTCAGGCCAGGGCACCGCAGGGGGGGTGCGCAGGGGGGGTCAGGCCAGGGCACCCCCCCCCCGAGCCTGGCCCACGTCCCGGAGCGGCTCCCGAGGATCCCGGTTTCAGGGATCCGGGTCCCCCCCCGCTCCAGCCCAGAGCCCCCCAGGGTGGGGGTCACCCCGGACGCCTGGGTCCTCGCACAGCCCCCGGGGTGCTCGCTGTTTCCGGGGGGGGGACCCCCCGTTCCCTCCCCATTTCACCCCCTAGCTCTGCCCCATTGCACCCTCCCCGTTGCGCCCCACTGCAGCCTCCCCACTGCACCCCCCCACTGCACCCCCCCACTGCACCCCTCCTCATTGCACCCCCCAGCTCTGCCCCGTTGCCCCCCGCCCTATTGCAGCCCTCCCCACTGTGCCCTATAGCTCTGCCCCATTGCACCCCTCCCCATTGCACCCCTCCCCATTGCACCCCTCCCCACTGCACCCCCCAGCTCTGCCCCACTGCACCCCTCCCCATTGCACCCCCCCGCTCTGCCCCGCTGCCCCGGTGCCCCCGCCACATGCGGGGGGGTCGTTGCCGGCCGGGCCCCCGCCAGCACGGTGCCGCTCGTGACCCCCCCCCACTCAGGGCTGCCGTGTGCACCCGCGACCTCGTTGCAGCACGGCGGGAGGGTGCAATGGGGTGGGGGGGTGCAATGGGGCGGGGGGGGCGCAATGGGGTGGGGGGGTCTCAGGTGGGGCGCAAGGACGGGCGCAGCAGAGCGGGTGGGGGGAGCTGGGGGCCGCGCGCCCAGGCCTGCACCGGGCGTCGGGGGGGGGACGGGGGGCAGTGAGGGCGTGGGGGGGGCGTGGGGTGCAGAGGGGGCAGCTCAGGGTGCAGTGGGGCACTTTGGGGTGCAACAAGGGGATTTTGGGGTGCAGTGGGGGCATTTTGGGGTGCAGCAGGTGCATTTTGGGGTGCAGTGCAGCAGTTTAGGATGCTATGGGGCAGTTTGGGATGTAATGGGAGCTGTAAGGGTGCAGCAGGGGCATTTTGGGGTGCAGTGCAGCATTTTGGAGTGCAGGGGGGCAGTTTGAGGTGCAGCAGGGGGGCAGCTTGGGTTGCAGGGGGCAGTTTGGGTTGCAGTGAGGCATTTTGGGGTGCAATGAGGCAGTGTGGGGTGCAATAAGCCATTTTGGGATGCAGGGGGGCATTTTGGGGTGCAGGGGGGGCAGTTTGGGGTGCAATAAGACAATTTGGGGTGCAGGGGGGCAGTTTGGGGTGCAATGAGGCAGTTTGGGGTGCAATAAGACATTTTGGGGTGCAGGGGGGGCAGTTTGGGGTGCAGGGGGGCAGTTTGGGGTGCAATGAGGCAGTTTGGGGTGCAATAAGCCATTTTGGGGTGCAGGGGGGCAGTGTGGGGTGCAGGGGGGCAGTTTGGGGTGCAATGAGGCAGTTTGGGGTGCAATAAGCCATTTTGGGGTGCAGGGGGGCAGTGTGGGGTGCAGGGGGGCAGTGTGGGGTGCAGCGGGCCGTCCCGAGCGGAGCAGGGCGCAGGAAGGCCCCGGCCCCCCCGCAGTCGGGGGTGCGAGGTTCAGGCGCCGGCGCGGCCCCCCCCGACCCCCCCGCGCTCGGCCCCGTGTCCTACTTTTGGCGGCACACGTGTGTCGCTGGCCCGCGGCGGCCGCGTGTGCGCCGGCGCACGTGGGGCCCGGCGCCTGCCCGACGCCCCGGTGAGGGGCACCCGGGCCCCGATGCCACGGTGAGGGGCACCGGGGCTCAGCACCAGGGTGACGGGCAGGGCAGCCCCGATGCCACGGTGAGGGGCGCCCGGGCCCTGACGCCCCGGTGAGGGGCACCTGGGCTCAGCACCAGGGTGAGGGGCACCCAAGCCCTGATGCCACAGTGAGGGGCACCTGTGCTCAGCACCGGGGTGAGGGGCGCTGCAGCCCTGATGCCAGGGTGAGGGGGACCCTTGCCCCAATGCCAGGGTGAGGGGCAGCTGGGCTCAACATCAGGGTGAGGGGCGCTGCAGCCCCAATGCCAGGGTGAGGGGCGCTGCAGCCCTGATGCCAGGGTGATGGGCACCCGAGCCCCGATGCCAAGGTGGGGGACACCCTCAATCCAATACCAGGCTGAGGGGCCCCTGGGATCAACACCAGGGCGAGGGGGTGCCGCAGCCCTGACGCCACGATGAGGGGCACCCTGGGCCCGACGCCCGGGTGAGGGCCCCCGGTGACCCCCCCCGCGTGTCCCCCGCAGGCGGTGTGATCCTCTACGTGGGCTCGACGGCGGGCAGCAGCCCCGCGCGGGGCAGCCCCCCCGGCGCCCTGGGGGCCCCCTCGCCGCCGCTCTCGCTGCCCCCCGCCCTGGAGGGGCTGACGCTGGCCGAGCTGGGGGTGCCCCCGCCGGCGCCCGCCGCCCCCCCCTCGCCCAAGGTGGCCTTCCAGTTCCCTGAGGGCGGCCGCTGCCCCGGGCCCGGCCAGTCGCCCCCCGCTGCCCCCCGCGCCGGCCCCCCCAAGCCCAACGGCCTCGCCAGCACCTTCGCCAGTAAGGGGGGGGCCCAGGCGTCCGGGTGCCCTCTGCCCCTTTGGGTGGGGGGGGCACAGGGGGTGCGAGGGGGTTCCTTGGAGGGTGAATGGGGGGTTTCTGAGGGGGGGTCCTCAGGGGTGGAGGGGGCCCTGGGCAGGTGCCTTGGGGGGTCCCTGGGGGTCCCAGGGGTACCTTGGGAGTCTGGGGGGGTCCCTGGGGGTGCCAGGGTGTTCCTGGGGGTGCAGAAGGGTCTTTGGGGGGCCTGGGGTGTGCAGATGGGTCCCTAGGGGGTGCGAGGGGTTCTCTGGGGGTCCCTGGGGGTGTGAGGGGGTCCCTTGGGGTGCCTGGGCATCCCTGGGGTTCAGGGGGGTCCCGTGGGGTCTGGGGGGGTCTCTGGGGGTGTGTATGGGGGTCCCTGGGTATTTGGGGCTGCAGAGGGCTACAGGGGTCCCTGGGGGGTCCTGGGGGTGCAGAGGGGCCTCTTGCAGGGGTTGGGGGGTCATGGGGGGGTCCCTGTGGCGTCGGAGGGGGGGCTGAGCCCGCCGTGTCCCCCCAGAGACGGGGGGGATGGTGCTGCTGTGCAAGGTGTGCGGGGACATCGCCTCCGGCTTCCACTACGGCGTCCACGCCTGTGAGGGCTGCAAGGTGGGCCGGGGGGGGCCCGGGGGGGTCCCGGGGGGTCCCAGAGGGGTCTGGGGGGTCCCAGGGGCCAAGGGGTCCTGGGGAGTCTGGGGTGGGGGGCTGGGGTCCTGAGGGTTCCTGGGGGCTGAGGGGTTCCTGGGGTCCCGGGGGGTCCCAGAGGGGTCTGGGGGGTCTCAGAGGTCCCTGGAGGTCTGGGGGGTCCCTGGGGTCCAGGGACTCTGGGGGGGAGCCCTGGGGTCCTGAGGGTTCCCGGGGGGTGCAGGGGCTCCTGGGGGCTGAGGGGTCCTTGGGGGGTCCCTGAGGGGTCCTAGGGGGTCCCAGGAGGGTCTGGGGGGTCCCAGGGGCCAAGGGGTCCTGGGGAGTCTGGGGGGGGCCCCTGAGGGGTCCTAGGGGGTCCCAGGGATCTGGGGGGGTCCCAGGAGGGTCTGGGGGATTCCTTGGGCCAAGGGGTCCCTGGAGGTCCAGGAGGGTCTGGGGGGGTCCTTAGGGAGACCTGGGGATTCCTGGGGGGGTCCCAGGGGGGTCTCAGGAGGGTCCCGGGGGTGTCCTGGGGTCTGGGGAGTCTTGGGGGGTCTCAGGAGGGTCCCCAGGGGCGTCTGGGGAGTCCTGGGGCCAAGGGTGCCTGGGGGGTCTTGGGGCATCCCGGGGGGCTGGGGGGGGCCGGGGGCCGGCTGACACCTCGGCCCCCCCAGGGCTTCTTCCGCCGCAGCATCCAGCAGAACATCAGCTACAAGATGTGCGTCAAGAGCGAGAACTGCCTGGTCGTGCGCATGAACCGCAACCGCTGCCAGCACTGCCGCTTCAAGAAGTGCCTGGCCGTGGGCATGTCCCGTGACGGTGAGCCCCCCCGCGCCCCCCCCCCGGGGCGGCCCCGCTCCCAGGGCGGCCCCCGCTCCCGCTGCCCCGCTCCCGGCACATCCCAGTGCCTCCCAGCGCTCCCAGCGCCTCCCAGTGCATCCCAGGGCTCCCAATGTTCCCCATCTCTCAGTGCATCCCGATGTTCCCAGTGTATCCCAGTGCTCCCAGTGCATCCCGGTGCTCCTAGAGCATCCCAGTGCTCCCAATGTCCCCCATGTCCCAGTGCATCCCAGTGTCCATCTCCCAGAGCATCCCGGAGCATCCCAGTGCTCCCAATGCATCCCAGTGCTCCCAGTGCATCTCCAAGCTTCTGGTGCATCCCAGTGCTCCCAATGCATCCCAGTGTTCCCAGTGCATCCCAGTGTCCATCTCCCGGAGTATCCCAGTGCATCCCAGTGCTCCCAGTGCTTCTCAAAGCTTCTGGTGCTCCCCAGTGCACCCCAATGCATCCCAGTGCATCCCAGTGTCCATCTCCCAGTGCACCCCAGTGCATCCCAGTGTTCCCAGTGCATCCCAGTGCTCCCAGTGCTGCGGCGGCGCTGACAGCGGCGCTGCCCCGCAGCCGTGCGCTTCGGGCGCATCCCCAAGCGGGAGAAGCAGCGGCTGCTGGACGAGATGCAGAGCTACCTGCAGCGCCTGGGCGAGGGGCCGGGGGGGCCGGGCCCCGAGGCCCCCCCCAGCCCCGACGGCCCTGCCGAGGAGGCCATCGGCGCCGTCTCCCGCGCCTACCGCGCCATCTTCGGCGGCGGGCCCCCGGCGGGGGGGCCCTACGAGCCCCCCGAGGGCGCCCGCCGCTTCGGCCCCCCGCCCGCCGGGCGCTGCCCCCCCTGCGACTTCGCCTGCGGCCCCCCCCGCACCTGCCCCTGGCAGCCCCCCGGCCCCCGCGGCATCGTGAGTACCCGGGGAGACCGAGGCGCGGGGGGGGTGAGCGGCCGAGAGACCCCCCCGCCCCGAGCCCAGGGGGCCGAGACCCCCCCCCAAGCCCTTGGGGTGGGCACCCAACGGGTCCAAGACCACCCCTGGGGGGGCTGCCATGGGGAGGGCACCCACATGTCCAAGACCCCCCCAAAACCCTCCAGGGTGGGCTGCTAAGGGGTCCGAGCCCCCCCCCAAACCCATGGGGTGGGCACCCGGGGTCTGAGCCCCCCCAAACCCTTGGGGTGGGCACCCAGGGGTGGGCTGCCATGGAGTGGGCACCCAGGGGTCCAAGCCACCCCCCACCTTTGGGGTGGGCACCCAGGGGTCCAAGGCCCCCCCAAACTCATGGGGTGGGCACCCAGGGGTGGGCTGCCATGGGGCGGGCACCCAGGGGTCCGAGCCCCCCCAAACCCATGGGGCGGGCACCCAGGGGTCCGAGCCCCCCCAGACCCATGGGGTGGGTGCCGAGGGGTCCGAGCACCCCCAAACCCATAGGGTGGGCACCCAGGGGTCTGAGCCCCCCCAAACCCATGGGGTGGGCACCCAGGGGTCCGAGCCGCCCCAGACCCGTGGGGCAGGCCCCTAGGGGTCTGAGTCCCCCCCAAACCCTTGGGGTGGGCACCCAGGGGTCCATCCCTCCCCAAACCCATAGGGTGGGCACCCAGGGGTCCATCCCTCCCCAAGCCCGTGGGGTGGGCACCCAGGGGTCCGAGCCCCCCCAGACCCGTGGGGCAGGCCCCCAGGGGTGGGTTGCCGTGGGGCGGGGGCTGACGGGGGCCGCAGGCCTGCCCGCTGAACCGCAGCCCGTGGTGCGGGGCGGGCGGCAGCCGGCAGCAGGCCTGGCAGGACTTCTCGCGCTGCTTCACGCCCGCCGTCACCGAGGTGGTGGAGTTCGCCAAGAGCATCCCCGGCTTCCAGGCCCTGGGCCAGCACGACCAGGTGCTGCTGCTCAAGGCCGGCACCTTCCAGGTGAGCGTGCCGCGCGTGTGAGCGTGCCCCGCGTGCGAGCGTGCCGCGCTGAGCGTGCCCGCGCTGCCCCGCACACCTGGCACGGCTGGGTGTGCGTGTGTGTGCGTGTGCCCACGCGTGTGTGCAGCACTGCTCCGTGTGTGCAGCACGCCCGGGGGCGTGCGTGTGTCTGCGTGTGTGCACGCGTGTGCGCGGCACTGCTGGGGTTGTGCACGCACGTGTGCACAGCACTGCTCTGCGTGTGCGGCTCTGCGTGTTTGCGCGTAGCTCCTTGTCTCTGCAAAGCGCAGCCGGCACAGGCCCGTCTCCGTGCGTGTTTGCACTTGTCTGTGTTTGCACAGCACGGTGTGTGCGTGTGCAAATCTGTGTGTGCATCTCTGTGTGTCTTTGCCCCGTCTTGCTCTGTGTGTGCATCTCCGTGTGTGTTTACCCAGCCCTCTGCTACATGTGCACATCCCCACGTGCGTGCAAAGCACACGCCACGCATGCACACCTCCCGGCTTGTGTGCAAAGCACACGCCGTGCATGCAGACATCCCTGCGTGCGTGCAAATCACACTGCATGTGCACACCTCCCCGTGAGTGTGCAAAGCACACACCATACGTACACACATCCCTGCATGCGTGCAAAGCACACGCCACGCATGCACGCCTCCCCGCGAGCGTGCAAAGCACATGCCACACATGCAGACATCCCTGTGTGTGCGTGCAAAGCACACGCCACGCATGCACGCCTCCCCGCGAGCGTGCAAAGCACATGCCACACATGCAGACATCCCTGTGTGTGCGTGCAAAGCACACGCCACGCATGCACGCCTCCCCGCGAGCGTGCAAAGCACATGCCACACATGCAGACATCCCTGTGTGTGCGTGCAAAGCACACGCCACGCATGCACGCCTCCCCGCGAGCGTGCAAAGCACATGCCACACATGCAGACATCCCTGTGTGTGCGTGCAAAGCACACGCCACGCATGCACGCCTCCCCGCGAGCGTGCAAAGCACATGCCACACATGCAGACATCCCTGTGTGTGCGTGCAAAGCACACGCCACGCATGCACGCCTCCCCGCGAGCGTGCAAAGCGCGTGCGGCACACCGGGCCCGCTCCCCGCAGGTGCTGATGGTGCGCTTCTCGGCGCTCTTCCACCCGGCGCAGAAGGCCCTCACCTTCCTCAGCGGCGACACCTACTCGCTGAGCAGCCTGCGGGCGCTGGGCATGGGCGCCCTCCTCGACGCCATGTTCGACTTCAGCGAGAAGCTGGCGGCGCTGGCGCTCGACGCGCAGGAGCTCGCGCTCTTCATGGCCGTGGTGCTGCTGTCGGCGGGTGAGCGGCGGCGGCGGGGGGCCGGGGGGCCGGGGGGGCGGCACGGCGGGGCGCTGACGGCCGTCCCCGTCCCGCAGAGCGGGCGGGCATCGCGGCGGCCGAGGCGGTGGAGGCGCTGCAGGAGACGCTGCTGCGGGCGCTGCGGGCGCTGCTGGCCCGCCGGCGCCCCGAGGACGCCGGGCTCTTCGCCCGCCTGCTGCTGCGCCTGCCCGACCTGCGCAGCCTCAACAGCCAGCACGCCGAGAAGCTCCTCGCCTTCCCCATCGAGCCCTGAGCCCCCGCGAGCTGCCACCCCCCCGGGGACGGGGACGCCCCACCGCCCTGGAGACACTCCAGGGGCAAGGATGCCCCATGGCCTTGGAGATGCTCCATGGATGGGGACAACCCATGGCCTTGGGGACACCCCAGGGACGAGGACACCCCATGGCCTTGGAGATGCACCAGGGATGGGGACACCCCATGGCTGCGAGGACACCCCAGGGATGAGGACACCCCACGGCCTTGGAGGTGCTCCAAGGATGGGGACATCCCATGGCCTTGGAGATGCTCCAGGGACGAGGACACCCCATGGCCTCAGGAACGCCCCAGGAATGAGGACGCCCCATGGCCTTGGAGATGCTTCTGGGATGGAGACGCCCCGGGGACAAGGACGCCCTGGGGACGGGGGCACCCCATGGCCTCAGGGATGCCCCAGGGATGAGGATGCCCCATGGCCTTGGAGATGCCCCAGGGACAGGGGTACCCCATGGCCTTGGGGACATGTTGGGGACAGGAGCACCCCAGGGACGGGGGCGCCCTGTGGCCTTGGGGATGCCCCAATGATGATGGCACTCTGGGGACGACGGTGGCCTGTGATCTTGGGGATGCCCCGGTGACGATGGCACCTCAATGACGATGGCATCCAGGGGATGATGGCAGTCCAACAATGGCACCTCGGGGACACCCTGGGGACGATAGTGCCACCAGATGGCACCACCAGATGGCAATGGCTCCCCAGGGGTGATGGCACCCCCATGATGATGGCACCCTGGGGACAATGGCATCCTGATGACGATGGTGCCCTGCGGCCTCGGGGATGACCCACGGCCTTGGGGACACCCCGGGGGCGATGGCACCCTGGTGGCAATAGCACCCCGATGATGATGGCGCCTCCAATGGTGATGGCATCCCAGGGATGATGGTGGCCTGGGGACGACGGCACCCTGATGACGATGGCACCCCGATGATGATGGCACCCTGGGGACAGTGGCACCCTTGGACACATATCAGCACTGGGGGGGGGTTGGGGTGGGTGAAACTTTGCACTTTGGGGTCAGGGCGCCGCTGCCGCAGAGGGTTTATTTTTTGTCTAATCTTGAAGTGCAATAAAGGAAATATTAAACAGGAGGTGGGCGGAGCGCTGGGGCTGGGGCCGCGGCCGCGCAGGAGGGCCCCGCCGCCGCCCCACGGCTGCCCCATGGCTGCCCCACGGCCACCCTGCAGTCCCCACAGCCACCCCATGGCTGCCCCACGGCACCCACAGCCCTCCCACGGCCGCTGCACAGCCTCCATGGCTGCTCCGTGACTGCCCCACGGCAGGCCCATGGTCCCCACAGCCCCCACAGCTGCCCCATGGCCCCCACGGCTGCCCCACAGCCGCCCCACGGCCCTGCCACAGCACCCATAGCCCCCCCAGTTGCCCCATGGCTGCTCTGACTGCCCTGTGGCCACCCCACGGGCTTCCCGTGGTCCCCACGGCCGCCCCATGGGCCCTATAGCCACCCCATGGCCCCCACGGCTGCCCCACGGCCGCCATGACAGGCCTCGGCCTGGCCCTGTGCAGCCACCGTAGTCGCCGTGGCAACAGTAGGGTGCGTTGCCATGGTGATGGCAGGTTTCTCATCCCCCCCCAGGGTGGTACCGTTATGGGGATGGGAGGTCCGTCATTTTGGGGGAGGGGGGGCGTTATTGGGGGGTCAAAGGTCAGGGACAGGGGAAAGGTCACTCTGGGAGGGCGGGGTGAGCGCGGGGCCCGTGTCACGTGACGCCTGCCAAGATGGCGGCGGCGGCTTCGGCCGCGGCGACGCGGAAGCGGAAGTGGATGCGCGGGGGCGCCGGGAGCGCGCGGCCTCTCCCCCCGCAGAGGGGCAGGTGGGGCCGGGAGGGGCCCGGGCGGTGGCATGGGGCGGGGGGGGGGGGCACCGCGTGGGGCCCCGGGGGGGCCCTGGGGGGGCCGCGTGGGGCCGGGTCTGTGGGGACCCTGAGGGGCGCTATGGGGCCGCGTGGGGCCGGGTCTGTGGGGACACTGAAAGGGGTCCAAGGGGGCTGTGTGGGGCCAAAGCTTGCAGGCTGTGGGGCTGTGTGGGGCTGTCCTGTGGGGTCACTGAGAGAGGCCCTATGGAACTGTGTGGGGCTAGAGGCTGTGGGTCTCCGGGAGGGGCTCTGTGGGGCTGGGGGGGGCCCACTGAGGAGCCCTATGGGGGCTGTGGGGCCGGGGGGGCCTCTGTGAGAGGGGCTGGGGGGTCAGCGCAGTGAGGACGTATAGGTCAGGGGGCTGTGGGGACATATAGGGCAGCAGTGGGGTGAGCTGGGGGGCCCCAGGTCAGGCGTAGGGAGGGGGCTGCCGGGGACGCTGCAGCCCCTCTGCCAGCGGCGGGGATGGACCCTCACCCTCCTCCCTCATGACAGGGGACATCCAGGACGGTGCCCGGGCCCGGCTGAGCCCCCGGGACCGCCTGGCCCCCCAGAGGCCACCCCCCGCCCAGGCGAGTGGGACCAGCGCCGGGGCCAGCCGGCGGCCTTGGCTCCCTGCCCCACTCACCGCGGTTCCACTTACTGATTTTTGTAAAGTCACCTGGGAAGAGCTGGAGGCGGTAGAACAGGGAAACCAGAGGTTTTGGTTTTTTAGGATGTTCAGTTTTTAGGATGCTTTAATGCACCTGCTCAGACCCTTGGTGCAGGAGCAAGGCTAAACCCTGGCAGGCCGATCTGGAGCCTGTCAGCCCTCCCAGCGTGTCACGTGCTTTTTCTCACCCCAAGGACGATCCCATCCCCACAGGGCTTAAAAAAACCAGGATGTGACTTTATTTTTCCTGCCCTTAAACAGTTTTTCTGTTCGCAATTTGCCCTGAACCCGTTGGCTTTCTGGGCAGGCACAAAGAGTCTGAAACCAGCTGCGCTGCCGCTGGCCTCGTCCCCACTGCGGACCGTGTCCGTGAGGGCTCGGCGGGCTCGTGGCGCGGCCGGGCCAGGGCGGTGGGTCGCTGTGGGCCGCACTCCCGCCATGCTGCAGCTTCGTGTCTTGGCAGAGGGGCAGAAATTCGTGCGAGACGGGGGTGGAGGGTCGAGTTTGTCCTTCAAAATGGAGGGAGAAAAGGCAGCAGCCTCCACAGAGCAGGTTGTCGCTGCTTGGAAGCAGATGGAGGAAGGACGATCGCGGCGGCGCTGCGGGATGGGCTTTGCGCTCTCCGTGTCTAAGTGACGGCGTTTGTGGCGCTGCCTTTACGGAGACCGGTCTGTGACCGGCCAGACCAGCGTCCCGTGGAGGTCTTCCTCCTCCTCAGACCAAGTTTCGTAGCTGCTTCGCAGTTGCTTCAGGGCCGCCCCTGCAGCGTGGTGCAGCCGGGTGTCACGGCGTTTTCTTCTCCTCCCCAGGAGCTCCGCGGTAGCCGCCTCCCGGAGATGCCCGCGGCGCTCTGAGGCACCATGCTCTTCACCGCCTACGCCGCCTTCGCCGTCCTCTTGGCCGTGTGCTTGGGCTTGGAGCTCTCCGCCTGCCGCTCCAAGCTCACCGGCAGCGCCTGCACCAACCCGGCCTTCCTCCGCTTCCAGCGGGACTACTACCAGGTGTACTGCCTGGCCCTGGC
Organism: Dromaius novaehollandiae; assembly: GCF_036370855.1. Taxonomy (NCBI): domain Eukaryota; kingdom Metazoa; phylum Chordata; class Aves; order Casuariiformes; family Dromaiidae; genus Dromaius; species Dromaius novaehollandiae. The sequence continues at coordinate 3,542,465 of NC_088125.1, read as the reverse complement.
CGCCGACTGGCTGCAGGGCCCCTACCTCTACAAGCTCTACCAGCACTACCGCTTCCTGGAGGGGCAGATCGCCATCATCTACGTGTGCGGCTTCGCCTCCAGCGTCCTCTTCGGGCTGGTCTCCACGTCCCTGGTGGACTGGCTGGGCCGCAAGAAATCCTGCATCCTCTTTTCTTTGACCTACTCCGTCTGCTGCCTCACCAAGCTCTCCTGGGATTACTTTGTCCTGGTGGTCGGGAGGATATTAGGCGGCTTGTCCACAGCGCTCCTCTTCTCCGCCTTCGAGGCCTGGTACATCCACGAGCACGTGGAGCGCTACGACTTCCCGGCGGAGTGGATCCCCGCCACCTTCTCGCGAGCTGCTTTCTGGAACAACGTCATCGCCGTCGGGGCCGGGGTGGTAGCCAACTTCTTTGCGGAGTGGCTGGGCCTGGGCCCGGTGGCCCCGTTCATGGTATCCATCCCCCTCCTCATGCTGACGGGCATCTTTGCCATGAAAAACTGGGACGAGAACTACGGGAAGAAGCGGGCGCTCTCCAAGACCTGCATGGACGGCTTGAAGTGCCTCCTCTCGGACCGGCGCGTGCTGCTCCTGGGCACCATCCAGGCTTTGTTTGAGAGCGTCATCTACATCTTCATCTTCCTGTGGACACCCGTGCTGGATCCTCACGGCCCACCCTTGGGCATCGTCTTCTCCAGCTTCATGGCAGCCAGCATGGTGGGCTCTTCTCTCTATCGGATTGCCATCTCCAAAAGGTACCACCTCCAGCCCATCCATGTCCTCTCGCTCTCCGTCCTTATGGTTTTCTTCTCCCTCTTCATGCTCACTTTCTCCACCAACCCGGGCCAGGAGAGCCCTTCGGAGTCCTTCCTGGCTTTCTTGCTCATCGAGCTCTCCTGCGGTCTCTACTTCCCCGCCATGGGCTTCCTCCGGCGGAAGGTGATCCCGGAGAAGGACCAGGTGGGCGTGCTGAACTGGTTCCGCGTCCCCCTGAACCTGCTGGCCTGCCTCGGCATGCTCATCCTCCACGACAGCGACTACAAGACGGGCACCAGGAGCATGTTCACCATCTGCTCCGTGCTGATGGTGATGGCGCTGCTCGCCGTCGTCAGCCTCTTCACCGTCGTCCGCAACGACGCGGAGCTCCGGCTGCCCGCTCCGCAGGGACAGACGGACCCGTCTTCCCCCGAGCTCTGACGACGGCAAAGTCGGCACCGTGCGCGGCGGCTGTGAGCTCGGGGGACCGAGGATCGCCTGTGTCCGACCCCGAGACTCCTGCACTGCTGGAGGGGGTCCGCGGAGCCCGGCGAGGGGAAGCGGCTGTGACCGGTCAATGCTCGCTGTAGGAACACCGTCACAGCTGACAACAGCGCGGGTGAACCCCTGGCTGACCGGTGATTCCCAAAGCCTCCCAACCCCGGCTGCCTCCCTCTCCTTCCTCGCGTCTTCTCCTGTGCAGCTGCCAAGCGGCCGAGGCGGCGGGGAAGGCCGTTGTGGCGGGCGGAGCATCGGAAGCGCCCGGCGCCGGGCTCCTCGGGATAGCGGGAGGCGACAAGGCGCTGCTGGTGCCGGCTGCGTTACCCCGGTGCTCCGCGCGCCGAGCTCGGCAGCCCTCTCGCCTGTTTGTTCTGGTTTTTAAAAAAGAAAATAAAAAGTGTTTCCTCAGATCTCTTCTGCCCATCGTGGACAGCCTGTTGCACGAGGATCTCTGCACGCGCAGGCAGCCTGTTGCACGCTTTCCTGCACACCAGCACTTCATTGCACACTGATCCCCCTGCTCTCGCACCCCGTTGCACAAGGATCACTGCACAGTGGCACCTTATTGCACGCTGATCTCTGCACGCTGGCTCCTCGTTGCAGAAGCGCCTGTTGTACACTGATCTGTGTGCACACCAGCTCCCCCTTGCACAGGGGTCCCTGCACAGCAGCTCACTGTTGCACACTCATCAATGTGCACAGAGGTCTGTGCACACTGATACCCATTCCACTCCCATATGCAGGCTCCCTGTTGTGCAAGACTCTGTGCACACAGGCTTCTTTTGCACGCTGATCGGTGTGCACACTGGCTCCTCACTGCACAGTGGTCTGTGTGCACACTCGTCTGTGCACACTCATCTGTGCGCACAGCAGCTCCCCATTGCAAAGGGGTCCGTGCCCCCAGGCACCACGTCACACACCTGCACGTGTGCACAGTGGCTCCCTCCTGCACTGCTCCTGTCCGTGCTACAGCAGCTCCCTGTTGCACACCCACGGGTGTGCACACCGGCTCCCCGTTGCACAAGGGTCCGTGCACACCGGTGCCTCGCTGGCAGCTCCCCTACGCGCATGCGCCTCCCCGGCGCGGACTACAACTCCCGGCGTGCAGCGCGCGGGCGTGGGGGGGCGGTGCCGCGCGCTGATTGGCTGCGGCGGAGATTTGAACTGGGCGCGCGGCCGGGGCCGGGCGGCTGCGGGCAGTGACGCGTGAGTGTGGGGGGCGTCCGGGGGGGCTGCGGGCCCCAAGGGGGCTGGGAAGCGGGCCCCAAAGGGGGGGTCGGTGGGGCTGTGTGCACCTGAGGGTCTGGGGGGGGCTGCAGGCCCTGGTAGGGGCCTGAGAGCGGTTGAGGGGCTCTGAGTGGGGCTGAGGGGGGGCTGCAGGCCCCGGGGGGAGGGGAAGAAGTGGCGCTGGGGGGACTGGGAGCGCTGGAGGGGTGGGAGATGGGGTTGGGGGGGGCTGCAGGCCCTGGGAGGGGGCTGGGAAGTGGGGCTGGGGGGACTGGGAGCACTTGAGGGGTGGGAGATGGGGTTGGGGGGGGCTGCAGGCCCTGGGAGGGGGCTGGGAAGTGGGGCTGGGGGGACTGGGAGCATTTGAGGGGTGGGAGTGGGGCTGGGGGGTCTGCAGGCCTCGGGTGGAGGGGAAGAAGAGGGGCTGGGGGGACTGGGAGCACCTGAGGGGCTGTGAGTGGGCTTGGGGGGCCTGTAGGCCCTGGTAGGGGGGCTGGGAAGTGGGGCTGGGGGGGACTGGGAGCACTTGAGAGATGCGAGTGGGGCTGGGGGGGCTGCAGGCTGCAGGGGGATACATGAACACTTGTGGGGCTGGGGCCATGCAGGCCTATGGGGGGCTGTAGCTGGGGCTTGGGGGAGTTGCTGTCTACGGGGGGGGGCTGGGAAGGGGGCTGGGGGGCTGCAAGTGCTTGTGGGGCCGGGGAGCAGGGCTGCAGGCCCTGGGGCGAGCTCCCTGCTGCCTCTCTGCTCGGGTGACACCGGGCAGCCATGAGGGACCCCCCGGTGGGGGGGGGGGAGTGCGGCCTCCCCCCACCCTGACCCGTCCCCCCCACGTCGCAGGCCAGCGGCAAGATGATGCGCCTCAAAGGAGCCGACTTCGTGGCGCGGACGTGCAGCCGGGAGGAGACGGAGGCGCTGCTCTCGGAGCTGACGGTGAGCGTCGGGGCGGCCCCCCAAGCCGCGACAGCGCGTGTCGGGGCGCTGACGGTCTCTCCCCTCCAGGGATGCCTCGCCGGCGCCCCGGGAGACTCGGCCGGGCCGACCCAGCCGTCGCGGCAGAGCGTGGTGTGCGACAGGGTGCTGCGAGCCTGCGTCCAGCAGCTGGGGCAGCCGGGGCCCGGCGCCGCGCACGCCGCCAGCCTCGTGTCGCTGGCTGAGGCCGCTTGCCGGGGCTACGTCGCCGCGACGCCCCAGCCCGCTCCCCTCTACCTGGAGAAGATCCTCTACCACCTCCTGAGGAACGCGGTGGCCCGGGGGGCCGGCGATGCCTGCTGGAGGGCGGCCGAGCTCCTCCGCGCCCGGCTGCTGACGTACCGGCCCCGCCGGGCACCCGCCGAGGACTTCGCGGCCGTCGTCCGCAGCGGTTTCGGCGTGCTGTGGAACGGCGCGGAGGCCCTGGCCGAAGCCACCCGGGCGCCGGAGGAGGGCAGGGCTGTGCTTTCAGCTCGTCTGCGGGCCCTGCGCTTCCTGCTGCTGCTGGAGGAGGACGGGGCTGCCCTGCTGCCGCAGGAGCCTCCCTTCCTCACCTCCCAGGCTGCTCGCCAGGCCGCCGCGGCCGCCCTCATGTTCGAAGCCCGGCGGACGCCCCTCGGCGCGGACGATGCCGTCTTCCTCAGCCGGCAGCTCGCCGGCTGCTTGCTCGCGGCGCTGCGGGAGGGATGCGGCGCGGCGGAGCCGCCGAGCCCGCAGCGGTGCCTGTGCTTCTTCGAGCTCACCTTGGAGCGCTGCCGGCGTCTTTGCAAGAGCGGCTGCTACGGGGAGGCCCTGGAGGCCGTGGAGGAAGCCCGCGGCTTTCTGGGCGCAGCGAGTAGCTCGGCGAAGTCCTTTAACGACCCCCTGGCTCTGCTGGAGGCCGGGGTCCGGCTGAGCCGGGTGCTGGCCGGGAGCGCGGGCGAGGCAGGGCCGCCCTTTGCGCGGGCGGCCGCCGCGCTGGGTGCCGCGGCGAAGGTCTCGGAGCGGTTCGTCCGGGTGCTGGCCGAGAGCTGCCAGCTGGTCGTCTCGTCCCTCGGCGGCTACGTGAAGAGCAGCGAGCGGAGGCCCTTCGGGCGGGAGGACGTTCTCGGCCTCTGCGCCTTCACGGAGGGCTACTGCCGCGTCCTCCACCGGCTTCTGGAGAGGGTAAGGCCCCAGCCGGGAGCAGGGAGGCTGCCCAGTGCACGCTGTCTCGCTCATCAGAGCAGCGGGAGGGCTGGTAACCGTGTTCTAGACTTGTTGGGCAGGCTGTTGCACCGGTGGAGCAGCTCTGCCTGGCATCTCTGTCCTTTCCAGCACCACCACCGGTGCCTGGTGCCGCCAGGACCATGAGGACACTGTTTTCTTTCCTCCCCTCTGCAGATTCCTCCCGACAGCGTTAAACAGCAGCTTGCGGTGAAACAGCTGCTCTACCACAGCCTCCAGCTCTTCACCAGCGTGGCGTACGACGCCTTCCAGTGCTCCCAGGTACCGGCGGTGAAGGGGACGGTCCCCAGCGTAGGGACATTAGACCCTGGCTGAGCCGCAAGCACGATGCTGGGAAGCCTCCTTGTTCCAGGGCGGCAGGCTGGGCTCCCCAGTGCTTTTGGCAACGTGGCTGAGGCCTGGAGCCCCTCGGAGGGCTCTCGTTGGCCCCCGCCGCGCTTCTCTCCCGCTAACTGTGGCCCTTGTGCAGGCAGCCGGGTGGCCCGGCCTGGAGCGGCTGGTGGGGGTTTGCCGACGGACCGTGGCGCGGATGCTGGCGGCGCTGGAGGGGCTCCCTGCCAGCGAGCGGGCCGAGTACCTCGACGTCACCGGTCAGTGTCCCCGTGGTGGCAGGGGAGCCCGGAGCCGGCTCCTGGGCACTGACCTGGGTCAGATGTGCCACCTCCTAGGACAGTGACCGGGCCCCTTCCCCCTGCTTGATGCCCCTAGTTAGGGGGCGCAGCTCAGCATCCGCCTCACCCCGGGCAGCTCAGGGCTTGGGGAGCATCAGGTCCTGTGCCGCAAAGCGTCTAGCTTGTGGGGTTAGGGCAGAGGGTGTTAGTCCCTGCTGGATGACGGAAGAGGGTGACATCCACCTTCCAGGGCACCTTTAATGCTTGGATTTTTCTCCATGACAGCGTCATGCACGTTTAAGCTGGCCTACATCTTCTACAGCCAGAATCTTCACGAGGAGGCCACCTCCGTCTCCGAGCTCTTCTGCAGGAGGCTGGAGATGGCAGACGCCTATAAATACCCGGAGATACCCCCGGAAAGGGTGAGTAGCCGCACGAGGGGCTGCAGCGTGGGTCTCAGCTCGCCGAGGGAGGTGGAGGAGCAATTCTGCAGGGTGCTGAGCCCGTCCTACCGCGCCGTTCGCGCTCTCCCTGCAGCTGCACAGATGCTTCAGGCTGCAGGTGGAGAGCTACCGCAAGCTGGGCCGGTTCGAGAGGGCCCTGGCGTCCGTCGTCCAGTGGCTGGCCGCCCTGCGGGGCAGCATCCAGGAGCAGATGGCGGAGCCCATCACTTTCTGGGCCAGAGTCAAAACAGAAGCCGCGAAGCAGGGGGCCGAGGAGATGCAGCTACGGTAAGGCAGGACCTGGGCGCTCTGGGCTCTGTGTGTGCGCGGAGCCCCCCAGACAGCACCCGTTCCCTAGGACCCTGAAGGATGGCCTGGAGGGGCACCGCCTGGACGCGGGGACCTTGGTGGCCGTGCTCTTTGAGGAGCTGAAGGCCTACAAGACCGTGCGGGCCAACACGGGGCAGGAGCGCTACAACGTCGTCTGCGACCTGCTGGAGATCTGCTCGGAGGAGAGCGGCCGCCTGCACCAGCGGGCCGTCGGCTTGGTGGAGCTGGCCCAGGTCTTGTGTTATCACGACTACGCGGCGCACACCAACTGGTGAGCGGACACAGGCGTGCTGGGAGAGCTGCTGCCAAATGTGGCTCTGTCCTGTGTCTCTGGGAGCCCTGAAAGAGCCTTTGAGGGTACTCGAGGGATTTAAGAGGTTTAGGGGTGCTATTGCTGATCTAGGTGTGTCTTAAGGCATAGGGTATATATTTCTTTCCCTAAAATACTCCAGGAGTTTTGGGTGCAGAAGGCTGTGTTTCTAATCCCTCTCTCTGGCAGCTCCTCCTTGGACTCGATCCGAGAGGCCTTGCGGCTGCTGGAGTCGGTGCCCAGCACTGCCCAGAACCAGGACGAGCTCCTCGACGACCGAGCGCAGGCCTTGCTCTGGCTGTACATCTGCGCCCTGGAGTCCAAACTGGAGGAGGTAGGTGAGGGGCAGTGAAGGGGAGCTGCAGCAGCTGCTGATGGGTGGCCCAGGTCTGGAGAAGCTGCGGTGATCCTAGGGAGATCCACAACTGCTCTGTGCACCTGCCTAATGCATCTCCTCTGAACTCAGCAGTTAGGAGGAAGAGCAGCTCCCCACCCTCCCGAAACCCCCCACACTGCCAGTACTCCCAGTTATGCCCAACTGGTGTGGGCAAGCCTGGTGCCTCCTGGCTGAAGTCCCTGCCTATGGAAAATGCCCCCATCAGCCCTTCCCTGCTCAGCCCTCTCCCTTTGCCGAGGGCACCAAAAGCCCTCCCGCAGCCCCAGCAGGGCCCCAAGGGCTGCAAGCCCTGCCTGTGTCTCCTAACGTGCGCTGCTGCTGCCTCCTAACCTGCCGCAGAGCATAGAGAGGGAGCAGAGAGTCAAAGCTCAGGGGCAGAAGCACCTGGATGACTTTGAGCCCAACGACCTCAACTACGAAGACAAGCTGCAGGAGGACAAGTTCCTGTACGACGGCATCGCCTTCAATCTGGCTGCAGAGTCTGGTGAGCACGTGGCAGGTCTGAGCCTCCTGTGTTGGGGAAAAGGCCCCTTCAGCCAGCGAGGTTCCTCTGCCCGAGGAAGGAACGGCAGTGGGGTTGATGTGGGGAGGGAGGTGAACACCAGGAGATGCTCACCTGCAGGTCTGCCCCATGGAAGAGCAGGGAAATGCCTGGAATTGCTTTTCCTCTCTGCTCTGTTACCCCTGCGCATCCAGGCTGGGAGGGGTGGTGGTGGTGGTGGTGGTAGCTGTGGCTTGGTCTTCCTGGAGAAGCTGCTCAGACCCGCGACGTGTCCTTAGCTCAGTCCCAGAGCCTGGACGAGGCCTTTGCCTTGTGGAAGCAGCTCCTGGAGAAGGGAGTTCCCAGCGTGCGCAGCCTGGAGCAGACCACGGTCTCCCTGTACCTCATGGCAGCTCTCTACAGGCTGATGGCCAAGGTAACGCTGCTGCGGGCTTGGCCGGCTGCGTAGCAGAGACAGCCAGAGGCAGAGCAGCCTCCGCAGGCGCGTAGCATCCCTCTGAGATCGTCTCCGAGCGTAACCGCGTGGGTTTTCCTGCCGCCAGCCCCTGCAGGCCCTGGAGAGCTACCTCCTGGTCAGATCCCTGTGCAGCGCGCTCGGAGACAGCCTGGGCATGGCCGGTGCCTTGTGCCAGATCACCAAGCTGCTCTTCCAGCTGGAGTGTCCCGGCTACGCCAAGGCAAGTACAGGGCAGCTGGACACGGCTGGGTGAACTCGGCCGCTCTCCCGAGGCCGCAGCCCTCACGCCGTTGTCTCCTTCCAGCTCTTCCTGGAGGAGACGGAGTCCTGCTTGCAGAAGGCCGACAGCAGCTGCAATTCCTACCTGCTGCTGAAGCAAACGTGCCTTCTGCTCCGCAGCCAGCTCTGCTGCGCCAGCCACCAGGTACCTCTGCGAGGGCTCCTCCGCCGGGGAGACCTGGCTGCCTGGGGTGGGCTAAAAACCCTTTTCTGCCTGTGATGTGGGCCAGAGAGCAAGAGGAGCTCAGCAGCGCTCTGGGAGTCCTCACTACCTCTTGCTAGCAACCATAGCCCACTGTGGTGGACCTGGAGACATCCTGGACCCTGAATGGTGACAGTTTTCCTCCTCTGTTGATCTCTGCTTCTGCATCCAGATTGAAGAAGGCCTTGCCCTGCTGCTGGAAGTGCTGCAGAACCCAGCTCTGCAGAAGATTGCAAAGGTCTGGTACCTGCTCCGAGCCCACGTCCTTCAGTTAACGGCCGTCTACCTGAGCCTTCCTGCCGCCCGCCTCTCGCCGGAGCTCAGGCAGCAGATCTTTGCTCAAGGTGGGTTGCTGGGGGCCTGGTGGATGTGTCAAAAACCCCGCAGTGAGCCCCAGAGTGGTGGAAGAGCTGTAGGGGATGGGGGCAAAGCTCAACCTCTTGGTTTCTCCAAATCAGCTAGAAACAAGCCCCTGTTTGGGGTAGGAGGAGGGAAGCTGGAGTCTGCCTGGCTCTGCAGAGTTCTGCTGGAGTCTCTCCCACTGTGCTGTGTTGGGGCTGGGGAGGGATGACCTGGTCTCGTGCCAGGCAGAGTGCTGATGTCCATGACCACTCTCGTGCAGGGTGGAGGACGCCCGAGACTGCTCTCACTGAAGCCCACAAGTTCTTCCGTAGCATCATCCTTCTGCTGATGGGCAGCAACGTGCTGGGCTCTCACAAGACCGCGTCAGATGTCCAGTTTGTGGATTACGGTGGGTTTTATTTGCTTGTGTGGACTGAAAGGCAGCTGCTCCTTAGGCAAGGAGCCAAGTCCTTCCAGCCTCCCCGGGGAGGGCAGCTCTGGTCACCTGCCTGTCCTCCCTTGCAGGGGACAACCTGCTGCAGAAGTGGCAGGTGCTGGCCGACCTGCTGGCCTGCTCGGAGCAGCTCGTGGCCCTCCTCAGCAGGGTGGAGATGGTGTGCGAAGCCAAAGCCTTCTGCCTGGAGGCTGTCAAGCTGGCAATGAAACTGCACGCGATCCGGTGGTGAGCGACCTTCCCTGCGCCCGGGGGACCCGTGGACGGGGCCACGCTGGCCTCGGTGGGAGGGTTGGCTGCTTCTCGGCTCTGTCGGGAGCAAGCAGCTGCTCTAGACTGTCCTGGGGTATGTTATCCCGTGGGTTTAGCTTGCCGGGTCGGACACAGCTCCTTGCTGTCTGCCTCCCTCCAGCGCGGCACCGGGGATGTGGCTGTCGGGGGGGCTCTGAGTGCTGTGTCCCCCCAGGTGTGCCACCTTCCTCGTGCTGAAGGCCCAGCTGGAGCTGCAGCGCAGCGAGCCGGAGCTGAGCCGCTCCGACCTCCAGCAGGCCCTGTTCCTCCTGGAGTCCGGCACCGGTGAGTTCCCATCCCGGCTCGAAGGAGAGAAGGGGACGGGGTAGACGTGAGCTCTGAGCCTGGGCAGCGCCCGGGACGCTGCTTGTGCCAGCTTTTTGGGGTGAAAGATCCGCTCGGTGCAGATGCTCCCGGAGCAGCTGGTTCCCTTGCCCCAGATGTGGAGGGAGGCTTGGTGCTGGGCACAAAACTCGGCGAACCGTGTTTCAGCCCGAGTGACCTCCCCAGGTGATAAAGGCCCAGCCAGGCTCCTCCTGGGGAGCAGAAGCACTGGGTTGAAAGCTGGGGAGCACTGGAATATCCGTCCCTTCTCCATGGCAGCCCTCCTGGGAGAGGCAACGCAACGGGAGCTGGCGTTGCGGTTCAGGAGAGCTGTGCGGGAAGAGCGTCGGACTAACCCGTCTCTCCCCTCGCTCTGCAGAGTTTGAAGCCAGCGAGAAGCAGCAAGGGCAGATGAAGATCCTGCCGCGGAAGGGCAAGCCTGAGGGCCGGAGGCAGCGGGATCCCGGCTCGGACCCCCCCAGGGAAGAGGAGGGCTTTCTGAAGGGCCCCGCGCTCGAGTTTGTGGCCACGGTGAGCGGGCCGGAGAAGGCCGCTGCCCTCACCACGTCGCCGGAGCTGAAACCCAAGCCGAGGAGACGCCTGGCCTTCCTCGCCCACCCCTCCACGTGCTCCTGCTGCCTGTGCTCCGACCTGACCCTCTCGGCTCTCTGCCTCCGCTGGCTGCTCTCCTGCGCCCAGGGCGAGCTGGCGGCGGGCGGCACGGCCGAGGGGCTCGGCCTGCTCCGGGCCACGCTGCGACGCTGCGCCACCGTGACCGCCCGCTTCGCCGCCGTGCTGCGGGACAAGCCGTGGGGCGGCCCCGCGGCGGCGGCCGGCCGGGCCCTGCCTGCGCTGGAGCTGCTGGACGATCTCGTGGCCACCGGCTACGCCACGCTGGCCTCCCAAAGCCTGGCCGGCCCCCAGCCCCAGGAGAAGCTGTGGGAGCACCTGGAAGCTGGCCTGACCTTCCTGGCGTCCCGGCGGCCTCACCTGCCCGGCCTGGAGGTCTCCAGGGCCACCCTGCTGCTTGCCAAAGCCGTTGCCGCCATTTGCCGCCTGGCCTCCAAGCGCGGGGGCTCCGTGGCCGGCGTCTTCTCCAGCGCGTGGGCCTGGCAGCCCCCGCTGACTCCTACGGAGCCCAAAGAGTCGGTCGCATCCAAGGCGCTCAAGACGGACGAGGCTGTGCCCCAGAGGAGCAAGAGCAAGAAGGTGACAGTGACAGTGCCAGCACCGGGGCCCAAGCCCAGGGTGAAGAAGAGCCAGAGAGCAAAGCCGCTGGCTGCAGCGGATGCGGACGACGTCTTCGCTCTGGGCGACTTGGACACCGAGGTGCCTCCCATCGTTATCCGGCCGGTGACGATGCCCTGCACCCCGCGCCAGAAGCCCTGTCCCCCCGCCAAGACGCGCGCCCCGGCAGCTGCGGCAGCCCCAGGCCCCAGGGCTCCCTTCACGGTGTTCAGCGAGTCCTCCCCGCCGGCCGGCAAGGCCCGGCTCCTGAAAGCCCCCAGAGCCGTGGGCAGAGTCAAGTCTCGCCTGAAGGTAAGCGGGGAGCGACGGGGCTCCAGCGTGACCCCCCTGGGTCTCTGCTCCCTGGGGAAAGAGGAGAAAAGCTGTTCCCCTCCCTTTTCCATCCTACTCCTTGTAAATCCCTGCAGCCGAGTGCTCCCGCATCCCCTCTGCGGGTGGGGGCTTGGCCCTGCCTCCGAGCCAGGTGAGGCTGGGAGGGTTTTGAGTGCGTTGCAGGCTGTTAGGTGCCCTGTTCCCATCTGGGGCACCAGATAACGGGTCTGCGTGCGGCCTGGGCCTCAGCCGGAGCTTTGGAGCTGTTGTCTCTGCTGCCCCGGCCACGCGAGGAGGCCGGAGGGCGACGCAGCCGTGGGATTTGGGGGGCTATGAGCGTGCAGAGCTCGATGGGAGCTGCTCCGTCTCAGCGCTGCTCACCGTCTCAGCAGCGATGCCTCCGTGTCCCTCCGGTCTAGGTGACGTTCAGCGACGACAGCGATGTGGAGGATCCCAAACCGGGGGCGACCCCGGCAGCTGGCAAAACCCCAGGCCCCAAGACCCCCCAGCTGACGGGCCGCAGCTGGAGAGCCCTGCGCCCCAAATCCGCGGCTGCCGACACGGAGGGGTCCCAGACAAGCTCGTCGGAGGACAGTTCCCGGGGCAGCAACGCCCGGCCCCGGAGAGCCCGGGCTGGCTCCCGCAGGGCTGCGGCCACGGAGGAGAGGAGAGAGCGGACAACCCGCCGGGCTCCCGGCAGGAGAGCAGAGGAGGAGCGGGAGCTTCTGAGGACCATCGAGGAAGAGGAGAAGGTGGAGGAAGAACTTGAGATCAGCTTTGAGGTTTTGCGGGCCTCTGAGGAAGAGGAGGGAGTCCCAGGTGAGCAGAGCTGCCTGGGGATGGGGGGATGATTGGCAGGGAGCCTTCAAGCCGTGCCAGCAGCTGCCTGGAGGTGAAGGTATCCCAGGCGCTGGGCTGTCCCTGCCTCTGCGGCCGGCCCCGGGATCCAGGCCGCTCCGTCTCTCCCGCAGGCCGGAGGCGGCTGCCCCAGGAGGGTGCTGATGGGGAGCACGAGGTGCTGCGGCGAGACGCCAGCGAGGACATCCTGGCTGCACGGAGGCCCGGCAGCGGGGACCCCCTGCGCCTGGAGACCCTCTCCTCCTCCCTGCCCTCGGCTGACGGTGAGCGACGGGTGCTGGGGGACTGCGCTGCCATGCAGGGTGCTGGTTTGGGGCTGGGAGCTCACGGCTGTGCTGGGAATCTACATTTGTCCCCTTTCCTACCAGCTCCTCAAGCAGGCGGCTCTGGAAACCTCTGCTCCAGCCCTTCTCCAGCTCCTCTTACAGCTTCCCACTTCTCCGAGCTTTGGCAAAGGGCTCGGATACCTCCTGTGGCAGGAGCTGACTCCCAACTGGGCGGTTGTTGCTTTGCCCCTTCCAGATGTCTCTTCCCTGGACGAGGCCTGTGAACTCCTGAAAGCTGCTTTCGACTGCATCAGCCACTGCCCTCCCGGTGCCCTCTACAGCCAGCTCTGCCAGCTCCTGGCGCTGTCCCTGGGCGAGCAGGACCCCCTCTCCACCGCCTACCTGCTCTCGGAGTCGGTCGCGGTCACCACCCGTCACCAGCTGCTCAGCACGGTCCACAGGAAGCTGCAGTAAGTCCCGCCGCCCTCCTGGCTGGCTGCGTGGAGCAAAACCCCCTCGGTCTCCCCGGCTTTTAACCCCAGAGCCCTGCCGAGCGGGAGGGGGCTCTGCCAAAACCTCTGGAGCCCCAGCAGAGGTGGTTTCGGGGTGGATTTCTTTCCCTGACTCTCTTTCCCTCTCCAGCAAAGCGAAGAAGTCGCCGGCCGATGTGGCCGAGCAGCTCCAAGGGCTTTCCTTGCGGGAGGAGAGTGCCACCGCGCACAGCCACCACCTCGCTCGGCTCCAGGGCCTCTTCGCGTTCGGCTCCGCGGGGCTGGGGCCTGGGGAGCTGGACGGCTTCAGGGAGCAGCTGGAGCAGATCCCCCCTGGTAAGGGCTGCTCCAAAAGCAGGGGCTGAGCCAGGGGACAGTCCCGAGGCCACACAGCCCTCCAGGGCTGATCTTAAGCTCTGGGTCCGGTTCCCAGGGGTGACCGTGTGCGTGCTGACCCTCGTGAGCCTGCAGCCCGCCTCGGTGGGGGACACGCTGCTGCTGACGCGCCTGGAGAAGGGCAGCGCGCCCGTGACCGTCCGGATCCTCACCGCGCTCACCAAGGTTAGGACACGGATGGGAGAGGGCGCGAGCTCGGCTGCGGGGTGAGTCCGGGGCTCGGGTCGCAGCTCCGTTCCTCCTCCAGGCCCCGCTGAGCTCGGTGCTGAGCGAGTTCGACGCCATCCAGAAGGAGCAGAAAGAATCCAGCGGCTGCATGGACAAGCGAGACTGGTGGCTGTGCCGCTCGGAGCTGGACCGGAGAATGAAGGTTGGGGAGAGGCTTCCCTTGCCCCGATCCCCCCGGCGGCACCCGGCACAGCTCCTGGCCAGGGCTGCCGTGCCCGGGCCCCCCCGTGACTCCGTGGCCTCTTGCAGAGCCTCATCGAGACCCTGGAGACGCGGGTGCTGGGCTGCTGGAAGGGGGCCCTGCTCCCCGCTGGCCAGGAGCCCGGTCTGGCCGAGGAGGCCTCCAGCTTGTGCGCCCAGCTCCAGCAGTGCGGCTGGGCGGACGCGAACGCGGCGCTCCTCAAGGTGTGTGTGGGGAGACCCCGGTTTGCCTGGGCTGGGGTGGGATCGGACAGCCAAACCCAGCCTGGCTCCCCGTGCCGGCTTACGGCACGGTGCTATCCCCGTTTCCGTGTTTCCACCCCGCTCTGTCTCCCCGCAGGTCGTGCTCAACGCCTCTCCCCTCCTCACCCCCCAAGACCTGCAGTCCCTGGCCTTCAGGCTCTGCCCGGCTCAGCCCTACGCGGCCCAGCTCCTCTTGCAGGAGGCCCTGGAGAAGCGGAAAGCCGGCGCCAGGCAGGCCGGCGGCTCCCTCGTCCTGGTGCTGGACAAGGTGAGTTCCTGCTCCCGCTGCTTCTCTCTGCGGGGCCGTTTGCTGCCTCCCGTTCACCCCTTCCTCTTCCTCCCAGCACCTGCAGAAGCTGCCCTGGGAGAGCATGGCGTGTCTGAGGGATGTGCCCGTGACCAGGCTGCCTTCGCTGCGGTTCCTGCTCAGCTATTCCCTGGCACAGCAGGTGAGAGCGCAGGGCACCGTGTGCCCCGGCCCGGGGCTCTGCTCCGGGCTGGGCCTGACTCGTCCCGTGTCCCTGCTCTGGCAGCGCGCAGGGTCCGTGCTGAGCCGCGGCGTGAACCCCGGCAGCACCTTCTACATCCTCAACCCACACAACAACCTCCCGGACACGGAGGAGCGTTTCCGGGGCTGGTTCGAGAGGTGAGTGTGTCCCCTTCCCCGGGGAGGGGTCCCAGGAGCGGGGCGCTCAGCTCTCTGCCCTCCTCACCCGCTCTCTCCCGCAGCGAGCCCGGCTGGAGCGGGGTGTCGGGAGCCACCCCGAGCCAGGAGCAGATGCAGGCGGCGCTTTCGGAGCACGATCTCTACATGTGAGCGTGGGGCACGGTGCGGGCCGCTCCGCGAGGGCTGGGAAGGCCTCGCCGGGCCGCTCACCAGGGCCTTCTCCCCGCAGCTACGCCGGGCACGGAGCCGGCGCCCGCTTCCTCGACGGGCAGGCCATCGCCAGGCTGGAGTGCAGCGCCGTGGCCCTGCTCTTCGGCTGCAGCAGCGCTGCCCTGGCCGTGCGCGGCAGCCTCGAGGGCTCCGGCATCGTGCTCAAGTACATCATGGCCGGGTGGTGAGTGTTTGCAAGGACGGGCTCCCTCGGGGCTATTGCTGCAGCTTTTGCACTGATGCAGCGGTGCTTTTGGGTCCCCTTTTCCCTCTGCCCCCCTGATGCACCCCCCTCGCTCCCTTCCAGCCCCCTCTTCCTGGGCAACCTGTGGGACGTGACGGACCGCGACATCGACCGCTACGCGGAGGCTCTGCTCCAGGGCTGGCTCCGGGGGGGGCCGGGGGCCCCGCTGCTGCGCTACGTCGCCCAGGCTCGCCAGGCTCCCAAGCTCAAGCACCTCATCGGCGCAGCCCCCGTCGCCTACGGGCTGCCCGTGTGCCTGCGGTGAGGCCACCGCTGCCTGGCCCCAGCCCATCTCCCTCCCCTCTGGTCCTGGGGGGCTTCCCCCCTCCCCCGAGGGAGACGGGGGGGTGCTGCTGTGGTGAACTTGCAGTGTTTGCACAGGCGTCAGCCGCTGTGAGTGCACACCTGTAACTCTGTTCTTGGATCTTAACTTATTTTAACGTGGTTTTATATGACACAGTCACTGTATGTTGTGAGACAATAAAGCTGGTGCAGTTGGACCTGGCTCTCGTGTTTTTTTGGGCATGGGGGGCTCTTGCCCCCCCCAACCCCCCCGGCCTCTGCTGCCTTCCCCTGGCCCTCTCCAATCAGGTGTGTAGGAGCCCAGCCCTGCTTCCAGCCCTTGCAGGGGACCCCTGGAAGGGGGGCAGGCTGTTTGGCCCCCCCCACCACTGCCATGGGGCTGAAGGGCTGTGTTGGCCCTTGCTTGGGGGGTCTCTACCCTCCAGGGCTGCCTTGGGCACCCCTTCTTCGGGGGTGCTGCAGGGAAGCCCCCCTGTGCCCCTGGGGGGGGGCACCTTGGAAGCCCCTGGGGGGGGCATTTGGGGTCCCCTTCTGCCTGGGAGCAGCGGGCAGGGGCCCTGTACTAGGGGTCCCTCCAGGTCCCCCTGCCCTGCTTGGGGAGGGAAGAAGGAAACACCCCTGGGTCCCCCCCAGTGGTGGGGGGCACCCTAGGCCCCCCCTGCCCTGCTGGGGGGCGACACCCCTGGGTGCCCCCCGTCCATGGGTGCTGCCCCCGCCGGCCCCCAGGGGACGCTGCAGCCCCACGGCGGGCGGCACCAGCGAGAGGCGCGGGTTGGCGCTAGAGCGGCGCGTGCGTCACCAGCGAGAGGCGCGGGTTGGCGCTAGAGCGGCGCGGGCAGCACCAGCGAGAGGGTCGGGCCGGCGCTAGAGCGGCGCGGGCGGCCCAAGATGGCGCAGCAGGTGAATGTGGCGGAGCTGTCGCTGCCGCAGCTGGAGGTGCTCAAGAGCCAGCTCGACCAGGTGGGCCGCGCCGAGGGGCTGCGGGGGGCGGGGGACAGGGCCGGGAGGCCGAGGGCGCCAGGCTGGGGGGGTGCCGGGCTGGGCGAGGCCGGGTTGGGCAGTTGGAGGAGCCGAAATGGGGCGAGCCCAGGCCTGAGGTGGCTGTGAGGGGCGCTGGGAGCAGCTGGGAGTGGGGCCTGGGGGGTGCCAAGGTGGGGTCAGGCTCCGGGGAGCGGGAGGTTACGTGTGGGACCAGGCCGGACTGGGCTATGGGGACTGGATGACTCGAGAGGTGACATGTGGGGCCAGACTGGGCTGAGCCGGGGGTTATTGAAGTGGGACCAGACTGGGCCGGGCTGTGGGGAGCACTGGGCCGGGCTGGACCAGGCTGGGGGGTGACACAGTGGGGCTGGACCATGCCTTAGGGACTGGGGGGTGACACATGGGACTGGACTGGGCCGGGCTGTGGGGCTGGCAGGGTAAGGTTAGACTGTGCAGGGGGGAGCTGGGGGGTGACGAGGCTGAACGTGGCCAGGTGACATGCCCCGGCCCTGTCCGTCTGTCTGCGGTGCTCGATTAGAGACACCTCTGCTCTGCCGGTTCCTCTTTGGCAATGAGGGGACGCTCACGGGCTCGCGCTCTCTCGCCAGGAGGTGGAGTTCCTCTCGTCCTCCATCGCCCAGCTCAAAGTGGTGCAGACCAAGTACGTGGAAGCCAAGGACTGCCTCAACGTGCTCAACAAAAGCAACGAGGGTGAGGGAGACGCCTTCGCCCCGGCCCTGCTGGCTCTGCCAGCCCCGGAGCACCGGCCGGGCTGCCTGAGCGGCATCGGGAGAGGCTGATGTTGCCCTGCCAGGCCTGGCTGCTGCCAAGGACGGCTCCTTCTCCCGCGAGGGCGGGCTGGATACCCCTGTGCTTTGAGCGCACAACTGAGGGCCCCAACTCCTGCGTTTTCTTCTGCTCTGTGTCAATTTATGCCCTTGGACCAGGCACTTGTTTCTGTGGTGCCTCCTTCCCTGTGGGGTGTTAAGCAGCGCCCTCAGCACGCGGGGTGTGTGGAGAGGCTGGATGTGGTTGTAGCACCAGACCTGGCCGTTCAGCGTTGCGCTGCTGCTCTGGGTTCCCCTCACCGTGCCGCGGGCGATGGGCTGATGTATTCCAGCACTCAAACACGCGTTTCTGCTTTGTTTTCTGCAGGGAAGGACCTGCTGGTCCCGCTCACCAGCTCTGTATCCTTTGCCAGCCCTGCTAGTCCCCTGAAGTTAACTCTTCTTTCACTAGCGGGGACACGGGAACATCAGCTGCCAGGGCCGAGGGGCTTGGGGGGATGTTTCACCTGGCTGTGCCTGCTCCAGGGGGGACACGGCCTCTCCTGCCTCCCGGGGAGGTGCTGGACGATCCTCGTTCCTCTCTGAGCAAGCGCCCCTGGGTGCTTCCTTCCCCTCTGGCCAGGGGCTGAGCTGGGGCGTTCAGGGCTGACAGATTTTTGCCCTCGTTGCTCTCGACCTGAGCTCTGCTGCTTCGTGCCGGGCCTGTGCTGTTCGGTCGTGCGTTGCTCCGTGGCGGTGACTGTGCCGAGGACGCCGGGCCGCGGTTCCCAGCTCCGCTGGGCCGAGGCGCTTTGCTCCCGGAGCCGCTTAGTTGTCTCGGTTCCCCGCTTTCCCTTGACCCCCCGTCGCCAGATGTACGTCCCCGGGAAGCTCTCGGACGTCGAGCACGTACTGATAGACGTAGGAACAGGCTACTACGTGGAGAAGGTAAGGGGTGTGTGTGTGCACGCCTGGGGCTTACGAGTGCGCACAGCAGAGCCAGGGCGGGGAAACCAAGCTGCTGGCTTTGAATTACAATCCCGGGGGGGGGTACGACCCCGTCCGGGTTGGGTGCATTTAGCTTCCTTCCGTCTCCCTCCCTAGGAGGGATGTTACTGAGCGCTGTCAGGCAGGGACCGCGTTCTGGCTGCGTTTCTGCAGCAGATCATAAACAGAATTGTCCGCAGCCGAAGGGCAGCAGGAACTTTGTGCCTGGAGCTGTTATTCTTTGTTCCCTCAGACGGCAGACGATGCCCGAGACTTTTTCAAGCGGAAGATCGACTTCCTGACCAAACAGATGGAGAAGATCCAGCCGGCGCTGCAGGAGAAGCACGCCATGAAGCAGGGTAAGGGCCCGTCTCCCCACGGCCCGCTGCGGGTCCCTGCTCCGGGGGGGGCCCCGCGCAGCTCCCCTCACTGCCTGGGTGCCTTGTCTTCCCGCAGCCGTGGTGGAAATGATGAGCCAGAAGATCCAGCAGCTCACGGCCCTGGGGGCCGCGCAGGGCGTGACGACGAAGGCGTAGCCTTCGGCCTCGGGGGCCGCCTTCGCCAGCGTCACTGCCGGGATGAGAGCAGAGCTGCTGAAGAAAGCCGGTGGGGCCCGGACCGCCCGGCCCCCCCTTGCCCAACACTCTCCCTGCTCGGCAGGGCTCTGCTGTTGACTCTTAACCCGTGCGGCGCCCGGAAGCAAAGCCCCAGCCAAACCCTCCCCTTTTTGTAAGCAGCGCGTTGCTGCCGGTGTATGGAATAAATTAGAGGTGCAGGGAACGGCCCCAGGCGGCATCCGGTGCTTCTCGAAGCGGGAAGGTTGCGAGGGCAGGAATTTGGCCCTCTGCAGCAGCGGGAGGCAGGACTGGGCAGGGGCGGAGAGGCGCGTGAGGGGGGAAACAACCCGGGACTCCTCCCAAAGCGGAGTCCTGCCAGGCGAAAAAGGGGGCTTGCTCCAGCCTGAAAGATCACGCGATACGGACCGGCTTTATCCGAGGAATCGCGCTCCTCCCACTCCCGCAGCAGGGACCCCCGAGATCTGCGTGCCAGCCTCTCTCGCTGCTCTTTGCATCAAGGTAAGAGCTCAGTAGGGCCCTGCTTGCCTCCAAACGCAGCACCGCGCTCCCCCCGCCGCCCTCGCGCAGGCGGATCCGGGCTCTTCCCTTCGGAGACGCCCCAGGCACGAAATAATCCACGTTCCCCCAAACAGAAATACTTTATTCTACGGCCGAGGCCCCGTCCAGCCGCACGCCACGTCCGACCGCCCGGCTGGGCGGCGCTGCCAGCCCCACGCGCTGGCTCCCTCGGCTACGTGGCTGCGTCGCAGCGGCATATGGCTTCTACCTTACACGTTCCCCCCTGCCCCCCTCCCCCCTGCGCTATATACATCTATAGGGTCCAACCCCTATGGGTTCGCCGAGGTCTCGCCTTCCACGGCTCCGGCCGGGACGCGAGCGCTGGGGTGGCCGGGGCAGGGCCCCGAGAAGCACCGTGGACCTTCGTTCCCGCTGCCGCCGGACCAGGCGGCATTCGGGGGCCGCCGGTGCCGCGGTTAGGGCCGGTGGCCGGTGCCCGGGACGGCTCCGAAGCCGCCCTCGGTGGCATCGCGGCCCCGGGACGGCGCCCGGCCCCGCCGGCCCCCCCGCTCAGTGCACGAAGAGGGGCTTGTGGACCCGCTTGTGGCGGTTGAGCGTGGCGCTCTTGGAGAAGCTCTCGCCGCACTCCACGCAGATGTAGGGCTCGTGGCCGTGGGCCTGGGCCCGGTGGCGCTCCAGCTCGGCGCCGTCGCGGCAGCTCTGGCCGCACTCGGGGCAGGGGGGCGGCTGGCTGCGGGCGGCGTGCACCCGCTGGTGCTTGAGCAGGTTGGTGCTCTGGGCGAAGCCGCGGCCGCACTGGCCGCAGCGGTGGGGCCGGGCGCCTGAGTGGGTGCGTTGGTGCTTGATGAGGTTCTTGCTCTGGGTGAAGCTCTTCCCGCACTGCCCGCAGGTGTACGGCTTCTCGCCGGTGTGGATGCGCTGGTGCTGGATGAGGTTCGAACTCCAGCTGAAGCTCTTCCCGCAGTCCCCGCAGCGGTACGGCTTCTCCCCGGTGTGCGTCCGGCGGTGCTGCACCAGGTGCGAGTTCTGGCTGAAGCTCTTGCCGCACTCGCCGCACGTGCTGGGCCGCTCGCCGGTGTGAGTCCGCTGGTGCCGCAGCAGCTTCGACCAGTGGCTGAAGCTCTTCCCGCACTCGTTGCAGATGAAGGGGCGCTGGCGGGCTCCCCGGTGCCGCCCCGGCGGCCCCCCGCCTCCCTCCTGCTCCTCCTCGCCGTAGCCCGGGGCCGCGGCGGCCGCCCCGCAGCCCGAGCCGGCGGCCGGTGCCCGGGGCCGGGCTCTGTCGCCCGGCTGCGCCGCCCTCTTCTTGGCCTTGGGGGCCAGCGGGCTGTGCGGGATGACGGTCTGGATGATCTCGTGCGGCAGCACCTCGTCCTCGCAGTCGCTCACGATGCCGTCGTCGGCTGCGGGGTGGAGAGAGGCCGCGCGAGGGGGCTGAAACCCGCGGCCGGGACCCTCCGGCCTCGAGCCGAGCCCCCGCGGACGTCTCCCTGCCCGCCCCGGCGCGGGCGTCGTCGCCCTCCCTCGTCCCCTGCGCCTCTCCGGGGCCCCCCCGTCCTCACCGATGTAGACTCTGCGGACGATCTCCGTGTCGTCCGAGTCGTGGAGCTCCACGACGCAGGGCTCTTCCTGCTCCATGGGGAGGGCGGGTGGACCCAGGCGTCCTGCGAGCGAGCGCGGAAACACCCGGCCGTTAGCTCCCCCGGCCGCCTGTCCCTGCTCCGCGTCCCCCCCGGCCGCCTGTCCCTGCTCCGCGTCTCCCGAGGGCGCCGCGAGGACCCCGGTACCTGGCCTGGCGCGGACGGTTCGTTAATTCCTCCCGCCCCGTTAAAAATTTGCATCTCGTTTCCTGCTTGGCCTTGGCCTGCTTCCCGCTTCCCGCTGCCCGCTCACCTGCAGCCGGGCTCGGCGCGATCCCCCGGGTGCCGGAAGCACCCCGGAGCCGCTGACCCCGTGTGCCGGGCTCTCCCCCAGCACCCACCCTCGAGGAGGAGGAGGAGGAGGAGGAGGAGAGCGGGGATTTAGGGAGCCCCGGGTGCCCCCCTGCTCCCTGGCCTCATCCGGCTTTGGGGAAGGGCCATTCCCGGGCAGCCGGGTTGGGGCAGGGTGGGAAAAGGTGCCGAAGCGCGTGACCGGCACCGGGAGGCTCCGTGCGGAGCTGGGAAGGGGGGTGACACCCCGCTCCGGTCCGCACCTCCCGGTGCTCCGGCTACCTTGGCTCCTAGGGGAGTCGGTGGGTCCCGGTGCTGCTCCGACCTCTCCCAGCCGGCTCCGGAGACCTGGAGGGGAAACGCAGCCGGTCACGGCGCCGGTGGGGCAGCCGGAGCCGGAACGGGGGGGTCAGAGGAGTGGGGTTTGCCAGCCCCCCTCCGCGCCGGCGGCCGGAGCAGCCCCGGGGCCGGACGAGCAGCTCCCCCCGGTCGGAGCCGCGGGGGCGGATTTGGGGAGAAACCCCCCAACCCGGGCGGGTTCCCGCGCCGGGGCCGGCAGCTGCCCACTCTCCGCCATCCCCGCAGGGACCCCCGCGGCACCCTGACCGCCCCCCCCGCTGCAGCTGCTCGGGGGGGCCGGCAAGCGGGTCTGTCCGGTGGGGGGGGGACGAGGAGGGGGGGAACGGATCCGTTCCTGGAAAGGGAGGAAGAACGGATCCGTCCTGGAAAAGGGGATGGATCTGCCCGCGGGAGGGGGGATGGGGCCGGATCCGGCGGGGGTGGGGAGGGGGGCAGATCCGGATGCCTCAAATTTCCCTTTGCAGCGGCAATTGCAAAGGTCGGGGGGGGCCGCTCGGGGGGGGCCCCGGGGCCGCCGGCTCGGTGGCCGAAGCCATCTTGGCGGAGCGGGATGGTGCAACGGGGCAGAGGGACGGGCGGCACCCGGGAACGGGGCGGGAGGCGGGAGGCGGGGGGGGGGGGGAGCCGGCGGAACCCGCCCCCCCCCGGCCCCGCCGCCGCCCCCGCCCGCGGCGCTCACCGGGCGCGGCCCCGCCGCGAAGGTGCCCGCGCGGCGGCGGCGGCGGCGCCTCTCGCCGCTTCCTGCCCGGAGGAGGCGGCGGCTCCGCGCCGGCGCCGGCCCCGCCGCGGCGCCGGCGGGGGGGGGGGCGGCCCCGCCGCGCTGCTTCCCCCGGCTCCGCCGCCCCCCCCCCCCCCCAGCGCCGGCTCGGTGCACCCCAAAAGGGGCCCGCGCCCCCCCCCCGGGAGCCGCACGGTGCTTAATGCACCCCAAAAGGGGCCCGCGCCCCCCCCCTTCGGGTGCCCGAAGGTGCCTGGTGCACCCCAAAGGTGCCTGCACCCCCCCCGGGTGCCCCTGCACCCCAAAAGGTGCCTGCACCCCCCCTCCGGGGTGCCCAAGGGTGCCTGGTGCACCCCAAAAGTGCCCGCAGTTTGCCCTAAGGTGCTCAGTGCACCCCAAAAGGTGCCTGCACCCCCCCATTGGGGTGCCCAAAGGTGCTAAATGCACCCCAAAAGGTGCCCAAAGGTGCTAAATGCACCCCAAAGGTGCCCTTAATCCCCTCCAGTGTGCCCAAAGGTGCCTGGTGCACCCCAAAGGTGCCTGCACCCCCCTGCCGAGGTGCCCTGTGCTACCCAAAGGTGCCCGCACCCCCCCCGGGTGCCCCTGCACCCCAAAATGTCCCTGCACCCCATCTCTGGGGTGCCCAAAGTGCTCAGTGCACCCCAAAGCTGCCTGCAATTGCCTCCAGGGTGCCCAAAGGTGCTTAACGCACCCCAAAAGGTGCCTGCACCCCCCACCCAAGGTGCCTGGTGCACCCCAGAGGTGCCTGCACCCCCCCCCGGGTGCCCCTGCACCCCAAAAGGTGCCTGCACCCCCCCTCCGGGGTGCCCAAGGGTGCCTGGTGCACCCCAAAAGTGCCCGCAGTTTGCCCTAAGGTGCTCAGTGCACCCCAAAAGGTGCCTGTACCCCCCCCATTGGGGTGCCCAAAGGTGCTAAATGCACCCCAAAAGTGCCCTCAATCCCCTCCAGGGTGCCCAAAGGTGTCTGGTGCACCCCAAAAGGTGCCCAAAGGTGCTAAATGCACCCCAAAAGTGCCCTCAATCCCCTCCAGGGTGCCCAAAGGTGCCTGGTGCACCCCAAAAGGTGCCCAAAGGTGCTAAATGCACCCCAAAAGTGCCCTCAATCCCCTCCAGTGTGCCCAAAGGTGCCAGGTGCACCCCAGAGGTGCCTGCACTCCCCTGCCGAGGTGCCCTGTGCTACCCTAAGGTGCCCGCACCTCCCTCCAGGTGCTCGGGGCACCCCAAAGTGTCCCTGCACCTCATCTCCGGGGTGCCCAAGGTGCTAAGTGCACCCCAAAAAGATGCCAGCCCCCCTGCTCCGGGGTGCCCAAAGGTGCTAAATGCACCCCAAAAGATGCCTGCACCCCCCTCCAGGGTGCCCAAGGGTGCCTGGTGCACCCCAAAGGTGCTTGCGATTGCCTCCAGGGTGCCCAAAGATGCTTAATGCACCCCCAAAGGTGCCAGCCCCCTGCTCTGGGGTGCCCAAAGATGCTTAACGCACCCCAAAAGGTGCCTGTACCCCCCACCCAAAGGTGCCTGGTGCACCCCAGAGGTACCTGCACCCCCTCCAAGCACCCAATGGGCCCCGAAGGTGCCTAATGCGATGGCTCCGGGGGGGGGGATCCGGCCCTTTTCCAGCCTCCCCCGGCCCTTCGCAGCGGCACAGCCCGAGCCCGGCTCGCTCCTCCCCGCCGCGTCCGGCCGCCCCGCTCCCTGCCTCAGTTTCCCCCCCGGCGAGGCACAAAGGGACGCGGGGACGCCCGCTCGGGCCCCCAGCCCCAGCGCGATGGCCCCCGCCCGGCCCCGAGCCACCGGCTCCCTCCATCCCCCAGACACAGCTGGGGGCCCCGGCGTCCGGGCTGGGGGGGGTCCCACGGCCCGGGCGGCTCCGAGCGCCCCGCTCGCGGCGCCAAGGGCAGCGGTTTCGCCCGCGATGCCGCCTTCCCCCCCCCGCCCGCCGCCGGCCTCCGACTCACCTCTCCGAAGGATGGGGGGGGGTTTGGGGTGGGGGGGCGCCTGCTTTTGGGGCCGCTTCCTCCGGAGCGGGGGTCCCGCGGGCTGGCGCTGGCCCCCGCCGCGAGGCTGGGCTTACGGGGGAGGCCGGGAACAGGAAGGTCCCAGCGTCATCCCATTCCCCCGGCCGTGCTGCCTGCTCGCAGGGAGCCGAGCGAGCCGGATGCTTTTCCGCTGGGCTCTTTGCGAGCGCGGAGATGGGAAAAGCGAGGGGGGGGCTCTGGGCCTCGTCGCACCCCACCAGGCTCTGGGACCCCCAAACCCCCCCGGCTGGGGTGGGGGGGGCAACCCCCCCTCCGGCAATGGGAATCGCTGCTTTGGGGGCTTGGGAATTTGGCAGAGCAGGTTTAGCCCCCGGAGCGGGGATTTGGGGAGGGCGGATGGGTAAAAATAAAGCGCTGTAAGCCCCCCCCCCGCGCGCGGCTTGGCTTTGTCTAACGGCTCCGGCTCCAACGCCGAGCTTTTCCCTGTGCAAATAATGGTTGCGGATTATGCAACGGGGCGCGAGCCGCCTTTCCCCGCGCGGTCGGGACGCACTTTCCGCTTGCCCCCGGGCGCCGGGCTGGCGGGCAGGGCACCGCCGCAGCAGCCCTCCGCCAGCCCGCGGGGAGCGGGGAGCGGCGGCAGCCCCCGGCCGCCCCGGCAGCCTGCCCGGCCCCGGGGCAGCTCCTTCCCGCGGGCGCCCGGTGTTCCTCCAGCTCCCGGCAGCTCCGAACTGCGCCGATGGGAAAACCCTTTTTGCAGCCGGGACCGCGCCCGGGACCGCGTCCGATTTCGGACGGTGCAAACGGGGCCGGCGGGAGCCGAACCGCGCTAGCAGCCGCCCGCGAAGCCCCGAGGCCCGAGGACACCAGGCTCCGCCGAAGCCGCAGCTCGGGAACCGCCTTTTATTGAGTTATTTTGCAAACCGCCGCGGCGAACCGCCCCGCCGCCGGCGCCCGCCGGGAGCTCGAGGCCGGTCCCGGCGCTCGGGGGCCGCGACGCCGCCGGCACGGCCCCCGTCACGCCGCGTGCAGCTTCTGGTGCCGGCGGAGCTGGGCCTTGTGGCGAAAGCCCTCGCCGCACTCGACGCAGATGTAGGGCTTCTCGTCGGTGTGCGTGCGCCGGTGGCGGATGAGGTTGGAGCTGACGCTGAAGCGCTTGCCGCACTCGCCGCACGAGTAGGGCTTCTCGCCGGTGTGGGTCCGCTGGTGCTGGATGAGCGCCGAGCTCTCGCTGAAGCGCTTGCCGCAGGCGCCGCAGGCGTAGGGCTTCTCGCCGGTGTGGATGCGCTGGTGGGTGACGAGGTTGGAGTTCTGGCTGAAGCCCTTGCCGCAGGCGCCGCACGTGTAGGGCCTCTCGCCGGTGTGCGTGATCTGGTGGCGCGCCAGGTCGGAGCTGCGGCTGAAGCCCTTGCCGCACTCGCTGCAGATGGTGGGCCGCAGGCGGGCTCGCCGCAGCCCCAGCAGCTCCTTCAGCGGCCGCAGGCCCCGCTCGCGGCCCGCTGCCTTGGCCAGCCGCCGCGCCGGCCCCTTCCTGCGCGGCCTCGCCGGGCGCCCGGGCGTCTCGCTGCCGGAGGTCGGAGCCGGGGGCCGCGGGGCCGCGGTGCTCGCCGGCCCAGCGCGGGCTGCAAGGGAGAGCGCAGCTGGGCGCCGGCACGCGGGCACGGGGCAGGCGTGGGGCTCTGGCCCCCGTGCCCCTTCTCCAGCCTCGCTGGCCCTTCTCCATCTCCTCCAACGCTTCTCCATCCCTTCTCCATCCCCTCCATCCCTTCTCCATCCCCTCCATCCCTTCTCCATCTCCTCCATCCCTTCTCCATCCCCTCCATCCCTTCTCCGTCCCCTCCATACCTTTTACATCCTCTCCATGCCTTCTCCGTCCCCTCCATCCCTTCTCCAGCTCTTCCATACCTTTTACATCCTCTCCATGCCTTCTCCGTCCTTTCCTTTCTCCATCCTTTCTCCATCTCTTCCATCCCTTCTCCATCCCCTCCATGCCTTCTCCATCTCCCCCATGCCTTCTCCATCTCCCCCATGCCTTCTCCATCCCCTCCATCCCTTCTCCATCCCCTCTGTCCCTTCTCCATCCCTTCTCCATCCTCTCCATCCCTTCTCCATCCCCTCCATCCCCGCTGCCCCTTCTCTGTCCCCTCTCCAGGACGGGGACAGCAGTGGGACATCCACACCCTCCTCCTGAGCCCAGGTTTAATTCCCGGCTCAGCCAACGCCGTGTCTCCTGCCAGCCCGCCCTGTCCCTGCTGGGGACGAGTGTCCAGCTTGGGGGGGGGGGGAGGCTCCCCCGGAGCGCGGGATGAGGGGCGGCGGGTTCGTGCAGCGCCCGGCGCCCCGGCGGGAGTGTGAGCAGCCCCGCGGAGGGGCCCGAGAGCCCGAATCCCCCTGCGCACTGTGGGCAGCGGTGGGGTACCGGGAACCCCCACGCTGCGGGAATGGGGCATCCCGGGATCGGGGAACCCCCATGCTGCGGGAATGGGGCATCTCGGGATCGGGGATCCCCCATGCTGCGGGAATGGGGCATCCCGTGATCGGGGAACCCCCATGCTGTGGGAATGGGGCATCCCGGGATCAGGGCATCCCCACACTGCAGGAATGGGGCATCTCGGGATCGGGGCATCCCCACACTGCAGGAATGGGGCATCCCAGGATCAGGGAATCCCCACGCTGCGGGAATGGGGCATCCCGGGATCGGGGGTCCCCCACGTTGCGGGAATGGGGCATCCCGGGATTGGGGAATCCCCATGCTGCAGGAATGGGGCATCCTGGGATCGGGGATCTCCCACACTGTGGGAATGGGGCATCCCAGGATCAAGGCATCTCAACACCATGGGAAAGGGAAACCCTGCACCCCGGGATCAGGGCATCCCCACACCATGGGAATGGAGTATCTCTGCATCCCACGATTGGGGCATCCCAGGATCGGAGCATCCCCACGTTGCGGGAATGGGGCATCCCAGGATCGGAGCATCCCCACACTGCGGGAATGGGGCATTCTGGGATCGGGAAACCCCCACACTGCAGGAATGGGGCATCCCTGCATCCCGGGATTGGGGTATCCCCATGCTGTGGGAAAGGGGCATTCCTGCACCCCGGGATCAGGGCATTCCCACACCGTGGGAATGGGGCATCCCTGCACCCTGGGATTGGGGCATCTCCACACTGTGGGAATGGGGCACCCCAGGATCAGGGAGTCCCCACGCTGTGGGAATGGGGCATCCCAGGATCGGAGCATCCCCATGTTGTGGGAACGGGGCATCCCTGCACCCTGAGGTGGGATCACCCCCATGGGGCATCCCTGCCCCCGGGATCAGCGCAGCCCCACACAATGGGATCCGGGTATCCATTTGCCCTGGGATCGGGGCATCCCTGCGCCCCGGGATTGGGGAAGGCCGCTGGGACAGAGCCCGTGGGGGACCCCCCCCCCCCCCCCCCCCGGCAGGACTCCGCACCCTGAGCCCCGTGAGGCCAAGGGGACGCTGCCATCCCCGGGGGGCCGGGCGCCGCTTTGGGGGGGGCTCACCTGCGGCGTTGCCCTCCAGGAGCTCAGTGTCCCGGGGGTCGCGGGCGGACGGTTCCCCCTCGCTTTCCATGGCCGCCGTCCCGGTCCCGGCACGCTCAGCCGGGGAAGCCCTGCGCCGGCGGGAGCAAAGAGCAGGCGAATGCCGGGGTGACGCCGCGGCACCCGGGGGGGGGCCGGCCCCGGGGGGGCCTTTGCAGGATGCGACTGAGGTTGGAGCCGGGGCAGTCGCTGCCCCCCCCAATGGTGATCCCCGGGCAACCCCCCCCCCCCCGTGCCTCAGTTTCCCTGATGCCTGGGAAGGTGCTGAGGCTGCAACCCCCCCCCCCAACCTGGCCCTGCAGGATGCGGGCCCCCCCCTTCGGCCCCCCTCTGCCAGGAGGTGATGGAGAGGCCGCCCCGGCCGCGGGGACCCCGCCGTGGGGCTGGACCAACCCCGGCTCAGCCCCCCGCGTCGTGGCAGGATGCAGCCCCCAGCATCGTGGCAGGATGCGGCCCCGGCGGTACCCAGCCGCCTTCCCGGCCCCCCCCCCCCGCCGCCCCCAGGCCCCGACTCACCGCTGCGGGCGGCCTCGCCGGGGCCCGGCCTGGCGGCGGGCGGCCTTTCGGGGGGGGGGTCTCTCGGGGGGCGGCGGTGGCGGGGGGCCGGCGCGGGAGCGGGGCGGCGGGGCGCGGGGAGGCCGGCAACGGAAGGGCCTCGGCGCATGGCATCCCCCAGCGCCCGCGCGGCCCGTGAGCTCTAGGAGCTGGCGGATCGCGCAGCTCTATGGTTCGGTGGCTCGGCCGCCGCGGCCCCCCGCGCCCGCTGCGGGGACGGCGACAGGGATGGGGACACGCCAGGGCTGGCACTGCTGGGGGGGGGGGGCCTCTGGCATCCTTCCCCCCCCCCCGGCATCCTGCCGTGCGGCACGGTGGTGGCGGCATGGGGCTGGCGGGGACGCGGGGCAAAACGGGGCGGGGGGGGGGCGGTTGGAGATGCCTCCGCCTCCAGCCAGATGTTTGCAGCTGCATGGGGCTGGTGGGGGGGGCGGGAGGGGCAGGGGTCCTTGTGTCCCACCGACATCTTGCCCTGTGCCAGATGTTTGCAGCTGGAAGGGGCTGGTGGTGGGGCGGGGGGGTCCTTGTGCCTCTTGCCAAAGTGTCCTGCCCTGTGCCAGATGTTTGCAGCTGGAGGGGGGTGCAGGGAGGATGGGTGCAGGCTGGGGGTCCTTGTGCCTCCTGACAAAGCATCCTGCCCTGTGCCAGATGTTTGCAGCTGGAGGGGGGTGCAGGGGGCACGGGACGGGCAGGGGGCTCTTGTGCCTCCCAAAGGGACCCTACCCTGTGCCAGATGTTTGCAGCTGGTGGGGGGGGGGTTCAGGATGAGAGAGGGGTTCTGCCTATCTCCAAAATCCTGCCCTGCGCCAGATGTTTGCAGCTGGAAGTGGGGGGGGCACGTCAAGAGACAGGCTGCGTCCCCCGATGACCTGCCTGTGCCAGATGTTTGCAGCTGGGTGGGGCTGGGTCAGGGTGGGGCTCGGGATAAGAGATGGGGTCCATCCGTGTCCCCCCAAATCCTGCCTTGTCCCAGATGTTCGCAGCTGGATGCAGCTGCTGGGAGGCGGCGTTCAAGGGGACAAGGGGTCTCTCCTCACCCCCCCCCCCCAATTCCTGCCCCAGATGTTTGCAGCTGGACGGGGCCGGCACAGGGCTGCAGGGGCCGGGTGGCTCTCACATCCCCCTGCGTCCCGCCCGGCACCCCGCTGCCTCGGTTTCCCCCTCGGCCGGCCCCGCCGGGGATTCTCCGGCGGCTGCTACGGGGTTGTGCCGTGTCCCCCGGCACTGCCCGGTCCGGCGGGGCCCTGCTTTCCCACACCAGCGGCACCGTGCGGGCCCCATCCTGCCCCACACCCGCCCCCCGGCTCCGGACGGGCAGGATTTACCCCCTGCCCGGCACCGGCACCGACACAGGAAGGTTCCTCCCAGGTTACAGCTCCCCGCCGGTTCCCCCGGCCGCTTACAGCCAGCATGGGGGAGCTCTATGGTTTTAACCCTTCCGGGGCCACACAGCCGCCTGTTGTTCACCCAGTGAACTGGCTGCCCAGACTGGGAGCCGCTGGTGTTAACTGGCTGTGGTGTCAGCCGGCACCAGGGCTTACACCAGCACGGCTGCTCCTGCTGTAACCAGTGTTTCAGGAGCCCAAGGCAGGTCAGGGTGTTGCGAGTCCTGTTGTTGCCTTGTAGGGCCGGGCTGGGCTGTCACCGTGTTGGGGTGCTGGGTGACCCCAACAGCCTGGGATGTCACCCCATCCAGGTGCCAGGGCCCCCAAAGCTGGGCTGTCACCATGTCAGGGTGTTGGGTCACCCACAGGGCTGGGCTGTCACCCATCAGGCCACCTGCTGGGTCACCCCGTTCCTCTGAGCTGGCTGTGATGACAGCCCGCTGGGGGTGTCGCGGACACCCCTGTGTCACCCGGTGTGGTGAAATCCTGGTGTCACCGACCACAGTGACGTCTTGTCACCCAGCGCACTGACACCCTGGCTGGGGCACCCCAGGCCCGTTGCCATTGCAACGACAGGGCGCAGAGGTGCTGGGGTGCCCCAGGCCCTGTTGCCATGGCGACGCTGGGAGCAGGGCTCGCCGGGGAGAGGCCGGATTGGTGGAGAGCCGGGGTGGGGGCGGGGCTTGTGACGTAGGCCAGGATGGCGATTGGAGGCGAGTCCGGTGAGAAGCGAAGCGGCCGAAACAGCAAAGGAGGGGACTGGCGGAGAGCAGGGCACGGGGGGGGTGGGACCTGCGGGGAAAGACGAAGAGCCGATTGGCGCAGAACCTGAAGGGGGCGGATCCCGGGTCGGAGGCCGGGCGCCGATTGGAGGAGAAGGAGGCGGGGCGGGGGCGGGCAGCCGCGCCACGCCCCCCTGCGCATGCGCCGTAGCTGCGGCTCGCTTCCGGACTCGCCCCTTCCCCTTCCGGGTGGCGGTGGCGGCGCCGGTCGGTCCCGGTGGGCGTCGAGCGGCCGCGCTGGGTGAGCGCGGCTCTACGGCGGCCGGGAGCCGCCTTTCCGCTGCCCCGGGGGCTCGGCGCTGCACGAGCAGCTCGCACCGGGCCCGGGGGCGCCTCGGGCTGGCCGCGCAGCGCCGGGGGGCCCTGCTGGGGCCTAGTCCTGGGGATGGGGGGGGCTCCCGGGCCCGGTGGCGGGGGGGCGTGGCCGCGCTGGGGCCCAACACCGGGGATGGGGCCGCCCGGGCACGGCGGGGGGGGTCGTGCGGCGCCGATGTCGGTGCTGCGGCCTAGCCCCGGGGTGGGGGGAGCTTCCGGGGGGGCCCCGGGTCCGGTGGGGGGGGCCGGGCTCGGCGGCGGCTGCCGGGGCTCAAGGGTCTCCTCCGCGCAGGCCGCCCGGAGCATGCGGAGGCGGCGGCCGCCCGGCCTGCACTATGTGGTACATCATGCAGAGCATCCAGAGCAAGTACTCGCTGTCGGAGCGGCTCATCCGCACCATCGCCGCCATCCGCTCCTTCCCGCACGACAACGTCGAGGACCTCATCGGCAGGGTGAGGCAGGATGGCGCCGCCGCGGGGGCCCCGGGGCTCGGCCTGGGTGACGCA
Organism: Dromaius novaehollandiae; assembly: GCF_036370855.1. Classification (NCBI taxonomy): domain Eukaryota; kingdom Metazoa; phylum Chordata; class Aves; order Casuariiformes; family Dromaiidae; genus Dromaius; species Dromaius novaehollandiae. The sequence continues at coordinate 3,511,248 of NC_088125.1, read as the reverse complement.
AGTCCCGTGCGGGGGTGGCTCGACCCCCCGGTGCGTGTCGGGGCTTCCCGGGTGTGACCCTTCCCCGAGGACATGGTCCCCGTAGAGGTGGGCGGCCCGTGAAGCGCCCCGGAGGCTGCACGCTGTAAACAGAGGGCCGGGCGCTGTTTCTATTTTAACCTCTCCTGCATTCTCCGAACGTGACGGCATCGCTGGGCTGTTGCTTATAAACGTGCCGTGGTTCAGGCCCCCGGGAAGGGAGCGCTGGGCAGCGAGAGGCTGTTCAAACCCTGCTGGGGCTGCTTGGTGCTTTAAACACCTGGGGTTTGGCAGTTGTTTTGGGCTGCCGTGAAACTTGTTTGAAGAAGTAGGGGAGCCTTTATAGTTGAAAGGGAAGAAGTGGAACAGCCCTGCGCACGAGTTAACGGGCTGACCCGTGACTCGGTGCCGGCAGGAAGGTTTCTGTCTCCCTCCGATCGAGGACAGGGTGAGGTTTATCTCTCAGCTGGATTCCTGTACGTCGCCTGAGTGCGTTTCAGCATCAGGGTTTTGTTCATATGGCTGAAGCTCATCCCTCACTCAGGCCCGCGCGGAGGGAGCCGGGGAGCTCCTCGTCAGTTTGGATTACTGTCTCTTAAATGGCGGAGAGTCCTGGTTAAGCCTGACTGATCCAGGCAGCTGCTGGGCTATTTCGGGTCGTGAGGTCTCCGCAAAGTGTGTTACGTGAGCTCGGCGATTCAGAGGCGCCCTCCCGAGCAGGCAGGCTCCCAGGCTGAGCGCGCTCCGCAGCAGGGTGGTACGAAGGGCCGTCTCCTGCTGCAGAGCCACCAGAAAACGCTTCCAGGCATGAGGAGCGCGTTAGAGGCCTGCGGGTGGCTTTTAAACAGCCACCGACTCACTCACGGCGCTGTCGGAAAGGAGGCCGAGCTGCCTGCTTGCTGCTGGCAGCAGCCTGGGTGATGTGCCGGCCTCACCGCAGCCTCTCCGTGCTGGATCCTTTCAGCGCAGAGAGCCAGAGCGAGGACGGCGAGCGGCTGCGCGGGTTATTCTGAGCCCCTGGGACATCCGGGTTTCTCTAGGAATTGTTTGAGAAGATTAAATTGATGTATTAGCTCTAGATCAGCTGGGTATGTGTGCTGTCAGATGCTTCTGCTTTGTGAAGACGTCAGCCTGACTGTGAGCTCTTTGTGGCCAGAAGCACTTTTGGTATTTGCACAACGCTGAGCGCGAGGAGCCCTGGCTGGCGCCGTCCTCACCTCATAACAAACCCGTGGGTTGCACAGCAGTGTTACGTGTCCAGGATGTCTATTAATAACCCTTTTGTGAGGGGGCCTCGCTGGTAAATCAAGACTCATCAGCTGAAAGCGCCTGGCGGGAGGATCGCTTCCGCTGCGGCACGGCGGCCGGGGTGGAAACGGGCCAAGAACAGGTGGGTTCGCTAATCCTGGCTGCGGTTTCCTGTGTTTCTGCAGGGAGCAGATGTGAACTGCATGCACGGCACCCTGAAACCGCTGCACTGCGCCTGCATGGTGGCTGACGCGGACTGCGTAGAGCTGCTGCTGCAGAAGGGAGCCGAGGTAAAAGCACTTGAGAAACACGAATGGGTCCAGGAAGCCGTGAGCACGCGAGAGGCGTTGCCACGTTGCCGATGGGCTGTGGTAAACAGCCGTAGTTTGAGCCTCCTTTCCCATGAGACAGAACCATCAACCGTGTTTTTAAGCCGTGCCGGTTTAATGCTTTGGTGCTTTATGCTAACAGCAGCTGTTCTGCTCCCTCGAAAGGCAAATGTGCTTTTTCCCAGCTGAAGTTATATCGTACAGGCAGCGAGGTCATTTCCATATTGTTCAAGTATTTGTGCCTGAGATCCCACAGGCACTGGCTCGTCTGGGGAGGGAAGATAGTTTTGTGGTGAAAGCCTGAAGGAAGAATTAAAAAGTTTTAGGTTTCCTGCCTGATTTTTGGCACTTCCTCTTGACAGTTGGCAGATTGTAACCCCCTCTCCCCGCCTGCACCTCATTTTCCCGTTTGGTAAAATGGAGATTAGGACGTGGGGATAAAGGGTTTTGTGCGGTGCTGGTGATTCCCTGACGTCAGGAGGAGCAAACAGAGTTAGGTCAGTGCCGGAGCCTTTGGGAAGCGCCTTCACCAGCGAATTTGCTTTCGCCCTGTCTCCTCCCTTGCCCTTTTCCTGCAGGTTAATGCCCTGGACGGCTACAACCGAACCGCCCTTCACTACGCCGCGGAGAAGGACGAGACCTGCGTGGAGATCCTCCTCGAATACGGCGCCAACCCCAACGCGCTGGACGGCAACAAGGACACCCCCCTGCACTGGGCCGCCTTCAAGAACAACGCGGAGTGCGTGCGGTCGCTCCTGGAGAACGGCGCCCTGGTGAACGCCCGCGACTACAACAACGACACGCCGCTGAGCTGGGCTGCCATGAAGGGCAACCTGGAGAGCGTGAGCATCCTGCTCGACTTCGGAGCCGAGGTGCGGGTGGTCAACCTGAAAGGCCAGACCCCCATCTCGCGGCTGGTCGCGCTGCTGGTCAGGGGACTGGGCACGGAGCGCGAAGATTCCTGCTTCGACCTTCTCCACCGGGCTATCGGACACTTTGAGCTACGGAAAAACGGCAACATGCCCCGGGAGGTAACCAGGGATCAGCAGCTCTGCGAGAAGCTCACCCTGCTCTGCTCTGCCCCGGGCACCCTAAAGACGCTGTCGCGCTACGCTGTGCGCCGCAGCCTGGGCGTGCAGTTCCTGCCGGAGGCCGTGAAGGAGCTGCCTTTGCCTGCGTCCCTGAAGGAATACGTGCTGCTCCTTAGCTAAGCCAGAGGTGAGGCCCGGGGGTTTTTTTGCGCTTGGCTTACAGCCCCGTTCCTCCCCGCTTCGTGGGGGCAGCGAGAGTGACCAGATTAACTGCTTGGTTTGTGACTCACGGATGCCGGAGCCCCCTCTCCCTGACGGACAGGCAACGGCTGGTCGCCATCCCGGGTTTCCTCCTGCTCCGCTTTTCTGTCCGACCCGGCTCGCTTGGGGCAGGACAGCAGGATCCTCTGGTGCCGCCTCTGTCTGCCGAGCGGAAAGGCCTCCTCAGCTCCTCCCGAGCTCCCTCCCTTCGGTTTTCGCCTCGAGCCACCTGCATCCTCATGAGACAGCACATCCCCCTTTAACAAACGGCAAATTGTATCCCAGCTGCTGGATTCTCTTTTTCTTTTGAGTTGGGGCAGACCTTGGCGAGAGCGAGGTCTTTTTGGTGAGGGGAGAAGAACAGCTAGAAGGGATCTTCTTCCTTCGCTAAAGGACTCGAGGCAGGAAATCGGGAGGAGGTGTTGCGGTGACGTGTTGGCAGGGAGTCCAGGGAAAAGCGCACCCCCAGCACGCGTATTGGGTCAGTATGTCATGCAGTGGTGTGAGCTGGTGCCTTCGTTCAGAGCTAATGCCTGCGCCTGTCCCGGCACAGCCGCGGCCGCCTGAGCACAGCACCCTGTGCTCCCAGTACGTGGAGAACTTGTCTGCAGCTCCGGAGGCTTTGGGCAGGACCCTGGACTTCCTTTCAACACATGGGAGAGGTCTTTTTCCCCTCTTCTCTGTAATTTTACGACCTATCAGCCTGTTCAAGGGGAAGGGGGTGGGACAGAGGAGCCCCCAGCGCTCGGCATACGACTCCCGGGGACGCTGAGGGAAGCGTCTGGATGAAGGCGCGAGTTAGTCGCAGCGGAGATGCTCGTTCAGGCCGAATTACCGTGACTGCTGGTCCCTGCTGCCCAGTCAGGACTGATCCCTACTGAAACACTGCTCTGGGGCAGGGAAGCGATCGCAGCCCTGCTCTCGTTGCTCTCCGCTCTGCAAGTTTGGCATCCCGAGGCTGTAATTCCTGCAAGCGGAGGAAAGATTCCCCTTGCTCTCGGGAGCAGCTTTCCTCTGAGCGCGGGATGCTCCGTATCCCGACCCGAGGGGTTGGCTCCCGCCTGCCGTGCAGTAACCCGTCTGAGCTCTTCCTTAGTTTGCCACTTTGGTTTTGCACTGTCCGCTCACCATTTCATCGTTGGTTTTTATTTATGTATATATGTGTATTTTTGAAGGTAATGTGTAAACGCATTGGCAGCACGTCCGCGTGGGAAGCTGAGCAGAATTCCTCAGGTAGTGCCCTCTCTCTTTAGCAAATTTTGCTCTCAAAGGGAGCGTTCCCAGCACGTACTGTAGCTGCGGACGGAGAGGCAAAAGGCTCCGAAAGAAGGAAAACGAGGCGATCTCCTCTTGAAGTACTGCCAGAGCTTGCCGGGCACGGAGCCGCTGCCTGCCGCCTGGTTGTAGTATCTCGTGTGTCCGCGTCTTGTATTCACAGAAATAAATGGCTCCCCGCAAGCCGTGAGCTGTGCATGGGAAGGTTTGTGTGTTGCGCTGTTGCTGCCAGAGCTGGCTCTGGATTTTGCATAGATTTTCGTTTTAATCCCACTCTCCCCTGCCCGTTCCCCCCTCACCTCGTGCCTGGCCTGAACATGTGCGCGTGGGACATGTGCTGTTACTTTGCTGGTGGGCGAATGTCAGAGGGTTCAAGCACCATTTGTGTTGCAACCACCGGTCAGTGGTGCTGGTTTATTGAAGCATCTTATTTACGAATTTAAACTAAGGAGATGTCCTAGTAACTCTACCCAGACTGCTTGCTCTTGGGTCAACGCAACATCCTGCCATAACACGAGCCACTTGGGAAACACTTTCCTGTTTAAAACCCCATAAAATAACTAACTGCGGGGCTTTCGAAAGCCCAAATTGCCCTGAGGAAACCGTCAGCTTCAGGAAACCGCCCTTGTGCCAGTGCATCGGGTGCCCTTCGCGTGCGTTGCTTCGACGGCATCTCTTGGCCGCGGCGCGTGGCCAGACGCAGCCCCGAGGGCGGCAGAAGCGGGAGGCTGCTGCGCGCAGCCGCAGAAGTGAGCTACAACGGAGAGAGCTTTATTTGGAGGTCCCCGAAGCGAAGGAAAAGAAAACTCATTAGGGGGGAGCCGCGCCGGCGTTGGCCTCTTAGATGTTGGACTCCAGCGAGGTCCTCTTGTGCGTGATGTGCTCCAGGTGGGCCTTCTCCGAGGTGTCCAGCTCGATGCTGTACTTGGCCAGGATCTTCAGGATGGGACGAAGCTTCAGCCACCACTGCTCCTTGGGGAGGCGGTGCCTAGGGCGAGAGGAAGGGCGGCGGTGAAGGGTTTTGCTCCCCGGTGCAAAGCACCGGAAAGGCCAAAGTGGTGACTGTGGCTGGGGCCGCATCCAGGTAAACAAATGCTGGTTTATTCCTCTGTTCCCGTGCAGCATGTGCTGTTGAACCTTGCCTGGCAATCCTGCACCGAGCCCTTACGGATGGGTTGGACGACTGTACATGGACCGGGAGAGCATCCAGTCAACCGCAGCGCGACGGAGACCGTGCTGCGTCGCCCACAAAGCTGTTTCCATCCCTTTTAACCCTCCCTCTAGCAATGCTCCCCTTCTCCGGGGTAGGGAATCGCCTCTCTGAGCTCTTATCACCCGGCTCTCTTTTTCTGATGTTTCTCTCGCTTTAGAAAACCCTTTTCCACCATGGCCACCTTTGCTGCTGCCTGACTTTCCATCCACCACCCTGTGCGGTTCCCAGCTCTCTTCCCTGCTCCATCCCACGCCCGGAGGCAGCGAAGGGGGCGAAGGCAGCGGGGTCGGGGGCACCTACTCGAAGTCCGTCTGCTCCTTGAGCTCGCTGAGGGGCTGGAAGACGAGGCTGCGCTTGCGCATGCCCAGCAGGCAGGCCGAGTCGGCCGTGTTGGCGAAGATCCGACCTGCAAGGGAAGGCCGGCAGCGGCTCAGCGTCTCGCCCGGTCGGGGAGAGCGGGGGCGGCTTTGCTGGGCCCTGCGCCCCTCTGCGCTCCAGTTTGCGAAAGGAGACTTTTGCTTCAAACAGGCCGAGAAGGGAGTGAAAGCATCCGAGCACGGCTGCGCCGCGGGCCCTACCGTGCCTGGAGCACTCCTTGATCTTCCCGGTGATCCAGGCCACCGCCTTGGCGCCCATTTTGGTGCCGAAGTTCCTGTCGAAGGGGGTCGGCGTGCCGCCCTGCGGGGGAAAAGCCGCCGAGCGCGTGGAGGGGGCTGCGGCCGAGCGAGGGCCTCCGCGTTGGAGCCCCTCGGGCGCTCGGCTTTGCCCCTGGGGGATCGGCCCTGCCGTGGGGCAAGGCAGGAGCCTGCCGGGAGCGCGGCGGCCGCGCGGCTTGTCCCTACCTGCTGCATGTGCCCCAGCACGTTCTTCCTGCAGTCGAAGATGCCCTTGCCCTCCTCGGAGTAGAGGTTGTAGATGAAGTCGGTGGTGTAGTTCTCGCTGCACCGCTCGTTCCTGCGGAGGCAGCGCAGCCGGGCTGGGGCGGGCTCAGCACGGAGGCGGGTGGCACGAGCACGCCGGGTCTCTGCCGCGCGCGTGGCTGTGCCCGCGGTTGGCCACGGGAAGGTCTCCGCGCACGTCCCCGGGCCCCCAGCGGTGCTGCAGGGGTTGTCCCCGTCACCCGGCAGCCCCGCAGCCAGGGTTACCTCAACACCAGGCCTCTCTTCACCGTCGTCTTCATTTTCTCAGTTAAATGCTCCACGTTCATCTGTGACCAGAGACAAGAGGGAGGTCAGGGCCCTTCCTTGGAAACGCAGCGGGGAAAAAAGCCGGGGGGGGATAAATGCAGCCCCCCCAGTCTGCCGGCGGAGCGGGCTGCCCCGGCGCAGCAACCGGCACGGGGGCAGCCGGCCTCGGCCCGGGGACGCCCACCTGCAAGTCGCGGATGCTGAAGTTCTCCTCGAAGATGTAGGCGGCATCGGCGCCGCCCGCCAGCCCCGCCAGCGTGGCCAGGTAGCCGCAGTAGCCGCCCATGGTCTCGATGATGAAGACGCGCCGCTTGGTCCCGGCTGCCGATTGCTTGATGAGGTCGCAGGTCTGGGGGGAGAAACCCGGCGGCGCTTAAACGAGATGGGGAGGGGGAGAAAGGGGGCCGGCAGCACCGGGGGGACGCCTGGGCCCCGCACGGGCTGCTCTGGAGGCTCGGCCGGCCTGTTTGGGGGGCCCTACCGTGGTGATGGTGTTGAGGGCGGTGTCGGCGCCGATGCTGAAGTCCGAGCCAGGGACGTTGTTGGAGACGGTGGCGGGGATGATGCAGATGGGGATGCAGAGCTCCTCGTACTTGGTGCGGCCCTCCATCAGCTCCAGGCTGCCCGTGAAGGCCTGCGGGGCGCGGGGGGGACGGTGACGGCACGGCCCCCGGGCCGCGCAGCTCCGTGTCCGCGTCGCCCCGATGCTCACCTCGAAGCCGCCGATGATGATCAGCCCGTGGATGCCGAAGGTGTTGATGTTTGCACTGATTTCCTCAAAGTATTTCTTGGGCAAAGTCCTGGCAGGAGCAGCAGGAGCTTCAGCGCGGCATCCCGGGACCTCGGTCCCGGCTGGCCCAGGCCCCGACGCCCCTTCTCCCCCGGGGCCGGGTGCACCGGGTGGGGACGCGGCTAAAAGCGCCTGCCCAGGGCAGAGCTGCTGTTTCCAGCGCAGAGGGCTGGCTGCAGCTGAGCTGCCTGCAGACGCAGCAGGATTTCGATGGTGGGGGGAGGTTTTACCTCTTTGTCCCCAGTTTGGAGCCACCGAGACCAGTCCAGCCGCCAACTCTCTCCCAGCTGATCTCTTCCACCTGGGAGAAAGCAGAAATGCGATGGTCGGACGGATGGGAGAGCCGCCCCGGCACCCGCGAGGCCGGGGTAGGAGCAGGCTGGACAAATTCCCATCCTTTGGGAGACCGTGGGGGGCTCTGCGGAGCCGAGAGCCCGTCCCTATGGATATTACCGCTGCGGGTATTCAGGGGAACATCCCATCCCGTGCATCCCTTTTCTCCCTGCGAAACGCTGCCCCGGCGCCGGGGAGGGCAGTACCATGCCGAAAGCGAGCCCCTCGAAGCCGTCGTGCACCGCCAGCATCCTGTGGCCGTGGATGAGGCCGATCCTCACGGTGGACCTCACGGCCGCGTTCATGCCGGCGGCCGGCGCGCCGACGTTCAGCACTGCCAGGGTGTAGCCGCTCTGCCGGGGCGAAGAACCAGGGTGGGGACACGAACTGGTGCCCCCGCCGTGCACCGGCCCCCCTGGCCCCCGCACCTACCTTGGTGGAGGGCGGGCGGATGTGCGACAGCAGCTTGTACACGTTCCAGTTATTTTGGAAACTCCTGCGGGGAGGAGAGGGGAGTGAGGCAGCCCTGGCGCAGGCAGGACCCCCCCGTCCCCAGCGGAGGGGCCGCAGGCGCTCACCGGCCCCGCAGCTTGAGGGCATCCTCGAAGCGCCCCTCGTTCATCGCCGTCGTCACGTCTTTGGTCTGCGGGGAGGGAAAAAGGGTGGAAATGGTTTCGGGGTGCCGGGGCGGCTCGCTGCAGCGGGCGGCTGCGCTGTTTCCATTCACACGTGAGCATTTTTGGCCACTCGGTGCAACGGGCTGCAGAGCCCACGGTGCAGCGGGGCAGGCGGGATGGTGGCTCCGGTCCCCACGTCCCCGCGGGCGAATCCGCCCGCCAGTGCCATACTCACCACCTGGACGCACTCCATGAGGGGCAGGCGCACGGCTTGGTTCCCCGAGAGGCTGACGACGCAGGCAGGGGTGTCCGGGCTCCCTTCCAGCAGGGCCATGACGGCTTCGACGCCCATGCGGCTCCCCTGGGACACGCGGGGACACGCCGGGGGTCACTGCTCACCGGCGCTCGCCCGAGGACGCCCGGCCGGGGACCCGGCGGGGACGGAGGTGCCTACCAGGACACGGTCGAAGGCGGAGGGCGTCCCGCCGCGCTGCACATGGCCCAGGATGGTGACCCTGGTGTCGTAGCCCAGGCGCTTCACCACCAGCTGCGAGGGAGGAGGCGATGGAGAGGTTTAGCTCCGGCGGGGACAACCTGGGGGTCCGTGGCACAGGAGGGACCCCCCCGGGAGGGAAAACGGGGCTCGACGGAGACCCCCACCCCGCTTACGTTCTTGATGTCGTCCGAGGTGATGGGCCGGCCGTTCTTGTCGATGGCGCCCTCGGCCACGATGATGATGTTGAGCCTGGAGCCCCCGAGCCTGGTCTGGGGGAAGCGGCGTGGAGGGGTTACGCCGTGGGGCTGGGGCACCCCGTAAGCCCCCACCCGCTGCCGGGTGCCCCCTTACCTCCGTCAGCCTGCGGCACAAGTGGTCCTCCCAGTCATCCTCGGGAGGCGATTCGGGAATGAAGACCCAGTGGGCGCCGCAGGCCAGGGCGGAGACGAGAGCCAGGTAGCTGCAGGCAGAGACGAGGCCGGTTGGGGCTTTTTTCCCCAAAATCCGGCATGTCGGCAGCAGCCGGGTGGCTGCTCCAAGACCTACCCGCAGTGACGGCCCATCACCTCCAGCACGAACGTCCTCTGGTGACTGCGGGAGACACAGCGGAGCGTTATCCCCGGCGGGCGCGGCGGCTCGGCCCCACTGCGGGAAGCGAGGCCGGCGACCGGACGCCTGGCGCTGGTACCTCTGGGCGGTGGTGGTGATGGCATCCACGATCTCCATGATGCGGTGGAGGGCCGAGTCGGTGCCGATGGTCATGTCGGTGCCGCAGAAGTCGTTGTCGATGGAGCCCACCATGCCCACGATGTTCAGGTAGTTCGACTTCTTCGCCTCCTCTGCCGTGATCCCCCCTGCGAGGAGGGTCGGAGACGGGGGTGGTTTTTGGGGGGCATCACCCGCGCGAGGAGGGATGCATCGGGCGATGCTACCCAGCGGCATCGCCCTGGCTGCCTTTCCGGGGCGAGACGCCCGCGGAGCAGCGCAAATCTCAGCGTTTCACTAACTCCGGGGCACAAAACAAACCTGGCTGCGAAAAACCACCCGTCCGGCGGAAACATCGCCCTTTCCCTGCCAAACCGAACCGAACCGAACCTCCGCGGGGGGCCGGTTGCGCCGGCGCCGGGGCCGTACCTGTCTTCACCAGCTCGGCGAGGAGGCTGCTCCACTCGGCCCGGAAAGTGTCGGCTCCGGTGAGGCTGCCGTCGCCGCCGATGACGCACAGGTTGGTGATGCCTTGTTTCACCAGGTTGCGGGCGGCTTTCAGGCGGCCCTCGCGCGTCCGGAAATCTTGGCACCGGGCGCTGCCGATGACCGTGCCGCCCTGGCGGAGCCGAGAAAGTGACCCCCCATTGCCCCGGACTCCTCAAGGGAATTTGTCACCCGTGGGATGCGTCTCCCGGGCCTGCCCCTGTTGCAACCCACGTCCTGATGCTACGCTTGGGGTGAGACCACCTTGTTTTGGGGGTTTTGAGGCCCGTGTCCCCCTTCACAGCGATGCTCTGCGGGCAGGTGGGTTTGGCCAGGGCTTGTTTGCGAAATGCGAGCTGCCGGCTCCAGTTTCGCGTTATTTTCGGGCACGGACCTTCGCTCTGACCCCAGCGCCGCGGCGTCTGGTTACGCGCCGGCCCCGGCCAAGGAGAAGGTCAAGACGCCACGGCCGTGGCCCCCCTCCCTGGCAGCGCCGTGACCTTCATGGCGGGTTTCATCCCTGTGTCGAGCTGCCCGTCCTCACCAGCTGCAGCATCATGGAAACGCTCTCCCACGTGGCCTCCTTGATGTTTTCTGCTCCGTCCACCAGCCCCTGGTAGCCCTAGGGTCGAAGCGGAGGTTGAGCCCTGCCCGGGCCCACGGCACGCGAATCGGGCTGCGATTTCCGCCGTGCCCCTCCGTGCGCAGCCGACACCGGCACCCGCTGCCGAGGATGCGCTTCCAGGCTTTGGGAATGCCGGCGGACGCGGAGCCGGGGGCCGAGGCGGTACTGACCTCATACACGAAGTAGACCTTGGCGCCCAGGTAGATGCCGACCCGCACCACGGCCCGGACGGCCGCGTTCATGCCTGCGAAGGGAAGCAGAGCGTCAGCGCGGGAAACCCGCCGTGCCGCGGCGGACACAAAGGCCGGCGGCGTTTTGGCCCCGATTTAAAGCGGCTGCAAAACCCCGTGGGCTGGGGGTCCTCACCCCCAGTCTCGGTGCATCCCGGGCTCTGGCCGTGTCAGCCCAAAACAGGGCTCCCAGGGAGCCATGGCCAGATTCCGGCTCCGAGCGATGCAGAAGCCGTTCCCGGCTCTCCCGGGAGCGGGGCCAGCGGCATCGACCCTGAGCGCCGGCATCGCGCGGGACGGGTCAGCCTCTGCTTCTGCTACACCCCTCCCCGGCTCTGTTTTATTTTTGCCCCGCTGACATTTAGCTGTTGCAAATAGCTTCGCCGGGGGCAGCCCGTAACCCGAGCCGGCCGCGCTCCCAGAAAAGCCGCCGCGCTCATGTGACGCCTCCCCGGTGGGCGACGGACACAACTCGTGTCACGCCAGCCCGGCGCTATCAGCGAGCCGGCGCGAGTGAAGTGCCGGGTGACGAAGCAAAGCAGATGCCCGACAGGTCCGAGCAAAGCAGGGGAGACCCAAAAGTTTCCTCTGGAAACGCTCCCTTGCAGCATTTGCTTTAATTCCCTGGCTCGGTTAAGCAGGGCTGGCGGAGCTCATGTGTTTCCTGACTTTTTCCGGGCAGCCCAGACACCTTTTTCCTCCCCTCTTCCCACGTCTCCCGATTTTATTTCCTCTTCCTCAGTGAAAAAGGCAAACGAGGCCAGGGCTCCTTCCCAGCCTTTGATGGTGGGGAAATTCCCCTTAACTCTGTCCCTTGGGAGGGCCCGGGCCGACCCCTCCTGCCGCTTCTCCCAGCGTCTCCCGACCTTCGGAGACATTTGAAGTGGTTTATTCCCAGCCGCAGGAACGCGAGGCTCCAGCTGCTGATTTATCGCTTTGCGCTTTCCCCGCGTGGCGGGAGATATCACCGCTTAGCCCAACGCAGCGGCTAAAAACCCTCCTGGCCTCATAAAACCAGCTCCGCTTTCGGCATCGGGGGCTTTCGCATGTCCCCCGCTGCCTGCCCGAGCCCTGAATGCCCGACGCAAACTCGAAGCCTTGCAGTGACGGATTTGAGAGCGAATAATTTGGAGGGATTTGGAGGGTGCAAATAATTCGGAGGTGTTTGGATGTGAACAACCCCCTTCTTGGCTAAATCAGCCCTGGGGTTTTGCAGGGAGCCCCCCGGGAGCCCGGCCTTACCCTGCGCATCGCCTCCGGACGTCAGCACGGCGATGGCCTTCCCGGCTCCCAGGCTCTTGGTGTAGCCCTGCGGGTTGGGCGGCTGCGCCATCTTCCGCGCTGGGAAAAACAATGGAAAGGGGGAAATGGGAGCCGGCCCGTCCCGCTCGCCCTCTGCGAGCCGCCGAGCACCCCGGCGCCTTTCAAGGCGGGGGGACGTCGTGGCGCAAGCGACACCGGCCACCGCGTCAGCCCCTAAATCGGGAGGCCGTCGGCGGGAGGGAGGGAGGGAGGGCGGCGAGATTAGCAGGGCAGCTGGCGCCCGAGCCCTGCGAAAAGGCAGCGGGGGGGGGGGGGACACCACTGTGGTTGTTTGTCCCCAAACCCTGCCAGCCCTGGCCACCCGCGGGTGAAGTGGGGGCTCACTGCCCCGTGCCTCAGTTTCCCCCCCATTTGCAAACCCAGCTCGGACTTTTCGCACCCCCACGGTGGGAAAATGGCTGAGTTTACTGGGGAGGCAGAAGGGAAACTGAGGCACGGAGGCCGCAACACCGGCGTTCGCCGGAGGGGTCTGCCGGGATGGGGCACAGCCCCAGGACAGGGGGGACAGCGGGGGACAGCGCTGGCGGGGTCTTAGCAGCCCCCCAAGGCAGAGGACGGTGCCTTCCCTCTCACCGTGTCCCATCCTCCCTCCCTTTCCTTTTCCTTTTTTTCTTCCTCCTTTCCTTTCTGCTTATTCATTTCCTCCTTGCTTTTTCCTTTCCTTTCCGCTTTTTCCTTTCCTTTCTGCTTTTTCCTTTCCTTTTTGCTTTTTCCTTTCCTTTTCCCTTTCTTTCCTTTCGTTCTTTTCCCCTATTTTCCTTTCCTTTCCCCTTTCACCTCTTCCCCCTTTCCCTTCCCTTCCTTGGTGCCTGCTGGTGTCAGTCTGCCCTCACTACTGGGACCAGTCCAAGCTCCTTGCCGGCACCAGTTTGCGCACCTTGCCGTGCAGTCACTGCTGGTACCAGTCCGATTTCCCTGCTGGTTCCAGTCCGCCCACCGAGCTGGCAGCAGCCCGCACTGACCTGGCGGCTCCCCTCCTTTCTGGGCGAAGGGGAAGAAGGTGAGGAAGAAGAAGAGGGCGGCGAGGCCGAGCGAGGCCGACCAGAGGAGCTTGGAGGCCTCCAGGGAGAGGTCCGGGAAAGCCCCCATGGCCGGGGGACGCCTGTCACGGGATCGGCTGTAACGGGATCGGCTGTGCGGGAACCATCTGTAACGGGATCGGCTGTGCAGGGATCGGCTGTGCAGGGACCAACTGTAACGGGATCGGCTTTAATGGGATTGGCTGTGCAGGGATCGACTGTGCAGGGACCGGTTGTGCAGGGACCGGCTGTGCAGGGACCACGTTATAACAGGCTCACTCTTGCAAGAACCACGTATAACGGGACCCCCCAGGTGGGGCTCTAGGATGACACTGCCCCACAGTGTGACACCCCCCCACAGGGTGTCCCCTCCATAGGGTGACGCCCCATAGAGTGACACCCCCCCCCTCCCAGGGGGTGACACTGCCGTACAGGGTGACACCCCCCAGGATGGCCTCCCCCCAGTTGGGGGCCCTCCATAGGGTGCCCCCCATAAGGTGATACCCCCCACAGTGTTGCCCCTCCATAAGGCACCCCCCCATATGGTGCCCCCGTCATAGAGTCACTCCCCCCATAGGGTGAGCCCCCCACCTCAGACTGCTCCCCATAGGGTGCCCCCCATAGATTAACCCCATAGGCTGCCCCCTCCATAGGTTGCCCCCCATATAGTGACACCCCCATAGGGTGACCCCCCCCATAGTGAGCCCCCCATAAGGGCCCCCCCATAGAGTGAGTCCCCCCATAGGGTGAGACACCCCCCACGGAGTACCCCCCCCACAGGGTGCCCCCCCATAGGTTACCCCCCCCCCGAGGGCCCCCCACATGGCGACACCCCCGGACATCCGCGCCGCCAGGGGGCCCCCCCCGCAGAACGCGCATGCGCGGGCCCCACAGCCGCGCACGTCCCCGCCTCGCGCGGCCCCGCCCTCCGCGCGCCGTCACTTCCGGCGGCGCCGCGCTCAGCGCCGACTTCCGCTTCCGCCCGCCTCGTTGCCGGGAGCTGCCGGAGGCGCCCGGGAAACCCGCGCGCGGCCTCGCGCCGGTTCTGTTTCCGGTGAGCGTCCCCCTTCCCCCCGCCCCCCCTTCGCCGGTCCCGCCGCGCCCCGAGGAGCCCCGGGCCGCTCCCGCCGGCCGTCTCCACCCCGGGGGAGGGAGGGCAACAGCGGCGGGCCCCCCCCGCTCCGCCGCCGCGCTCCCCCCGGGGAGGGACAGCGCCGGCTGCTCGGTGGGCGCCGGCGACGTTGCCCGGCGGCGGCGGGGGGGCGGGACGGGCCCTCTGGAAGCCCCCGGGGCTCTTTGCGTGGAAAACCCCGCGCGGCCCCTTTTTTCCCCGGTTTCCCTCACTTCGCTCGGTGAAAGACCCGTTCCTGCCCCGCCGCGGCTCTGCCCCGCGGTGCCCCCGCCCGTCGCGGCCTGCTATCGGTATAACCGCTCTCTCCTCGCAGATCCCCGGGCGAGCCGCGCCGGTCAGGGATGTGAGCAGCCCGGAGATGGGTAGGTGCCTGCGGCTGTGCTCCGCCGGAGCCGGGGGTGGGGGTTTACGTGGTCTCCGGCGCCCTTTGTCCTGCTGTGACTCCTCCTGATGCCTCGCGTCGCTCTATGCGATTGCAGAGAAACGGTGTTTGGAGGTTAGAGGCAACGCCAAGGTACAGGCGCTTATTCGAGGAGCCGGCTGGAGGCTTGCAGGGACTGATGAAAGGGGCTCTAGTTTTCGCTGATGTTTTTTGTTGTGTTCATCTTTAACAAAAGGAAAAGCAAAGCCTTTTAACCCAGCCCGCAGCTGCTCTGCTCTGAGCAGAACAAAGCTCCAAGAGCGCGACCGCGCAGAGACTTCTGCTCTCGAGTCTCCTGGGGGCTCACGGGGGCTCTTTCCTCAGACGAAATCGCTGACCCGATGAGGATGGAAGCCAGGGATGCGGCGCTGACTAACCACAGCTCCATGTTCAAGGCTTTCCCTCCGCAGTCGAGAGTGAGCCTGCGGGATCCGCTTTCGCAGCCGGACAGCAAGGTTTGCAGCCTGTTTATTCCTCACCCCCCACCCCCCCCCCCCAGCAGAGCCGTCCTTTGTCCCAGATGTTGCTTCTTTTCGCTCTAACGGTCTCTGCTTCCATCCCTCTCGGAGCATGCTGTGCTTGGGCAGCTGCTCGTCTGGGCTGATTACTTCTCTCGTCGTTTCCTTGGGGTGTCTGTCTTCCTCCTGGGTTGGAAGCTGCTGTGGGCAGGGCTGTTCTGTGCAGCATCTAGCTGCTCTCACAGGATAATTAATATACCGGTGTGTGTTAATCTTTGAATTCAAACTCTGCTGGGTGTTTCAGTGACTCTTCTGTTGTACAGTAGCGCTAATTGCCTGCTCTCGATAACGCCGAATGCTTCCTGAACAGATAGTGTAAGAGCCATGTTTGTGCTTTTGGTTACTAATGAGCCTATAAAACTGAAATTGCTTGTGCAATCTGCACACGAGCCCCTGTCTGTGCACACAGATCCCTTGGAAGGTAAAACACGCAGGTTTGTTCATTTTGTGGAGTCTGCAGGTATGTGCATGCGTCAGGCAGTCGTGTCTCGACGAGTTGGCTAGGAGACAGTACCAGCAGAGCTATGAAACTGATTTTTTGCCCTATACAAAGATGGAAACAACATTTGTTTTTTCTCTTTTTGTTAAAACTGGAATCCTACCTGGCAGAGTTGATTTTAGACTCACTGGGAAGTGAGTGACGCCTTTGTGATAATGTGCTGCGTTGTCGGGCCAGCACTGGTATATTATTACACCGTTCTATTCTTTCGTTAGTTCCTTTTATTTATAACTATGCGATCAGGGAGGAAGAGGAGCTGTCGCTTGTCATGCCCTTTCGTAGTTCTGTTGTGTCTGGGGCTAAAAACTGAGAGCAACGCTTCTTTTTTTAATCTCTTTGCACAGTTCTTACCAAACAAGATTGGCAGCTTCACTTGCCCAGCTGGCAATGCGTCATGCACCCTCAATTACAACCCAGGTAAGACATAGCTTTCTGCCCTGGATATAGATTGTTTTTTTTCCTGTTTTTTCCCTCCAGCAGTGTGGGGAGGAAGACGTGGCTCTTTCTTGACTGTTGTGTTTCTCCCTAGCAGGAGTTCCCTGTCCCGAGGCCTTCCAGGTGCCAGGAGAGCCGCGAGCGTTTGGCTCCAGCGCCAACGGGCAGTGGAGGGGTCTGGTTCCCGCTCTAGGGTCTGTGCCGCCGAAGCCTCGAGTGAATCGAGGCTCTTACCTCGAATCGCGCAAAAACCCCAGGTGCGTCCGCATCTCCTCCGCCTTCAACTTCCCCCGAAGGACCCTCTGCTGGGAACCTGAGGGGTGGGTGGAGGTTTTACCCACACAAACCGTCGGTGTTATTGCAGATTCAGTTCAGCGTAGGAAAGGTTGCACGGGTTTATAATGGGTCATGGTTGGTTGGGTCCCCAGGTGCCTTTCAGTGTTTTTAACCTACGCATGACAAAGATGCCGTATAGAGGATGTGAACACTGCTGCCGAGAGCAGAAACTGTGCTTGGTGTGGGGGTAACCTGCCTCTCCTGAAAGCTAATAGTGTAACAGACTGATTTTGAGTTCATCCAAAAATGCAGTCTCTTTTTAAGTTGTCCTGTTTTAAGTGCCTTGATGAGGATAGCTGGAATGTGAGAAGGTGGGATAGTGTGTTTTCATATGGAAAAAAGAATAGTTTGTTTCTGACTGGCCAATAAAAAGCTCTGTTCTGACTGCACAGCGGGAGAGTTTTAAGTTTTCCGCAGATCAGCTGAGCCCCAAGTGGCTATTCAGAAACAGCACAAAGGCTTTGATCCATCACTGCTGAGAGCATCTTTGTGAAGCTCTTTTGAGGGAAAAGGAAAGCGATTGTTTTGAGAGTAACCTTGCTCGTGTGTTTGGAGTGCTGATGGTGGGAGCACTGGTACAACCCCAGGGAGTCGGGAGAGAAATAATACATCAGAGCATTGTGCTGAAACTGCGCTTGGCGCACGCGGTACTGAATGCAGTGCTCGTTTTGCAGCTGGCATAAACTAGTGTTGCTCCGGGAGCAGGTGCCTCTCTAGACCAGGACAAGTCTTAGTCCTGCTGAAAATCTCTGTAGCAGAGAACATTTGTTTGCAGTATGTGGAATTTCTTTCAATGGGAGGAATTCCAAATCAGCCGGTGTATTTTTGAAGGGCTAGTGGTTAAGCCTGACCTGTGGGAGCGGGAAGAAGCAAGGCGAGGGAGAGCATGCCCTTTTTGAAAACAATGTTGTGATCTGCGTCTCCAGGCAAGGTTCAGCCATTTTGTGGACCGTGGATCAAAGGAGAGGGAGAGCTGTTGGATCTGGCGGGAAGGTCTCGGTCGGGTTTCCAGGCTGTGGTTCCTCGGCCTTGCAGTGCCACCTGGTGGCATCTCTTTGGCCACACAAGCGTCACCGGTTCCCTGGCATCGGGAACGGTGGCAGATCAAGCTGAGGGAGACCTAGACGTAGGCTTTGAAATAGTTTCAAAGGAAAACAGAATACTAGTTTTTGACCGAAGTTGGATAGCCTGGATCTTGACAGTGTTTGAGGGCAAAGAGGTATAGTGTTTCCTAATAAAACAAGCATGAAATCAAAGAAACCCTTTCGCTTCTTTCCTCGCAGTGGAACGTCCAACAGTTTTGTAGGAAAGTCAAACCATCATTGCCATGCGTCAGCATTTCCAATCAAACCCGCTCAGAGTCCTTCCTGGAGCGGTCCATGTCGCCGTAGCCTGCTTAGCCCTAAGAAAACTCCGAGGCGATTCGTCAGTACGGCTGAAGAGGTAAAGATAAGGCCAGGAGACTGATTAATGTGCGTTTCTTTCTGAAGTCAAACTCTTCATGATGCTCAAGAGAGATGAGGCAGGTGAAGCTGCCCTAATTGACTCTGCCTGTGCTGGATTTGCTCCTTACATCAGGCAGAAACTGGCTCCAACTCTGTTCACGTTCGCACTTCAAGTTGCAGTCAGTTTGATCTTAGCTGACGGTTGAACTCTTCAGGACCCTTTGAAGTGCTTGCACCAAGCGTGCTTGCTTAGTATTTGGAGCATCTTTGTCTAAAATCATGTTGGCTAGAGGTGTCTGGTTATTTCCCTGCAGACTGTTCGAGAGGAAGAGCGAGAGATCTACAGGCAGTTGCTTCAGATGGTCACAGGAAAACAATTCTCCACGTCCAAACCCTCCTCACTGTTCCCCTTCCATCTGTGAGTATGTAAAATATGCTTCTCCAGCTGACAGTGCTGCATGTATTTGCTGGAAACTTACTCTCCATTGTTCCTAGGTCCAGGTGTTCAAATGCCAGTAAAACCTTAGTGAAAGAAACGCCCAGCCAGAATTCAAAGCTGTTTGAAGCTCACAATATTGCACCAGCCAGTTCAGCAACCAGTGCTCTCAGAGCACAGGAGCAGCCGTCCCACAAACCATCACTCTACTGTACGTCCAGCTATCCCTCAAATATCTTTGAGTCCAATAACTCCACAGCCCAGCATCACCAAGAAAATCTACCAGCATCTAACGCACAGTCTGAAGGTAACAAAAGAAAAATCAAACCTCCAGCTATCAACCTAAATGTGTGTGGCAAAACCACTTCACACTGCACTTAGAATTTTGCAGCAATTGGGAAAATCAATAACATTGTGAGGATAACATCATTCTTTAATCTTGCTCTCTTTAGGGTCAGACTCTGTCATTTTGCTCAAGGTAAAGGATTCCAGAACTCCAGCTCCAAGGTAAGAGGCTGTAAAATAGGAAGTGGGGGCATTACAGTAGCTTTTTTGATTCCACTGAGAGATGAGATTGCAGAGTAAAAGGTGACTGGTGACTCTTTGAATGCCTCACTAGGAGAGAGCAGTTTGCTGTAGTAACTGTCTGAATTTGATACATCAAACCTTTCTTGAGAGCTGGCTGCAAATTACTGACAGATCTGTCTGAAGCTCATTATCTCTAGGAATAAGGGTGTCTGGATACTGCTTATAAATTGGTTTTCAGACAATTATCTACTTTCCATGTAAAGGAAATCATACTTGTCTTTTCTCTCCCTTTCTAGCCTCCCGTTCTTCCAGGCAGAACTGTGGATCAAAGAACTGTGAGTACATGTTGGCGATATTTTGATTTTTTTTCTTCTGTTTTGTTTTGTCTTTGCTCATTTGCTGACCACTTAAATAGACTTTTCTAAACCCTGGGGTTAGATTTACAAAAGTTTACTGCCTTTCTAATGCTTTTTTCCCCTAGGTTAAAAAAAAAAAAAAGTGAGTGACTTAGTCTCTAGGAGCCTTGAAGGCTTAGGCTTAAATTCTCATGTAGGCCCTTCTCTTATACCTTCTCTTTACCCTTAGTTCTGCAATTAATTCTGTTTCCTATCGCTTCAGCATCTGACTGTCAGGACTGAAATGGCCCCTCCTTTCCCCTTGGAAGCCATGAGGCTGGGATGGGAGGGTAGAGAGAGCAGAGCTGGGAAAGGAAGGGTTTGTTGGGCATGTGCTGGGAGGAGCATCTCCTTGATCTGTGCCAGTTAATGTGTGAGCTGAGCAACAGGTGTGACAATGAGAAACTCTCAGCACCTTTGATTCCTGGTGGTAGGTCTCTTATTCTCCTCTACAGCCACCAATAAGCAGATTGCACATTTGGGTGTTACATGTAGAGTATTCACAAGCTCACTTCTTACCTTTCATGGATCTGTTTTCTGGCCATCTGTGTTCACGTGTAGGAAAAGTTTCAATTTGTTCAAATAAACTTTACTTTTCAGGACCAGCGTCTATGATTCACGAGCTCGAGAGAGGTGGCGTCAAATTGAAGAGCAGAAAGCGCTGGCCTTACAGCTGCAAAGCCAGGTAACGGAGAGCAGTTCCTGAAAATAGTCTGTACAAGTTAGAATGTTAAATCACAGAACAGAAAACCAAATTGGAAATAGAGAAATGACAAAAATGTACTCCTTCAAGCCCAGTGTCTTCATTGCCTCCCTTTTCCAGGGCAGGGCTCTCAGTAGTACTGTGGCCAAAGTAAATCCTGTCCCTTTGTGCCCATTTCTGCATCTCCTGGAACAACTGGCTCCGTGCAGCTCCCTCATAAGCCCCCATGCAGGTGGCTCTCTTGGACATGTTGTAATCTGAAGGTCTCTCCTCCAGCGATTGCAGGAACAGGAACACTCAGTGCAGGATCTGGTGGATTTAAATCTTCGAGTTCCCCTTGAGAAAGAAATTCCTGTCACAGTGGTCCCAGAAGAGAAAGAAGATGCTAAGTCAGCTGATGGTGAAGAGGAATTCCCTGAAATCACTGAGGTAAATCAGCTTGGATCTAGTGGACAGGAACAAATCCTTGTGTGCATCATGCAAGTCTAAATACGAAGCTAGCGTGCTTCGTATGTGCTTGGAGTGGCAGCACGAGTTGGGTGGCCTTTTTGGGCCTGCTATTTAGGAGGTGGGAGCAAAGGACCAGACAGGTCATTCCTAGCTCTCAGAATCAGTGTCTGAGGTAAGTCAGACAACAGAGAAATTTAGTTCAAATAAAGCTGTAGCCCATATCATTCTTACTGCTAATGCTTCAAACCTGACTTGCATTTATCACATTGCATGAACTGGTGAGTAAGACAAATAATTTTTCCATTTTAAGAGGTGAACTGAACCTGTTTTCAAAGATGGAGCCAGTTTGCTCTTTGTTGCTGTGACATAAGTTCCTAGAAAGCTTTGTCCCAGTTGCATGCTGTTGCCCACAGCTTTTACAGCGTTTTTCAGTAGTATCAAGGGAATTTCCTGAGTCCTGTGCATAGAAACAGATAGCTGTTCCCTTTTGTCTTACATTTCATAGAGGAATCTGTCCCTTTCAAGGAGCAAAGAGTAAATTTGGGTTTGAATCTAGTCTTAGAGATGGGCCTAACAGGAACTGTCATGTCAATGATGATGTTGTTTTTTTCCCCTCTGTAGGAAATGGAAAAAGAAATAAAGAACGTGTTCCGAGGTGGGAACCAGGATGAGGTCCTCAGTGAAGCTTTTCGGTTAACAATCACTCGGAAAGACATTCAGACCCTCAATAATCTGAACTGGCTCAACGATGAGGTGAGCAGTCCATCTTGTGCCCTTGAGGCATCCTTCTTTGGCAGTTCAAAGTATGTTAAAACGAGCAGATGTCTGCCTCCTCTTTGTGTAAGGATGTCAGAGTGATTTGAGGGTGAAAAGTACTTATGGGCTCTGCTTCACACTGGAGCAGTTAATCGATGAAGTAACCCCTCTGTAGAACATGCACTTGAAGAAATAAGAAAAATTGAGGAGCTGGACTGACAACGGACCTGATAAGAACAAAAATTTCAAATCCTAAATACATACGACTGCATTTCTAAGTCTTTTTGGACTTTTGAAGCTTTCAGCGCTTATCCCTGACAAAATCCCCCTGACATAGGTCTTCAGAGTGACAGATGGAGGGAAAAACAACTTTTTACCTACCTTTCTGCATGTGCAGAGCACTTTTTGCAGAGGTGCCAACAATCTAATGTATTGTGGATGCTTTTTCTTCCCCAGATAATTAATTTCTACATGAACTTGCTGATGGAGCGGAGCAAAGAGAAGGGTTTGCCAACAGTTCATGCATTCAATACCTTCTTCTTCACCAAATTAAAAACTGCGGGGTACCAAGCAGTGAAACGGTGGACTAAAAAAGTGGACATCTTCTCTGTGGACCTCCTCTTGGTGCCTATTCATCTGGGAGTGCATTGGTGCCTAGCAGTGAGTGTTTTAAAGTTATTCACAATAGAATGGAGCTGGAGCAGATTATCCTATAAACTCTGCTGTGACTGAACCTAAAATCTTCTGGTCCTTGAGTGAAACAGCTGTCAGGCATTTTGTGCATGGGGGAAAAATTTATGTTTGTAGCTAAAATCAAATTCTAGAATGAGCGAAGAAATAGCTGTAACTTTTTTAGTGTCTTTCTAGCCTATAAAAGACTTGTTTTTGTTTGTTCTTAAAAAAAAAAAAAAAAAAAGGCAGCTGTGAAGTTCACCTAAGGCTTGCTTATTCTCCAGAGAAAGATCTCCTTTCCACATTCCCACAAACTCATCTTTAGAGACGTTGCTACGGGATCATTTTAGAAAGATTTAGAAGACTGATACGTTACAGCTCTCTCCACCTTGTGCCCCTGTTTTGTTATGTCCCTTCTCTTGGCTGCTGGCACCTGTGCAGCGACAAATTGCACGTGTCCTTTTAGTCCGCTTCAGCGTTGTTAGTTCAAACCTCTTCTGAAGGACGTTGAGCTACTCTGAAAGACAATGCTCACCACGCCGGTGGGTAATGATGCAAAAAATGGGGCATGGGGCCCCAAAGAATAGCCTGGGGGACTAAGTTCTTGAACCACTTAGTATGCATTAAGTCAGGTGGAGCAAACCCTTCTGTAATTGTATCCGTCAGTCTGTGCCTTTAACAATAGGGATAACAGTGCTCTTGTGTTTTGCTGGGGTGTTCTGAGGAGAACCTGATTTAGAGAGAGATTCAAGTGCTTAAGTAGTGCAGCAGCAAGGGGGAGATTTTGGGGGAGGGCTGTGGTGTACCGAGGGAGCTAGAAGTCCTTAGAAATCCTTCATGTCTCTAGGGGAATTGCTGTGAAATGGTCTAAACTTAACTTTGTTCTAGCAAGGCCGAGACTCACAGAAGGTGTGTTCTGGCAGACAGATGAACTCCTCTTGCCTGTTGTGTTATTAACGAGTCTCTCTTTGTGTAGGTTGTAGACTTCAGGAAAAAAACCATCACCTATTATGACTCCATGGGTGGAATAAACAGCGAAGCCTGCAGGATACTGTTGTGAGTAGCACTTAAGTTTGAGTTATGCTTGTTCAAAATCAAACAGCTTCTTGATTTGCTCTGATTGTGAAGTAGAAACCCTTCTGTGGTAACAGCCCCTTTCTGGGTCCTGAGAGGAGAAGTGATAGGAACATCTTGATTTTTTTTTTTTTCATGCTTTGCGTTTCATCCTGTGTTGCTGACACAGTCCATGAGGCAGCTGGTCTGCAAGAGAGTCCTGTACAGAAGCTCTGTCTTCATCTGTTTCCAGAAGATCTGTCAGTGAGGCTGGTGTTACCTCTGTAGGTATAGACAGGTTGCAGACCCATCTGCTAAAGACATCAGACTTTACCCATCTGCTGTGCCAGAGTCGTCTTGTGCATCTTCTGTAGGAGAACAGCAGCTTCTCAGACCCTAAAAAGTAGGGGTTCTTCGCTAGTCCTGCAGCTGTTTCAAGAAGTGGCATCTCCTGGCCACTTGCTTCAGATGGAAGCTCTTCTGGTCCGTGGCAAGGAACAACTCAGTAACTTGGCCCTCTGTCTGGAGAAGGAGATTCTGGAGAGAGTGATGGTATATGTCAAGTTCTGGAGTGTCTCTTGCATCAGGATGTGGATAAAGGTTTGTGCGAGTCTCTTCTGCATTGAGTTCTGCCAGGACATAACATGCCGTGCTCTATCTCCAAACCTGAGTTGGGTGAAGTTCTTACTGGGTTCAAACAGCAAATACGGTCTTGATTTTAGCCTCCTGAGCAGCAGTATGGGAGGGAGTGGAGTTGGCTGCCTACTCTCCTGAGCGATCTTAGAAAAGCAGTGCTGGCAAGTCAAATCCAGAGTTGGCCAGCCTGAAGCACTCCCCATTTCTCCATATTCTGAAGGAGCTCCTGAATAGAGTGCGATAAAAATGAGCTACTTCTCCAGGGTGGGGGAAAAAACCCTCCCCTTTTCCGAAGGTGCTAGTCACGTAGGGCCGTCAGGCTTGATACAAATCAGATTCCAGAGTGACTTCTGAAGAGCAGTTGCAAGCTCCACTTGCTCAGATGTTGACCCTGGGTCATCCTTAGGTTCTGTTTCTTGTCTTGGCTTTGTTCTAACGCTGACTTTGGAATCTGATCTTGA
The DNA here is from genome assembly GCF_036370855.1 of Dromaius novaehollandiae. Lineage (NCBI taxonomy): Eukaryota > Metazoa > Chordata > Aves > Casuariiformes > Dromaiidae > Dromaius > Dromaius novaehollandiae. The sequence goes on along the minus strand of NC_088125.1, from coordinate 3,487,186 downwards.
GTCTCAAAATCTTCTGGCCTGAGGTTGAGTGCGTCTGTGGAAGGTGTCACTCATTCAGTCAAGGAATGTTAATAATGATAAAGACAGACAGGAGACAAATGCCGTTTAATCAGTTCCAGTCTATTTAGCATCTTCCTTTTCCAGTTCAGGTGCTTCGCAGTCTACACGCACCAGGGTAATTTAAGTGGCTGTAAAAACAGCTGTTTGCCTGTGTTTTCACCAGTGGTCTGTAGTGTTGGTCTAAAGGGGGAAAATGGAAGGGAAAAATATAAAGTCTTTGGAAATGGCTTTGAGCAGGGTACCTCTTAGCTTTGCTGTGTTGCTCATGCCTTTGCGTTCAAACTTTTCTTGGAGAATGGTGCAAGCGGAGCTGGCCTGCCTTTGGGCAGGGGTGGTCTAGGTGATCTGTTCCTTCAGCTGGAATTTCTTTGATTGCAATGAAGAAGGCACAGGCATCTGGTGAAATGAGACACCTGGGAGGTGAGAGGGGGCCCGAGGAATCCTCTCCATAGTTCATTTAAGGGTCTGGGATGAGGAAGCAGTCTTCAGGTTGGTAGCAGACAGTACCAGAGGATACAAGGTGCATCAGTCCATGCAGGATAAGTGGTGGAGACCCAGGATTTCAGGTCACTGTTGCCCTGGACATAATTGTTTTCCCTCTGTTTCCTTTTAGGAGGCTTTTATTGGTTGAATGCAGTGGGAGGATCACACCGGGAAGAAGGGACGGAGGTCCTATTCATGGTTAGTGACCCTTTCATGCTTTCAATCTTTAGAGCTTCCTAAAGGTGGTGAGTTTCTGATGATTAGCCCTATTTTACAGAGGAGGGAAATTGAGGCACAGGGAAGGTAACAGATTAAATACCATGGCCACTGGCCAGGCTAGGAGCAAGTGGGGTCCGCAGGTTTTTATGGCTTGGCAGATGGACTGGCTGTCACACTTTGTTTTTGTGTCTGGGACTTGGATGAGAGACCTCCTGGAGTGGATTTCAGGAAAGCTGACTCTGTTTTGTTGGGTTTTCTCCTTGGGAAAGGCAGTGCTCGGTATCTCAGCTCTGCTAGAGGGTTGTGTGTTTTGGATCAGATATAAACCAACCTGTTACGGTTATTTTAAAAACTTGATTTTAGTGGACCAGTGTCCACCAGTGAGGAAATCTCAAGGGATAGTGCACAGAGTTAATCATGCCTGTGAAATCATCTTGTCTCCTGCTAGCAGTAAAACTTGTAATTCTTACCTTAACGTTCCACGTACTTCCAAGGCTTTTAGACATTTAGCAGCGCACTGCAGAATTGATTTCAACAATTCCCCTAGGGACATGGTCAGTTTTCTTGTGTAAGCACTGTAAGGGCAAAAATCCATTTTCAGGTTTAGGAAAATGAGATTAGAAGCCTGCAGTATTTGGCAGGGATCTTAGGTATGTTGGCTTTTGATTTGGCATGCAATTAGATTAAATTCTGTGTCAAACTTTTCTCATTGAGGTACTGACAAAGTTCATCAGGTACAATTAAATTCTGCCGCCCTAAACTGTCTCACAATTTGAAGTTAGCACATCTTTCTTTCAGTCCCCTCCAAAAAGCTTGTTACCTAGGCAGGACTGGTGCTGTATTTCTTAAGCTACAAGTACCTGATGTTAATCGATGTCTATGTGTAGGCTAGATCCGCAGAGACTGCTTTTAGGAAATCACATAGGTGATGGTCGCAGTTAATGCAAACTATGCATAGTAAGTTAATTCCTTGGTCTCTTAGAAAACAGCTCAAAATTTCCTGCCTGCTGTATGTGTCAGCATTGTAGCTGTGGCTTGTAGTATTTACAGATGAAATTGGACGTGCAGAAGCCACCCGATGGCTTTATCCGCTGAAGCGCAGGCACCGTTTAAACTCCACCGGTTTCTTCTCTGCCAGACGGAGTCTCGCGCTCAGATCCTCTGTCCACCCCCGTTCCATATGCGCAGACCCAGTCCTTGCGGAAGCGCGTTGCTTTGGAGGCTCATCCTCGTTGCTCCTGTGAAGCATCTCTTTATTTGTGCGACTTCACTACCCATCTCTTAACATGTGGAACAGAGTGGGCTGTGTGATGCTGCTCTTTTTTTAACTGAAGATTCAAAAGGATTCTGTGACAGGCAGCAGTTGCCAGGATTTCTTTTTCTTTGCAGTTGAAAGGAGGCCATTAACTAATTAACGTTTCCAAGGTGTTTGTATTGTGGTGCAGATAGTCTGTTCCCTTCCTCCAGTCACCCGTCCAGCACTAGAGGCTCAGTTCACCCTTATTTTGAAGTAGTTGCAAGGAGTTTCTTCTCCGTCCATGTCCATTAGCCCTTTTCTGGAGAGGAGAGATGGAGGCTTCTCGCTGTCGATGAAAGGTTATTTTTTTCTGAGATTTGCCCCCCTGTTGAGGTTGTCTTGTCTGAACTGCAGCAGAGTCAAAGCAGCCAAGCAGAGCGCTGCCCAAGAGCAATTACAGCGATTGCTGGCCGCTGGCAGACCCTTTGCTGGGAGGCTGGGCTCAGAGCATGCATCCGTCTGCTGAAGGCTGATAGAAAACGCTTGTCTGGAACTGATCTGGTCTTCAGTGGATTACCAGAAAGGAAACTCTCCTCCTTGATGTCTTATGTTCCGCAAAACCTCTTTGTGACAGTTTTTTAGAGGGGACAATTGCTAGTGTTTGAGCGTCTCCCCTGTCAGATACTGGCTGTCCTTGATCGCCCAGGTCTGTGGGAGCTTTTCCTCTAACTTGCCTAAAGCAGTTGAAGTTTTCTTTGAATAACACATGTATTCTTTTCATTTCTTACTTGGAGTCAGGATAGAAAAATTCCCTGAGTGGCACCAAGGCAGCAAGTCTGACCCTCTATCTATTGGGTTTGTCTGCAGGTCGCATCTCCCCGTTCCTCCATCTCATTTCAGAGTTTACTAATGGCAAGATGTGATTTAGCCAAGTCTTAGTGGATCAGATTTCCGAAGGATGGCGCATCTCCCCGCGTTGGCGGCCAAACCCACCTTCCTCTCCGCTGTTCTCCGTGCCAGATGCTCTCTTGACCCGTCCATTCGAGCCAGCAGCATTTAATCCCCTGCTTTTCCTTTCCAAGCTTTCTGATTGCAGCCGCAACAGTGAGAAGAATCCTCAAACTGTTTTGAGAAGATGCCAGTGCAAAGATGACTTCTGTAGATCTGTCCAGCTCTTTTGTAACTAAGATTAACAGAGGGTGTCTGAAAAGCTGAACGTCACTTAGTGACGCTGGTAGGCAACAGAGGGAGGCTCCTTTGGGGCCACTGAGAATATTTTGACTCATCACCTTGTCTTCTGAGGCTCCCTAAGGCCCAACTTTGTGGCTGTGCCCCTCTTGAGCTCCCCCATAAGCCAAATGGCTTGAGGTGTTCATCTGCAAAGGAAAAAGCATAGCAGTTGCCTTGGTATGCTCTGCACGTGGTCTTGGTGGAGTTTCTAAACTTTTTCCTGGAGTTACTGATCTTAGCCCAGAGGAAAAACAAAAACCTCCTGCCTCTTTGTCCAGGGGTATGATTCAGGCTGAACTGGCAGAAGCCTCTTAAGGCAAAGAAGAGGTGACAATACCTCTGAGCCATCCTGTGGGAGAGGAAGAGGAAGGGTGGCCAGGGCTTTCTCACCTCCTCACTCTTCAGTTCCGGGCATTGGAACGGGGCTGTTCTGCTGCTTTTCTTTGTCAGCTGGAGCCTTGTGAAGTGTATTTTTCGTTCTCCCCCTTCCCCCCTGCATGACTGGCTCATTCTGCTACTTGCCTTCTCCAGCTGCTTCTGCTGAAATAATCTTTGGGTGTCCCTTACTAGAGCAATGGGTCTCTTCCTTTCTCTACCTTCATTTATTGCATTACTTCACTGTTTTCTGCTCTGTGCAATTTCCCAACAGCTCCATGCTTGCACTGGTCATTGGAGAGGGTTGTTTCTCTCTGGTTTCTCCCCTGCTGTTGGTTTGACTCTTTCCTGAGCATCCAGTGCACTTGACTCAATTCCTGTATAAGTACCTCAGGGTTGATTGTGGCATGGGTTTTCACCTTGTTGGTTCCCCTCCTTCCCCAATACTTTGATTATGTTTGAGAAAATCGGGGTCATGGGGTTCATCTTCCTTGCCTCTGCTTGAAAGCGCTCTCGAACTGTTCTGCTGTGGTAAGAAAAACTCAAGCCGGTAGCGAAAGGGAATCCTGAGAGAAGAGCTCTGGGAGAGCCTGCCGGCGTGTTGAACCTGCCGCCTGCCTGAAGAGGAGTTTCGTGATGTTCTCTGACGCTTTACGCAAGGGCGATTGTTTCAGAGCTGCTGGGATGCTTTTAAGGTTATTGCATATTTGCTGCTGTCTACGTTTAAGCCAAATTAGATCCTCAAAAGACAAGAGGCATTAATCTACAGGAAGCTGTAACAAACTGAGTTCACCTCTCCAGTCTCTCCTTGAACGTAACGCTCTGCTTGCAGAAGCCTGTTGAGGCAGCCCCGTGGCTGCTGAGCTTTTCTCTGCTGTGAGTCACTCTCAAATAAATCAGATTTGTTCTCACTGGTTTATTTGTGGTTTTGACTCTTTGCTTGGCAGGTATTTTTTTTGGGATGAGTTTTTAAGGTCTGCTTGGTCCTTCTTTTGATTGCCTAGAGCTCCTCAAAGCATGGGTCTGTAGAGCCCTTTTTAAAATGGCCAGTACTGAGAAGAAAATATTGGACTTCCATTTTGTGTTAATTCTGCAAACATGTCTGAGGACATTTTAGGTAAACTGACGTTGAGCATATTGGACCTTGGCTAGTTTTCCTTGTTCGTCTAAGTAAGCTTTCTTGTTCTCTCATTCCTACAGGCAATACTTAAAACAGGAAAGTCTTGACAAGAAAAGGAAAGAATTCGACACTAATGGCTGGTCTTTGCTGAGTAAGAAGAGCCAGGTAGGTTTGTGCAGTCAGAGGTTTGCGGGGAAGGCTCTGTCTTGGTCCTTGCTTTTGATCTGGGCCCGGATAAACCCTTCCTGGGTGGTTTTATTGATGGTGACATGTTTTCACAGTCACTGTGGGGGGTGAACAAATCCCTGATCCTCAGTGGCAGAGTGCTTTGCTGCAAATTCCCGTCCATCTCTCCGTGGAAGTAGTGAGGGAAGCTTTCAGCAGCCCCAGTGCCACCTCTGTTCCTGTCGCGTGGAGCTTGCCCACCCTGTTGTCCTCAGCTTACCCGTGCTGGCCTTCCCCCATCCGTCCTGACCTGCTTCCTTAAGAACCGTTAGATAGCACGGAGAGAGGTCCTTGACTTGGAGCTCTCCCTCCCTCGGGATTAGCGTGGGGAATGGCTCCTCTAAAAATGACACTTGGGTTCGTGTCATTTTGTTGCAGGAGATCCCGCAGCAGATGAATGGCAGCGACTGCGGGATGTTTGCCTGCAAATACGCTGACTGCATTACCAAAGACAAGCCCATCAACTTCACCCAGGTAGGCCTGGCCGCCACCCCGGCACGCTCTGCTGCTCCCTGTGCTCAGAGGAGAGACAGAAGTGGGTGACAGTTATTTGTGTATATTCCGATTTTTCCCTTTTGCCCTTTACTTTCTTTCCGTTTGGTTAAAAGTGCTCCCCCGCCCATGTGCTGATTGTGTCACTGTTCCTTCAAGTAGAGCTGGCACAAGGCGCTGTTTCAAATGTAGGCTGTAAGTGGGAGTCCAGGGGCAGTTTTTTTGACTGACTGTGTAAAACTGTCCTGAAAAACCATCCGCACGTCCTCTCTTATACCCAAATGCATGGGACAGGTGACCGATGTGGTTGGCGATAGCTCACAAAACTACAGTCTCCCATACAGATGGGCCCCAGTAATGCTGGCAATGAAAGTGGAGCATCGTAGCCCAAATCCCAAGGCAATTTCAGTGTTGCTTAACATTGTCAGCCTCCAGGGAATATTCTGTGTGAGTGTTTTAGTTCTAGTTGTTAGACAATGTCATCAAAGCTATGGTATTACCTAGATCTCATCTTGTTTGCTGTCCTGTTTTAAATAATCTGAAAGCAAAATCCCCCAAGAAAGGCACTGTTTATAAAAACTTATACCCAGGAAAGTGGCTGTTAGATTCAACAGCAAAAGACATGCTGATATAAGTTTTCTTTCTTCTCTCTCTCTCTCTTTCCTCCACCCAAAGCAACACATGCCCTATTTCCGAAAGCGAATGGCCTGGGAAATCCTCCACCGCAAGCTGTTATGATGTTGTTGTGCCGAAAGCTGGTTCCTTGAGAGATTGTATCAGAAGTGCCCAGATTTGCCCTGCTCAGCAGTCAGAGCTGTGACAGGCATGGACCCGCACGGGGGTTCAGTCAAAGAAACCACAAATGAACTCTGTATGATATTTTTGATAAAACATCATTCATGGACCAATGCGCGACGGAAATGTTCAGAAGCACACTTGCCTTTTTTTTGTTTGTTTTTTATTATTTCAAAACTTATTTTTACAAGCAATTTCAGGTGCTGAGACTCGAGGGGGGCTGCTTTGGACTTTCGAGGAACTTTGTTTTTCTGCTTTTTTTGGCCCTTGCTGTCAGCCTCACTGAGCTGATGGCAGGACTCTTTGCGGGGGGAGGGCTGGATTTCAGGGGAAGGGAAGGCACTTACACAGTTCTGGACGCTCTGAGCGCTGGAAGAGCTCTGCTCCACACCAGGGGGGCTCATGAGTTGGGTGGGGGAAGGCTAGAGGTTATTTGGGGGTGGATGTAGGGAGGGTTTGCCCTTACAGGTGGCCCTGTTTAAAAAACCAGCACGTAGCGAGCAGCTGCTCTTGGATTGCCAGCAGTCGTGTGGTAGGAACTGGAAAGAAGGAAGCAAACCCTTTTCAGAAATGGCCAGGAAAAGTGATTCCGATGAGCGATGTTGGCTTTTTGATGTGTCCTCTACAGTTGACTCCTGTCTTATCTTCCCTCTGTCCTCAAGCCAGCATTTTTTACCTGTCACAAACTCTACCTGCTGTCACCTATGCTGAGATTATAACCTACTTGTTCCTTGTGCCCTCGGTACTTAGGACAGACTAGATGTGGCTGTGGGCTTCCTCTGAAGAGCCATCTTCGGGCCGGGAGGCAGGTAGGGTGTCCCACAGGCGTGTTAAGCAGGACCCGGGTGACTCGTGGAGGTAACTTGTTTGTGTTGGATGCCGTTTCTGCAGTCACTTTTCTGCCTGAGGAATTCGTCTCCCAGTTCTTTAGCATCAAGTGTTTACGGAATTCAGGTACAAATTTGACTTATTGTAGCGTAGAATCAATGCATCGATGAATCGTTTTGTATATATTTTCAAATGTTTTCCAGAGTGACAAAGAACAAAGTTTCGAGTGTGCGTTTTTTCTGCCCTTGCTTTACCTCCTAGCAAGAGATGAGGCTGTGGATTCTTCCCCCTTTGTCCTTGTGCAGCTGACCCCGGCCGAGCAGAATGAATATAAATCGCTCCATGTCATACCCTCTCTCCGTGATATTTTGCACATGTTTTGCCTGGGGATAAATGCTGACACGAGGTCAAAGGTTGCATTGAATCCAGGCGTCGTATTCAAGTTCAGAAGTGCTTCCAAAGGTATCTCTAAGTACATTCAGTGTGCGACTCCCAGGAGCCTTGAGGACTAGCGATCTGGGTCTCGTTCAGTCGGTGGGGAAAAGTAAAATGTTCAGAAGCGCTTAAAACCTTCCGGAAGTGGGATTTTTGGGCCCCCAGGATGCCTCGCTGCTTTTGAACACTTTACCTTGAGCACCTAATTCCTCTAGGCTCTCTGGACAGTCTTGGATCAGGCTTTGCTGATGCTTTCAACTGTTTTAATTTATTCTCAAATGGGGTTTGGGAGGAAGTGGTGAGTGTTTGACAAGTTTCCCAAGCCGCTGAACCTGGTTCTTTTCGCTAGTGTACATAACCTTTTTAAGTATAAGTAAAGAATTAAATAATGTCCACTTTTGTATTTTTGTCTCCAGATAGGGAGTAATATTTTATACATTTTATGTACCTGTAAGCAGTAGTTTTGTACAAGATTTCTGCCCTTTGCTCCCACCAGGTTGTGTTCTTTGTAGGCTGGTTTGTATCCCTCCCTCCCTCTCCTGTCTGTTTGTTTTATACCAAGCTGATTTACTATCTTTTTCTATCTTTTACTGCAAGTAAAGATCTGAGGAAAAAAAGTAAACTGTATCTTTTCTTTTTTGTAATGATTCACTGTTAAATAAAACTAGCTGTAAAACTGTATCCCTGCTAGCAACAGGAGCAGGAGTGTCTTTGTTAGCAAACAGTGCTTGCTTATGGAAGGCTAGTTTACATAATTCACCCTCTACTTAAAATAAATCACTCCCAGCAGACTCAGGCTGTCGTAATACAGAGGCATTTTAGTGCTCGTGTTTCTCACCTGAAGGAATTTGATAGAGGGAGGAAAAAGCCAGAGGTTTCTCTTCCTAATAGCACTGCAAGCCGGAGTTAAAAGGCCTGTAGGCTTGTGTGTTGTCACCTTTTCTTTTTGCTGCTTCCTTGAGTTGGGGCATTGGTTGTGAGCTGATAATCGGTATCCTGATTTTTGATTCCTGGACCGTTCCGATAATGTGATTCAGGGCTTGCTTTTCCCCCTTGCTCTGGGCAAGGCTTGGTAGCAGTTGGAGCTTTCAGACACCGCTGAAATGCTCAGAACAGTAGTTCTGGGCTGAAAGAGCCCCTTACAATGTCCCGGTAACAAAATCAACAAGTCCGTTGTTTTCATTGGCTCCCTAGTTCCGAAAAGCCATGGAGAAAATCACCGTGTCAAAGGCAGCTTGTGCCTCGCGTATGCTGGTAAGCTAAAGATGCTTATACACACCTCCCTAGACACACGGCTCCCATCCCTCTGCGGCCACGAAAAATGCATTCAGCATTTATTCCTGCCCTTCTTTCTGGCTTATTAATAGAATAAATCATGTAGCCCAGCCTGCCTGCCCATCCCAGTCTGGGGATTTTCAGGTCATATTGACTTTTTCCTCCTTCCTGTATCCTTATTCCTAGACATGAGCAAGATTTTTTGCCTCATGTTTCCAAAGAGCCAGTTATTAGCATCTCTAACATTCCTCACAAACACACACGCGCACACGTGGCTTCTGTAAATATCCATTTCACTGTCTCCCACCCAAGGGCTCAATGCTCCATTCATCTCTTGCTTGCAAGTTATGCCTAGAAGTCGGGAATTATCTGCCCTGCTTTGTACGTGTGAGCTAGGTTTGCAGCGTGGACGTCTTCGCAAGCGTTGATGGTGCGATGCGCGTCCTGCCAGGCCTTGATGCCCCGAGGAGGTGGCCTGGTGCAGCTTCTTGCTCCAGGAGCTTTTCTTACAGCTCGTACTGGAGCTGCTGCAGTTAGAGTTGCTGGTTGAGTTGTCGGCGGGCGTACAACGGGGATGGGGAATGGCAGCGCTGCAGAGACGTGCCCCGAGTTGGGCTTGAGAAGCCCAGATGTGGTTGCAGCTTGGTGCAACCCTGGAGAACTTGCTGGGGTTGACAGTGATGGGAGAGCAAAGCTCATGGTTCAGGTACTGGCCTGTCCTACGCGTGTGGATTTTGAGCACGTTTTGCCTGGAGATTCTTATATGTGAAATGTCTTTAGCCAAGGTGCTGGACCCCAGCATCGTGTTAGGGTGACTTGGAGCCCTTCTGAGCCATGTCTGTGCCCGGGGGACTTCTCTGCTCCCCAAAAGAGTCGGCTCAGCCACTCTGCCCAGCCCTGCATGTGCTGTGCTGGCTGCAGGGCCCAAAGATATAGGGTTTATACGCAAGTGGGGATCAACTTTGCAGGTCGAAGAGCTGATGCCTCTCCAGATTGTTGGAGAATGTGCAATCTTTGCGATATCCTGTACTAAGCAATGCTCCATAATCCACTTCAGTGCAAAATCGCCCACCTTGCGTGCAGCCCCTGGCTGTGGTTTGCACTGACCAGGCTCCCTCTGTGCAACCAGCCGTTGGGATGTCTTAAACCCTCCCGTCCTTCTCTGACCACCTGAAGGCATCAGCTAGTGAAACCGACCCTGCCGGCGTGGAGACCGTGATGTTCCTTTGCAAATATGCTGGGTAAAAACCTTTGTGGGTTATTGCTTAAGTGAATCGGTTTTGTTTGCTTTCTCCCGCACACGGAAGCGAGATGTTCCTTTTTGCACCACAGCGCCCAGGGATCTTTCCCCATCTTTCCCTCCCGTTCTAGACTTGTTCTTGGTTCATAAGGGGGGAAAAAAATGTTGTGTGTGCTCAAAGCTCACTGCTGTCCGTTTGTAGCTGCTCCCCTCTGCGGCTGGGCTTGGCAGGACCTCCCCGTCCCCGGAGAGCCACGCGTCCGCTGGAACGGCCCTTGGAGCGAGCTCCCTTCTTCATCTCCCACGTTGGCTCTGCTGGTTTCCAGGGCAGGTTCCAGCTTTGCCACCTGTCTCCTGCTAACTCCAGGCAGCTCCAAATATTGACCTGGACCAGGTACATTCAAACAGAGGGAGAGCCGATTGCCAAGAGACAGTTCAGGTCGTCGGCTCAACAATACGATGCCTTGACGGAGGACTTGGCCGCCCAAGCCCGCGGCCAGATGTTGGGCTGGAGGGTGGGCAGCGCCGCTGAACTTCTGGCTTCCTTCTCAATTTACTGAGTAAATAGATCCTCTCTGGCTCTGTGTGGAGCAAGGACAGGCCTGGGCCTTCTCTTGATCCCTTGGGCCACCTTCTCTCCATGCTTCCTAGTCTAATCATTGTCTTATTGCTCTGAATTTAGTCGGATGAGTGTCTTGATGGACAATTGACGTCTCCAAAGCAAGATTCCTTCCCTCTCGCGGCCGCCCTGCCCATTACAGCGAAGGTCTGATTCTCAAAGAGCTCATGTGAGGTCAGTCTCGTCTTTGCGGCATTCTTAGCCCAGGTTAGCTCCTGGGCAGCAAGGGATGGGCATCTCTCATTCTGAAGCATCCGCCCAACTACGAGGCCCTGGCTGCAGCAAATTTGGGGTCTTTTGACCCTCAGGCACGCAGTGGTCCCTTGAGCAAAGGGCAGAGCGGTGGCATGGACCAGACCTGAGGTCCTAATACTGGGAGATCCCTCGTGGGGACAACCGGTTGTTCCCATGGTACAGCGCCCATCTGAAGGTGATGTCTGGGATAGCTCCAATCCATCTGTGTCCATATCCACTGCTGGGGGCTTGGATTCTGGGCGCCTGGATTCTCGGCACCTGCTCCTGCGATGCAGCTCGGAACGGGCTCCAAGGAGTCTCCTGCTCTCCTCCGCCCTTGTACCCCCACGGATGGGGAACCGAGGCCCGGACACTGCAAGACGGGCGCCCAAAACTCTGCAAGGAAGCCAATGGCAAAGCAAGGACCTCGCGGAGCTCATCCTGGACCCACCTGTCCTCTGGTCCCACCGGAGATGTGCAGAGCTGCCGGGGTCTCCGCGGCATGCAAGAGACACTGGGCCGGCCAGCGTGGAGACGCGGCAAGGTGGCACGATGCAACCTGCCCCTGGGTGAGTTGCCCATCGCCGCCTCCTCCTCCTCCTCCCGGGGCCGCGCCGCCGTCCGGCCAAGCCCAGGAAAAGCCGCCTGCAGCCTCCAAAGCCTTTTGCTTATCGACCGCTTTCCAAAAGCGACTTCCCCTCCGTTTGCTTTTATTGACCGACCAACTGCCAGCGCTGCTGATGGACGCGCAAACTGAACGAGGGCTGCTCGTGGGGGGAAAAAAAGCCCGTCCGGGACAAAAATGCCCTTTGTGGGCTGCAGCGAGCTGCCGCGTGTTGCGATTGGCATCCGTATTGTTGGGTAAACTTTGTCGAGAACATCGGCCTTTCCATGTTTTTTCCAGTTGCTCCAGCTAAATAATTAGGCGAGTTCCTACAAAGCAGGAGCCCAGATTTATGGCGCGCGGAGACACAGCTGGCCTTGTGCTGGGGACGGGGCGGGAGGGAGCGGGCTGGGGGAGGCGAAACGTCCCTGCTCCTGCCGGCCGCGGGCTTTTTCCCCCCTGTTTATGAAAAAATGGAGCTTTTCCTCCCGTCTTGCCCTCTGCGAGGGGGCAGGAGCCCCGGGGGGAGCGGAGCAGCCTGCGCGAGGCCCGGGCTCGGGGAAAGGGAGGGAAGGAGGGACGGATCCTTGCCCGGCAGATCCTAACCTGGCTCATTGCCTTTGCAAGCGCCCGGCAGAGTCGCCGCGTGGCTTTTCCCCGCCGCGGGCGCCGGGGAGGGCTGTTTGCGGAGCCGGGAGCTGCCGGCAGCGCTGCCCTGAATGCACAAGCGGCTGCGCCGGGAGCGGGATGAATGGAGGGATAGAGCGCGGGGCGGCTGCGGGGATCGCACGGGATCGCGGCGGCGGCAGCCCCGACGCGCTCGGCCGGGCGCATGGTTCCTAGAAGAGCAAAAATGCACTTTTGACTCAAAAGTAGTTTGCTTTTTTCCTTTTTCCCCCTCCATAACAATGTGCTTTGCAGGGTGAGACCTCAGGAGAGCCGGTGCCACCCCGAATCCCACGCGGCGGTTCAGGATCCGGTGCCGGCCGAGCAGGATTTGGCCATGGCAGGTCCAGTGCTGTGTTTCACCCTTTGCCCGGTGTTCGTCCCCACTCCCGGCGTTGGGGACGGGCTGGGGATGCCCAAGGCGCCGCCGTTTCGTCCCCCCGGCTGCTTCCTTGCTGCCTCCCCTGCAGGTACCGCGGCCCCTCCGTCTCCGCCGGCGGCACGCTGGGGTAGAAATTAAAGCAAAATACGTTAAAATGGAGCCAAGTGACCAAAGAACCATTGCAAAACGGCCCCATCGTAGCTAACGAGCCCCCCCGTCTTCCCATGGGCCTTGCATAACCCCCCGTGCCCCCCGACAGCGGCTGCAGGGTGATGTGACATGGGGTGACGTGATGCCCCGTGCCCTGGCAGCGGGTCCCCGAGGGCCATGTGTGGTGTCACCCCGCTGTGACTCAGTTTCCCCTCTCGCTTCCCAGCTTCGGGGCAGGTTTTTTGCCCGGGGACCGAGGTCTCCAGGTGTCACCGTCCCCCCGCCAATGCCACCGCCGTTGAGACTCGGTGGCGGGGAGGGGGACGCACGCGGGGCTGGGTGACACCGCTGCACACTCCAAGACACTCCTGATCGTAATCCCTCCTAATGACGGGCCCTGGCCGGCTCGGCCCGGCCCTCACCCCCCCCCGGCAGCCCCCCCGGCCGCCCCTCCGCCGCCCCGGCCACTGCCAGCTCCTCCTGATCCTAATTAGGCCTCGCCGCCCCGCTGGCTTTGCGCCGGACCGGCCCGACAAAATCCGAGCCCGGTCTCCGTTCAAGCCGCGGGACCCTCGGGCCGGGCCCCGCACTGGAAGAAACGCTTGTTATTTAATTTTTTTCTCTTTTTTTCCCCCCTCCCCTCCCCTGCGCTCTCGGCGTGCCGCAGGCACAGAGGGCGGCTTTGTGCGGCCGCGCGCGGGGCCGGGCCCTGGCGTCCGGCCACCGTAAATAGGTGGCCGCGGGGAAGCGGCGGTGCGAGGGGGGACGCGGGAGGGCTCAATCGCTCCCTGGTTCCAGGACGGGGGGGAAAAGAGGGAAAAAAATCGGCCCGTCTTGGTTTTTAGGAGCGGGAATAGTGTCGGCTCTGTGCCGGCGGCAGCGGGGAGCCGGGCTTTGCTGGACGGAGCTGCCGGCAGCGCGGTCCCCAAGGTGTCCTCATCCCCGTTCCCATTCCCATTCCCGTGGGATGCTCTGCCCGCTGCCCGCCACCCTTTGCTCCCCATCCTGGGGCTTTTCCCCCTCCCCAGGCCAGGATCGCTGGGGATTTGGGAGAGGGGACGGAGGCTGCACCCTTTGCATCGCCCAAACTGGATAAATCAGCACCTTTAAAGGGATTTTTGCTTTTTTTCCCCCCTCTCTGCTCCCGGGAGCCGATGTCCGAGCGGGAGCCGATGCCGCCGGCGGCTACGGGAAGGCGCTTCGGCCTCGGGGCAGAGGCAGCGGCGGGATGAAACGGGGAGCGCGGGAAAGAGCCGGAGCCCCGGCGGCTCCCGTTTCCCGGCCCCAAAACCCCGCGTTCGGCCCCGAACCGCCGCCGCCGGAGCGCGGGAGATCACCCGGGCAGGCGCCGGGTCGCCCGGTGCCGGCGGTTTGTTTAACCTCGAGCGGGTTTCTCCGGCTTCGCGGGGCGCCGGGAGAGGTATTTATAGCTCCCGGCCCCGGCGCCGCTCGCCGCGGGGCCCCATCCTGCCGCCGGCTCCGCATCCCGGATCGCAAGTCCCCCCCCCAGCCCCAGCGACCCGCCGTAATTTGGGCTTTCACCTTTATTCGCCTTTTTTTGGGGACCATGAGCGCTGCCGGGGGTCCCTTGCCACCACCCACAGCCCCCCGGGGGGGATTTTCCCCCGAGAAACTGCTAATTTTGGCTCATTTTGGGATGCACAAGCAGGGGGTCCCCGAAAAGAGGCTTCCCTCCCCGTTTTCTTCTTTGCCCCCCAAATAACGGGGACGTTGGGGGTCGCGGCTGCGGTGCGGGAAGGGGTCTCTCCGCCTCGCGGCCCCGCAAACGCCGCCGGCCTCCTTCCAGCCCTCATTAATTTGGGATAATCGGCGCTCTCATTAGCGGGGAGCGCTGGCTGCCAGGGCCCGGCGGCCCCCGCCGGCCTCGCTGGCACCGGCGCCCGCAGCGTCGCCCTCCCGGCGCTGCTTTTTTTCGCTTTCCTCCTCTTTTTTTTTTTTTTTGCTGGTTTTTTAGCAGCGGGGCCGTTTCGGCGTCGCATCCCAGCCTGGGGCTCTCCGGAGGCCGGTGCCTGGCCGGGCCCGTGCAGGGCGAGTGCGAGGCCCGTCACCCCCCGGCAGCCCGTGGGGGGGGGGATTCTCTGATGTCTAATAACGTGGTTGTGCCCACGTGCACCCTGCAGCAAGCTTCAGCCTCTCGTTTTGGGGAAAGATTTCCCATTTCAGGGGGGTGTTTTGCTGCACCGGCAGCTCGGGAAGGGCCGTGCCGGAGCCGGGGAACGGCTTGCGTTCCCTGATTTCCGTGCTGCCCCCCGCAAATCCGGGAGCTGCCCGCCACCGGGGGTTTCCCAGGAGCGCCAGCTCCGGGATCCCGGGAACCAAACCGCCTCTCCCACCCCAGCTGCCGGGAGCACCCGGAGGCGGTGGCAGCCGGGAGGTTTCCCGCGAGCCCCCGAATTTCGTCGCCGGCCCTTTGCGGCTCGCGCGGCCCCGGCAGCACCCGGGAGCGGGCCCAGGCGCGCGGCCGCCCGGCTCAATGGAGCCCTTTGTGCGGCGTCACCTTCCCAAAGACTCGGCTTTTCATCGCCACCTCCGTGAGGAGGAGGAGGAGGAGGAGGAGGAGGAGGCCGGGCCGGGGGAATGGCCTTGCTCTCTGCCTCGCCGGGGCCGGGGGGGGGGGTCGCGAAAGCCGCCCCCCGGGCGCTGCAGCTCGCGTGCAATCGCCGGCGAGTTATTTGACATCATCTCGCAAAAATGCCGGCGGCTTCCCCCGGCCCCGGGCCCCCTCCCCACCTTGCCGCCGCCGCAGAAGGGACCTCGCGGGGGGGGACGCGGCGGGGGCCGAGCGCACAAAGGGGCCGTTTGAGACGAAATGCGAGAAAAAGAAACACCAGGAAAAAGAAAAAAAGCCCTTTAGGTCGCGAGAACTTCTCGCGCCGGGAAAATAGCCGGGGCCGGATCCCCCCCGGGTGCAAATGGCTCGGAGCGATGCCGCGGCAGAGCCGGCATCCCGCTCTGCTGCCTCCAGCATGGCCTTTTCCCGCAGGATTTTCCCTGCCCTGGGATACCCCGGTGCCGAGCGACGTTCCCGGGTGGGAGAGACCCACTGCCGGGCTTGCACGGAGCTGCTCCGGCTCCCGGGAGCATCCCAGCAGCTGGGGGGGGGGGGGGGGCAGCCGGGATCGGGCGAAAACGATGCTGATTTGGGGCGGAAGGAAACGGAGGTGGTTTCGGCCCCGCTTTGCCCCGGCGGCGTTCGGGCCTCGTCCGGGCGCGGATCGGAGCCGCGTGCCGCGCGGGAACGGCTCCGGACAAAGCGCCTTTCTGCCTCCCTTTCCCAGGCCGCCCGGCCGAGCCAGGGGAAATATTTGGGGGGAGGTCTGAGGTTGCTCGGAGCTGCCAGGTCGGAGGCACGCGGCTCGAGGGAGAAAAAGCGCCTGGATTTTCTTTTTTTTTTTTCACCTCTGAAAAACCCTCTTATTAAAGAAAAACCTGCCGGCGGGAGCTGGGGGGGGGGTCGTCCCCTCTTTGCCCGTAAAACCTCGCGGCCCAACAACCGAGCGTGTGTTCGGCCCAGCGGCCGCGGGGCTATTTTTGTGAGCGGCCCCCGGGGACCGCGGGTATTTTGGGAGGCGAAAGCCGTCGTGGCCGCGACGCGCGGCGAAGCCTCCGGAGCCGGCAGCTTCCCGGCGCGGTGCAAGTGCTCAACGGGGGGAAAACGAGCCCAAAACGAAGCCCGAGGGCAGAGAGCTGCTCAGCAGAAGGGACACGTCCCCCCCGGCCCCTGTTTTCCCTCCTACCCCTTCCCCTCCCCAAATTTACGTTGTTTTTTCCCAAAACTCCTTGTTTTGGAATTAAAAGCGAAAGCTTTGGAGGTTTAAAAGCAAAAGCTTTTTGCTTTGCATTAAAAGCAAAGCCTTTTTTTGGGGGGGGAGGCTGGGAAAGCTGCAGCTTGGCATCATCCCGGGGATGTTCATGCTGGGCTGGTGGCATCAAGGTGGGGACTGTCACCTGCCTGGTGGCATCAAGGTGGGGAGAGTCTCCTGGCTGGTGGCATCTAGGTGAGGATAGTGCCCCTGGCTGGTGGGATCAAGCTGGGGACAGTGGCCTGGCTGGTGGCATCAAGGTGGGGCTGGTGGCATCGTCTTGGGGATGTTCATGCCGGGCTGGTGGCATCAAGGTGGGGACTGTCACCTGGCTGGTAGCATCGGAGTGGGGACAGTTGCCCTGGCTGGTGGCATCATCTTGGGGACATTCACCCTGCCTGGTGGCATCAAGGTGGGGAGAGTCTCCTGGCTGGTGGCATCTAGGTGAGGATAGTGCCCCTGGCTGGTGCTGGGGACAGTGGCATCAAGGTGGAGACAGTGCCTCAGCTGGTGGCATCCAGGTGGGGACCATCTCCTGGCTGGTGGCATCAAAATGAAGACTGTCCTCAAGGTGGGGACCATCTCCTGGCTAGTGGCATCGAAGTGAGAATAGTGGCATCAAGGTGGGGACCCTCTGGCTGGTGGCATCAAGGTGGGGACCATCTCCTGGCTGGTGGCATCAAGGTGGGGACATTCACCCCCGCTGGTGGCATCGGGGTGGGGACAGACCCCCAGCTGGTGGCATTGGGGTGGGGACAGACCCCCCCCGGCTGGTGGCATCCGCGGCAGAGGGCCGCCCGTGCTGCCTCGCGCCGGCCTGGGTGGCAGCGGTGGCGGTGGCCGGGGGGGGGGGGACAGGGCGGCGCCGGGGCGGGCAGAGTTAAGGCCGTCTGCGCGCGTGGCCCGGTGCGACGCCGCTGGATGTCATTCCCTGCGCTCCTGCCACGGCGAATTCCAGAGCTGGCTGGGATGTTTCCCTCGTTCCCCGAAGCGGCAGCGCCGCGTTCGCCCGCGCTGCTGATGGCCTTAGCAGAGCTGGGCCCCCCCCGCCGCCCCCCCCGCCGGCTCCTCGCGCCCGGCCCGACATCCGCGCGCGGCACCGCGGCCGGCGAAACGCGGCCTCCGCTTCCCCCAAATACGGGGAGAAAGGGAGCAAAGAAGGGGGAAAGGGAGCAAAGAAGGGGGAAAGGGAGAAAATCAGGGGAAAAGGGAGAAAATAGGGAGGAAAAGGGAGAAAATAAGGGGGAAAGGGAGCAAATATGGGGGGAAGGGAGCAAATAAGGGGGAAAGGGGAGCAAATAAGGGGGAGAAGGAGAAAATAAGGGGAAAAAGGGAGCAAAGAAGGGGGAAAGGGAGCAAATAAGGGGGAAAGGGGAGCAAATAAGGGGGAAAGGGAGAAAATCAGGGGAAAACGAAGTAAATAGGGGGGAAAAGGGAGAAAATAAGGGGGAAAAGGGAGAAAATAAGGAGGAAAAGGGAACAAATAAGGGGGAAAGGGAACAAATAAGGGGGGGAAAGGGAGCAAATAAGGGGGGAAAGGAGCAAATAAGGGGAAAAGGGAGTAAATAAGGGGGGAAAGGGAGCAAATAAGGGGGGGGAAGGTAGAAAATAAGGGGAAAAGGGAATAAATAAAGGGGAACAGGGCGCAAATATGGGGGAAAGGGCACAAATAAGGGGGAAAAAGAACAAATAAGGAGGAAAGGAAGCAAATAAGGGGGGAAAGGGGAGCAAATAAGGAGGAAAGGGAGCAAATAAGGGGGGAAAGGGAGCAAATAAGGGGGAAAAGGCATCAAATAAGGGGGCTGCCGCGGGCGAGGAAGGAAACCCCGTGACGGCATAGTGAAACCAAGAAGGCGAGGGGAAAGAAAGAAAAAAAAAAGCTATTAAACGGTGCTATTTTTGGAGGGGGACCAGCGTGGGAGGGCTCCCGGGGCTGCCAGGCCCCCGCGTTACCCCCCGTCGGCTGCGCGGCCGGAGCCGACCCGGCTGACGGCGCTGGGGGGGCTTTGCCGCCGCGGGAGCGCGGGCTGGGTGAGGGCACCCACTGGGTGAGGGCACCCATGGGTGGCTCCGGCGGGGCCAGGAGGGGTTCGGCGCTGTCCCGCGGGGTTAAAAACCCCCCCCAGGCTGTGCTCCCCGGCGCTTCCCGCACATCCAACCTGCCGCCTTGATTTCTGGGCGTGCTTTTGTCGGAGAAATGCAGACGGGGAGTGGAGCCGGGAAAAAGGGGTCCCTGAAACCGTGCTGTCCGTGTGTCCCTTCATCCAACAGCTGGATCGGCCCTTTGCAGCCCATTGCAGACTATTGCAACCCAGTTCAGCCCACTGCGACCCAGTTCAGCCCATTTCAGCCCACTGCAACCCATTTCGGCCCATTGCAACCCATTTCAGCCCACTGCAACCCAGTTCAGCCCATTGCAACCCAGTTCAGCCCACTGCAACCCATTGCAACCCATTTCAGCCAATGCAACCCATTTCGGCCCGTTGCAGCCCATTTCAGGCCACTGCAACCCATTTCAGCCCATTACAACCCATTTCAGCCCCTGCAGCCCAGTTTGGCAGGGGTCTCGGGGTGGGGGGGCAGCTCTGCCAGGCTCCAGCTGCTGCAGCGGCGGGCGTCCCGGGAAGGAAGGCAGCCACAGCCCAAACTCCCCGTGGAAACACCGATCCGGAGGAGCCCGGGTTTCCGAAGCTCTTGCGTGGCTTTAATGCGCCAGGAGCCGCAGCTGCTCCGTAACGCTGCGTTTTGCCCGTGTCTTCCCTAAAAACAGGGCTGTCCAAGCCCGTCGGGGCCTTTGGGCTGTGCTAATCCCTGGTGTTTCCCGGCTGCGGGAAATCATCCAGCGAGAGCTGGGAGGAGGCCAAACCTCCCGTCCCCGGAGGCACTAGGCGAAGGTGCACGGGGGGGTCCCGGGGGCGGGGGAGAGACACGTTTCGCCCCCCTTGCACCCGGCCCGAGCTTGCGAGGCGAACGGGAGGAGGTGTCGGTGCTTCCCGGCTCGCTTTTCCATCGGAAACTGCCGGCGGGAGCCAGCTCCTGGCCCCTCTCCGGAGCCGCCGGCCGCCAAGGGCCACGCGCGAGCTGCCGCCGGCGGGTTTCATCCTGCCCCCGCTTCACGGCACGGGGCAGCCGGGGCCGCGGCACTTGCCTCCCGCCGGCAGCGCAGTTGGGGGGGGGGGTTTGGCCGGTTTGCCGGTGCCCGGCGGCGGCACACACGGGCTTTGTGCGGTGCCGGCCTCCCCGGAGGCTTTCGGGGCAGCGGCGAGGCCGGACGGGGGACCTCCCCCAGTCCATCCTTCCCCGGCCTCATCCTTCCCCGGCCTCATCCTTCCCCAGTCTCATCCTTGCTCAGCTCCGTCCTTCCCCGGCCACATCCTTCCCTGGTCCCATCTGTCCTTGGTCCCATCCTTCCCCATCTCCATCCTTCCCCATCTCCATCCTTCCCTGATCCCATCCTTCCTTGGTCTCATCCTTCCCTAGCCTCATGCTTCCTCAGTTCCATCCTTCCCCAGTCCCATCCTTCCCTGCTCCATCCTCCCCTGGCTCCATCCTTCTCCGGTCCCATCCTGCCTCATCTCCATCCTTCCCCGGCCCCAGCCTTCCCTGCTCCTGTCCTTCTCCAGCCTTGTCCTTCCTGGTCCCATCTTTCTCCAGCCTGATCCCTCCTCATCCCCATCGTTCCCTGGTCCCATCTGTCCTTGGTCCCATCCTTCCCCACCTCCAACCTTCCCTGGCTCCATCCTTCCCCAGCTCCATCCTTCCCTGCTCCTGTCCTTCTCCGGTCCCATCCTTCTCCAGCCTGATCCCTCCTCATCCCCAGCCTTCCCTAGTCCCATCCTGGCTCCATCCTCTCCCAGCCTCATCCTTCCTTGGCAATGTCCTTCCTTGGCCCAATCCTTCTCCGTCCCCAGCTCCGTCCTTCCCGGACACTGTCACAACGGGAGGAAAGGGGGCTGCCGGGGGGGCCGGCCGGGGGGGGGGGGGGGGACGAGGGCACCGGGGAGCTGTGGGGCGAGTGGAGCGGCAGCCCACGCCGCTTCCCGGCGGAGGAGAGCGGGGGCGAGGCCGGGCCGCGGCGAGAGAAGGGGGTTTTGTTGCGCCGGCGGCGGGATGGGCCCGCGGGGAGCCGTCGGGGCGGGCGGCTTTTCCGGCAGCGCTCCGGGGCCCGCGGCCCGGCCGCCCCCGCGCTCGGACCACCAAAGGCTTCGGAGCGCCGGCGAGCCCCGCGGCCGGGCTTTCGCCTCGCCCTTGCAAAACCCCAACTGCAAAACCCCCCCTGACCCCCCCCCCCACACACACACACACACACACCGGGGGGTTGCTCGGACGGTGCCGAGCCGGAGCCCGTCGGCACAGGGAAGCTGCTCCCAGCGCCCGGCGGCTCTTTCCCGGCCGAGCATCCCGGGCCGGGGGGCAACGTCCCCCCCGTGTCCCCCCTTGGCTTTTCGGTGTCGCCCCGGGCTCCGTTTCCCAGCCTGTTGCAAGCGGGAGGCCCCGTTTGGCTGCACGGCTGGGGGGGCCGGGGGGGGGCCGGCACCCAGCACCCAGCACCCAGCACCCGGCACCCGGCACCCGGCACGGCCGCTCCCGGGGCCGTTCCCGGGGCTGCGGAGCTCTTTTAAAGGCCGGGACAGGCCCCGTCCATCGCCTGATGGCACCCAGCACCCCCCCCTGCCTGCATCACCTGGGGGGGGGGGGGGCAGCGGGGGGGGGGGCGGTGAGGATGCTTTGGGCACCTCCAGCCAGGGTGCTGGGCCAGCGGGGCCGGGGTGCGCACGTGGCATGGGGGGGGGGGCAAAGGGGGGGGGCCGAGCTGGCCCCGGGGTGCTGCTACAGGCTGGAAAACGTGGTTTTATCCCCCCCCCCACAACAAAGCCCCCACCGCGGTCGCCCGTTGCCACCTCGGGGTGCAGGGACCCCCCCCATCACCCTACCGCCCCCCCACATGGAGGGGACCCACGTTTGCAAGGCTGGGGGGGGCAGGGTGTCCTCGGGGACAGTTTTGGGGGCTTGCAGGGATCAGGTCCTGCCCCCCCCCCCCCATTTGCACCCCCTGTTATTTGGGGGGGGGGGTGCTGCTGGGCCCACGGCCAGGCAGATGAATGATCTGGGGGGGGGGTCCTGTGTCGCTGTCTGGGGCTTGAACCCCCTTTTTCAGCTACGAACCAGCCAGAAATGGGGGGGGGGGCAGAGGGACGGGGGTGTCTGGGGCAGGCAGAGGGGTGCAGGGAGGGGTCCGGGGCTGGGAATGGGGGGGCCGGGGTGGGGTGGGGGATTTGGGCAGGGACTGGGGGAGGGGGATTCACCCCCCCCATGTAAGAGGGGCTGGGATAGGGTGGCACAGCCCCCCAGAACCGCCAGGAATGGGGGTTATGGTCCCATAGGACCCCTCGAGGTGGGGGGGGACTCAGGCCCCCCCAGGATGGAGGGGTTCAGCCCCCCCCAGGACCCGCTGGACCCCCAGGAGGGGGATTGAGCCCCTCAGGACTTTGAGGATTGGGGGTGGGGGACTCAGGCTCCTGCGAACCCCGAGGACTGGGGGGGGGGGCTCAGGCCCCCCAGGAGGGGGGTTTCGACCCCCCAGGACCCCTAAGAGGATGGCTCAGCCCCCCCAGGACCCCCAGGATTTGAGGGGGGGACTCAGGCTCCCAGGACCCCCCAGGATTGGGGAGGAGACACTCAGGCCCCCCAGGATGGGGGTCTTAACCCCCCCAGGACCCCTAGGAGGAGGGACTCAGCCCCCCCAGGACCCCCAGGATTTGGGGGGGGGACTCAGGCCCCCCAGGATGGGGGGTCTTAACCCCCCTCAGCACCCCTAGGAGGAGGGCTCAGCCCCCCCCAGGACCCCCAAGATGGGCACAGGACCCCCAGGACCCCCGGGATTTTGGGAGGGGGGAACCTCAGGCTCCCAGGACCCCCCAGGATTGGGGCAGGGACACTCAGGCCCCCCAGGAGGGGGGGGGGGTCTCAACCCCCCCAGGACCCCTAGGAGGAGGGTCTCAGCCCCCCCAGACCCCCAGGATCTTGGCGGGGGGGGCTCAGCGCCCCCAGGACCCTCCCAGGCTCGGAGAGGGGGATGCGGGGGGGGGGGTCCCCTTCCCCCCCCCCCCGCCCCCGACGTTTGGACGCGGGGCTTCGCCGCGGCTCCGGGAGGAGGGAGCCGGGGGGGGGGGGGGGCCGGTCCCCCGCCGCCGCCGCCCCGCGCTCCCTCCCGGCGGGCAGGGCCGGGGGGGCCGGCCCGGCTCGGGTTACAGGGCGCGGGGGGCCGCGCCCGGCACATATAGGCGGCGGCGGGGCGGCGCGGCACTGCTCGGCCCGCCGCACGGTGAGGGGCGCCTCGCCATGCCCGCCGGCCGCCGCCCGCTCCGCCTCGCCGCCGCCGTCGCGCTCCTCCTCGCCGCCGCCGCCGCCGCCGCCGCCGCCCAGCAGCGCGACCTCCGTGAGTGCCGCGGCGCCGCCGGGACCCGGGGGGGGCGGCGGGGGGGCGGCGCGGGGGGACGGCGCGGGGGGACGGCGGGGGACAGCGGGGGACAACGTAGGGACAGCGGGGGACAAAGTAAGGACAGCGGGGGACAGTGTACGGACAGCGGGGGACAGCGGGGGACAGGAGGGGACAACGTAAAGACAGTGGGGGACAGGGGGGGACAGGAGGGGACAGTGTACGGACAGTGGGGGACAGTGTAAGGACAGTGGGGGACAGCCTAGGGACAGCCTAAAGAAAGTTGGGGACAATGTGGGACGGGGGGGACAGTGTGGGGACAGGAGGGGACAGTGTACGGACAGTGGGGGACAATGTAAAGACAGTGAGGGACGGGGGGGACAGGAGGGGACAGTGTACGGACAGCGGGGGACAACGTAAGGACAGTGGGGGACAGCCTAGGGACAGCCTAAAGATAGTTGGGGACAATGTGGGATGGGGGGACAGTGTACAGAGAGTGGGGGACAGGGGGGACAGGAGGGGACAGTGTACGGACAGCGGGGGACAACGTAAGGACAGTGGGGGACAGCCTAGGGACAGCATAAAGATAGTTGGGGACAATATGGCATGGTGGGGGGACAGTGTGAGGATAGCACGGGACAGTGGGGGACAGAATAAGGACGGTGGGGGACAGTACAGGACAGTGGGGGGACAGCGTGAGACAGTATGGGACAGTGGGGGGACAGTATGGGACAGTGGGGGGGTTGTTGGGGGACAGTGTGGGACAGTGGGGGGACAGTGTGGGACAGTGGGGGACAGCATAGGGATAGTGAGGGACAACATGGGACAGAGGGGGGACAGTTTAAGGATAGTGGGGGACACAGAGGGACAGTGTGGGGACAACCTGGGACAGCGGGGACAGCATATGGAGAGCGGGGGACAGCAGGGGACAGAGGGGGACAGCACAGGACACTGGGGGACGGTGGAGATGGCATAGGATAGTGGGGGGGCAGCGTAGGACAGTGGGGGACGGAGGGAGGGTAGCATGGGACACTGGGGGACACTGGGGGACACTGGGGACTGCATAAGGGTGTGGGGGGCAGCTGGGGGGCAGCAGGGGACAGCCGGGCTTTAGTGGGGGACGGCCTGGGACAGTAGGGGACAGTGGGGGACAGTTTGGGACGGGGGGGGATGGCTGGGGGCGGTTGGGGACAGCCTGGGGACGGCAGGGGACACCTCCGGCATGCCGGGGTCTGGCGTGGGGACACATCCCGGGGCGGCGGGGAAGAGGCCCGGAGATACTGGGGGGGGACATCCCGGGGGGGGGGGGGGACAGCGCTGGGGCAGGGGCGCCGGCTGTGAGGGGGGGGTCGGGTTGGGGGGGCTCTGCTTTCCCGCGCCTCCGTCGCCCCTTTTCCCGCGCTGGCTCCTCCGCTTCCCCCCCCCATAGCCCCCCCGGAGCGGGGCACCCCCCTGCCACGCTGCAACAGGGATGGGGGGGTCCCTGCAGCCCCCGCGGCCCCCGCGGCCTCGCGCCAGGCCCCGTTCCCGCGCCGTCGGGCCTTCCTCCCCCTCCTCCTCCTCCTCCTCCCCGCGCCGGTGGGGGCTCGGTCCCCCCCCCCGCTGCGCCGCCGTGTTTGCTCGGCCGGGCTGGCAGCGATGCTTTCCAGATGCCGCCTTATCCGGAGCGCCCGGCGCCCCTCAATCGAGGCCTCTGTCCCCCTCCGGAAGAGCGGCATTCCCAACCGGGCCCGCCGGGCCCCCCGGGTCCCCCCCGGCCCCCGCCGCGGCCCCGGCGGCCCCCGCGGCCCCCCGCTCGGCGCCTGATGAGGAAAGCAGCCGGCGGGGCCCCGCCAGCGCCGCTCGCGCCAGGGGGGCCTCCGAGGAGCCGGCGGGGGCTGCCCGGCCGCGAAGGCCTCGCCCGGGGGGGGGGGGATTTTTTAAAAAACCCCATTTTTATAAAAATCATCATTATTATTATTATTACTATTATTTTTTAAGCGCGGCGCCGCTTTGCAGCCGGGTGCCCCCGCGCTGTCCCGCGCCCGCCAGCACCCTGCCGCGGGGGGGTCTCGCCCGGGGGTCACCCGTGCCCCCCACCTCGGGGGCCAAGGGGGGGCCATGCCGCGAGCCATGCCGATGCCGTGATGCTGTTTCCCCCCCGACTCCTTCCCCATTTATTTGCCCCCTCTCCCCCATTGATTTCCCCCCTCCTTCCCCATAATTTCCCCCCTCCTTCTCCATAATTTCCCCCTTCTCCTCCATTTATTCCCCCCCTCCTTCCCCATAATTTCCCCCTTCCTTCTCCATTTATTTCCCCCTTCCTTCCCCATAATTTCCCCCTTCCTTCCCCATAATTTCCCCCTTCCTTCTCTATTTATTTCCCCCTCTCCTTCCCCATCATCCCCCCTCTCCTTCCCCATTAATTTCCCCCCTCTTCCCCATAATTTCCCCCCTCCTTCCCCATTTATTCCCCCCCTCTCCCCCATTTATTCCCCCCCTCCTTCCCCATAATTTCCCCCCCCATAATTTCCCCCCCTCTCCCCCATTTATTCCCCCCCTCTCCCCCATTTACTCCCCCCTCCTTCCCCATAATTCCCCCCCTCTCCCCCATTTACTCCCCCCTCCTTCCCCATCATTCCCCCCCTCTCCCCCATTTAC
The DNA here is from genome assembly GCF_036370855.1 of Dromaius novaehollandiae. Lineage (NCBI taxonomy): Eukaryota > Metazoa > Chordata > Aves > Casuariiformes > Dromaiidae > Dromaius > Dromaius novaehollandiae. Next base: position 3,461,614 of record NC_088125.1, on the reverse strand, counting down.
TCCCCCCCTCTCCCCCATTTACTCCCCCCCTCTCCCCCATCATTCCCCCTCCACCCCCCCCGCTCCCCGGCCGCCCCCCCGCCGCCCCCCCGGCCAGAGGAGGCAGGCAGCTGCGTGCAGGACGGGCAGCGCTACAGCGACAAGGATGTGTGGAAGCCGGAGCCGTGCCGGATCTGCGTGTGCGACACGGGCACCGTCCTCTGCGACGAGATCCTCTGCGAGGAGCTGCGCGACTGCCCCAGCCCGGAGATCCCCTTCGGAGAGTGCTGCCCCATATGCCCCACCGACCAGCCCGCCGCCAGCGGTCCGAATTTATTTATTCCCCCCCATAAATAAATTCCCGGAGCGAACGGCCTCGGGTGTCGGCAATGGATGAGCTGCTCCGGCTCATCCATGGGGTCCCGCTGGGAAAAGGCAACTTCTGCTCCGTCCTGCCCCGGGAACGGGAGGTTTCTCCCCAGGAATGGGAGGTTTCTCCCCAGGAACGGGAGGTTTCTCCCCGGGAACAGGAGGTTTCGCCCCGGGAACAGGAGGTTTCGCCCCGGGAATGCCGGCTGGAAAAGCCCCGCCAGGGTTAAAGCCACCCCCGGCTCGTTACGCGGCCGCGAGGTTTTCCCGAATCCCTAGAAAACCCTTTATTTTGGCCGCGCGCAGCGGGCCGTCGTGGGGGGGCCGCCGGCTTTTCCCGACCGCAGACCGCGGGCTGGGCACGGCGGCCGCGAGCATGGGAAAACCGCGGCCCCCCCCCCGCCCACCGCCCCCCCGGCGGCCCCGGAAGCACCTGCCGAAAAAGCGAATTCAAATATTGCGGTTGCAAAAAAAAAAAGGGAAAAATCGGTGCAGAACGGTGACGTCTGGGCGCCCCCAGAGCAGAAGTTGCCTTTTTTTAACCCTTCCCCGGGGGGAGGAAGGGTTGAGCCCTTCCCGGGCTCCGTCCTGGCTGCCGCTTCCCGCTTTTCTGCCCGGCTTCCCGGGAGCCCCCCCGGCCCCCCCCGGCCCCGTTTTCACCCCCTTCCCGGGGGTCCCGCGCGCGCCGGCCCCGGTTCCCGCATCCCCGGGCGTCGCATCCCGGCGCGTCCCGGCCCGCTGCTAATTTCTCTCTTTTTTCCCCCAACAGGGCAACCTGGCCCCAAGGTGAGGCTGATCCCCCCCCCGCCGCGACGCAGGGAGCCCCCCCGCCGAGCGGCCCCGTTTCCCACGGTTTTTCCCCCAAAACCAAGCCCTGGCCTCGACGGCAGGCCCCGGCGTGGCCCCCCCCGGCTGGGCACGCGCCTGCGAGCTCGTCGCCGCCAGGGCATCGCCCGCGCACGAGGGGCCGAAATTTGGGATGGGGGGGGGGGAAACGCGGTGCAAAAAATGGGGAAAAACAGGGAAGCGCGGATGCTGCTCACCCCGGCTTTGCGTTTCAGGGACAGAAAGGCGAACCCGGCGATATCAAAGATGTAAGTGGGCGTCGCGCCGCATTTGCCCCCCCCGGACCCTCCCCTCTAGCGCGGCCCCCCCTGATCTGTGCTTCTCCCCCCGCTGCAGGTCGTAGGACCCCGAGGGCCTCCGGGACCGCAGGTGGGTGCTGCTCCGCCGGCATCGCTGGCGTGTTTGAGGGGGGGTGGCGGCGGGGGGGGGGGAGGCGCCAGGTGCCCTGACCCCCCCTGCTTCCCCCCCCAGGGTCCCGCAGGCGAGCAGGGACAGCGAGGTGACCGCGGCGAGAAAGGGGAGAAGGTGAGCGGTGCCGTCGCGAAGTGGCGGCGGTGACGGATCCTGCCGGGGCGCGGGAATTGGGGGTGGCTGCGGCATCCCACTATGGGAATGGGAATTGGGGGTGGCTGCGGCATCCCACTATGGGAATGGGAATTTGGGGGTGGCTGCGGCATCCCACTATGGGAATGGGAATTGGGGGTGGCTGCGGCATCCCACTATGGGAATGGGAATTGGGGGTGGCTGCGGCATCCCACTATGGGAATGGGAATTTGGGGGTGGCTGCGGCATCCCACTATGGGAATGGGAATTGGGGGTGGCTGCGGCATCCCACTATGGGAATGGGAATTGGGGGTGGCTGCGGCATCCCACTATGGGAATGGGAATTTGGGGGTGGCTGCGGCATCCCACTATGGGAATGGGAATTGGGGGTGGCTGCGGCATCCCACTATGGGAATGGGAATTGGGGGTGGCTGCGGCATCCCACTATGGGAATGGGAATTGGGGGTGGCTGCGGCATCCCACCATGGGAATGGGAATTGGGGGTGGCTGCGGCATCCCACTATGGGAATGGGAATTGGGGGTGGCTGCGGCATCCCGCCATGGGAATGGGAATTGGGGGTGGCTGCGGCATCCCACTATGGGAATGGGAATTTGGGGGTGGCTGCGGCATCCCACTATGGGAATGGGAATTTGGGGGTGGCTGCGGCATCCCACTATGGGAATGGGAATTGGGGGTGGCTGCGGCATCCCACTATGGGCATGGGAATTGGGGGTGGCTGTGGCATCCCACTATGGGCATGGGAATTGGGGGTGGCTGTGGCATCCCACTATGGGAATGGGAATTGGGGGTGGCTGCGGCATCCCACTATGGGAATGGGAATTTGGGGGAGGCTGCGGCATCCCACTATGGGAATGGGAATTGGGGGTGGCTGCAGCATCCCACTATGGGAATGGGAATTGGGGGAGGCTGTGGCATCCCGCCATGGGCACGGGAATTTGGGGGTGGCTGCGGCATCCCACTATGGGAATGGGAATTTGGGGGAGGCTGTGGCATCCCACTATGGGAATGGGAATTTGGGGGTGGCTGCGGCATCCCGCCATGGGCACGGGAATTGGGGGTGACTGTGGCATCCCGCCATGGGAACGGGAATTTGGGGGTGGCTGCAGCATCCCGCCATGGGCACGGGAATTTGGGGGCGGCTGCGGCATCCCACTATGGGAATGGGAATTTGGGGGCGGCTGCAGTGTCCTGCCATGGGCACGGGAAATTGGGGGCTGCTGCAGTGTCCCTCAGGTGACATGGGAATTTGGGGGCGGCTGCAGTGTCCTGCCATGGACACGGGAATTTGGGGATGGCTGCCGCATCCCGCAGGTGTCAGGGATGCTGCGAGCCGCCGGAGCGAGCGCACTGGTGCCAACCCAGCCTTTTTCCCTCCCCAACTCCGGTCTTTCTCCCGCGCAGGGCGCTCCCGGACCCCGAGGCAGGGATGGCGAACCCGGCACCCCCGGTAACCCCGGCCCCCCCGGCCCTCCCGGCCCTCCCGGACCCCCCGGCCTTGGCGGAGTGAGTATCCCGGCGCCCCGAATGGCGCGGGAAGCCCCGGGCTGCACCCGCATCCCCGGCGCATCCCGTTCCGGGGGGGTCTCGGCGCCGGGGCCGGCGCGGGGGGCTGAGCCGCGGCTTCTTCTCCGCAGAACTTCGCTGCGCAGATGGCGGGCGGCTTCGACGAGAAGGCCGGCGGCGCGCAGATGGGCGTCATGCAAGGCCCCATGGTAACGCCAGGCACCCGGAGCAGCGCCGGCTTCCCGGGCGCTCCGCGGGCGCGATCCCGCCGGGATGCATCCCGGGGCGCGGCGAGCGCCGGCGCGACTTCATCCCCCGGGCGTTTGCCGAGGGGTCGAAGCCGGAGCTGCCGGGTTGGGGGGGGGGGGTGGGTGAGAGGAGGGTTTTGTTCCCGGGAAACGCGTGAGAGCCGGGAAAATTTCCTGCTGGAAATCGCCGCCGGCGAGCGGCGCTTGGCAAGCGCTAAATGAAACCCGGCTCCTAGTAAACATGGCCGGGGGCCAGCGCCGCGCGCGCTCGGCTCTCGCATCCCTCCGGGTCCCGCCCGGCTTGTCGGGCCGTGACGCCGCTGTCCGTCTTTCCGTCCCCCCCAGGGCCCCATGGGACCCCGCGGCCCTCCCGGCCCCACCGGCGCTCCCGTAAGTACCGTCCCCCCCCCCGGCGCGGTGGCCGTCCCCCCCCCCCATGCGGGGGTATCCGACGGGCTCGGCTGACGCTTCCTTGTCCCGCGCAGGGTCCGCAAGGATTTCAAGGCAACCCCGGCGAGCCCGGCGAGCCCGGCGCTGCCGTGAGTACTGGGGAGCCGAGCGGGGACGGGGCCCTTCCGCCGCGCCGGCGTCCCCGTCACCGCTCCGTCTCCGTCCTTTCCAGGGTCCGATGGGTCCCCGGGGACCGCCGGGACCTCCCGGGAAACCCGGCGACGACGTAAGTGCCCCGGCCGCCCCGCTTCGCCCTGAGCCCCCCCGGCCCCGCCGCCGCGGCTGAGACCGGGCAGCTCGTTGCATGGGGCGGGCTGGCCGCCGCCCCCGCCCGCGGCAGCCCTGCGCCCCGGCCCCAAAGCCGACGGGTTTCTCCTCTTTTCCCGGCAGGGCGAGACCGGCAAACCCGGCAAATCCGGCGAACGCGGCGCTCCCGGCCCCCAGGTGAGGCCGGATCCGTCCCCGGGGGGCTGCAGTGCTGCTGGGCCAGCGGCCTCCGTGCAGCCCCCTTCGCCCCCCCGACCCCCCCCGCTCTGTGCTCACTTGTAGGGTGCTCGCGGCTTCCCTGGGACACCGGGTCTCCCCGGAGTGAAAGGCCACCGGGTAAGTCCCCGCCGGTGTCCCCGGTCCCCCCGCGGCCTGGCCCCGCTGGCGGGTGACCCGGCTCCCTTGTCCCCCCCCCCTTCCAGGGCTACCCCGGCTTGGACGGCGCCAAGGGAGAGGCCGGAGCACCCGGAGCCAAGGTGAGCGCCGGCGGGCGACGCGGGGTGCCGGGCCTCCGTGTCCCGGCCGTGCCGAGCGGTGCCCGGGGCCGGCAGCCCATCCCCGTGGCCTCGGGGCGCGGAGCTCCTCA